>NC_064817.1:29852289-30176022 GCF_023721935.1 Panthera uncia
AATCAAATGTTCTGAGTGGCCTAGTATTAATTCATAATATAACCTTAGAAAAATGCTAATGTTAATTTATAATAGCATAGTAACAAAGTCCATTTTAGTCTTTGACAATGGGAATATTAATATTTTACTCCATAATTTTATATTAGTCAACCAAAATACAATTGCACTCAATTTAGCATCTCAGCTTACTAAAACGTCACTTTCAATTGTATGTACTTTGTCTTGCTAGAGAAAATATTAGGAAAAACAACAATCTTGAAATTATATTGCTGTCAAATAAATACTGCTCTCAATCTAATAGATTATATTGAATTACCAATACTTATGTGCAAATGGATCTATTAACTCATGCATTCAATTATATTGGTAAGTATTTTGAAAAATGCAAGTATGCACTTAAATGTGTAATCAAATCAATCTCTAAGCCCAACTAGTTGGCTCTTGTTCTAATTAAATGTGCATTAACTTCTTTGCTATTAAGAACCACATGTTGAAACCTGTGAAGTAATTAGGCCTCTATTTGATGGGTTTACATGTGTACAACAAAAACATGTCTACTAGCACTGCTGTCAAGGAAAGGCCGGCCATTTGTTTCATTTTAGTTACTCAATTTGAACTTTCAAATAAAAATGAAATGGTTTATGTAAAAGCTCTATGAAAGTACAACAGTTCTACAAACCTCCCCCTGAGATTTGTAAAACTTCTAAGATTAGGATAAATCCTACAAAAGCCCTGAAAATTCATGCTGTCAGATACTAGAAATCCAAAGATATTTCTGCTTTTGCCTACATAAGGGCAGATTAAATCATAACCCAGTACATGAGGAAATGTATCTTCTGGGAAGAGGAGTTGACAGACCCCTACACACAAAGCACATAAACAATTCAAAGTACAAAGCAATGTGTTGACATACCCCGGGGAATCTATCTTCATTGTGGTGCCCAGCATGTGAATATCTACTCCACACAGTCCTGGGTTCCCAAGTAGGAAACCACCCCACACTGATAGGCTTATCTGTATGGGAGACAAAGGAGGATCAAGTGTGGGCTTCCGTTATTATCTGAAGAAGACAGGGAATCGTTTAGCTTGGAGCTAGGTTAAGAGAAGGTTCCAATTTCAGCCAGTTGCTGTGTCTTAATTGTCCCTTTCCCACCAAATGTTATGCCATTTTTTTTAAAGTTTATTCATTCATTTTTTTGAGACAGAGAGAGAGAGAGCAAGTGAGCACATGTGGGGGAAGGGCAGAGAGAGAGACAGAGAGAGAGAGACAGAGAGAGACAGAGAGAGAAAGAGAATCCCAAATAGGCTCCTCACTGTCACCGTGAAGCCCAAAGTGGGGCTCATACTCACAAACTACGAGGTCATGACCTGAGCTGAAGTCGGATGCTTAACTCCCCAGAGAGTTAACACTTTGAGTTAATTTTTGTATATGATGTGAAATAAGGGTTTAATTTCATACTTCTGTATTTTGACACCCAGTTATCCTAGCACCATTTGTTGAAGAGAATATTCTTTCCACATTGAACCATTCTGGCACGATTGCCAAAAATCAGTTTACCATAGATACATACATTTATTTCTTGACTCTTATTTCTGTTTCTATCTCATTGGACTATATGGCTACCCTTATGCCAGTACCACACTGTTTTGATTATTATGGCTTTATAGTGAGTTTGAAGTTGAGAAGTGTGAGTCCAACAACTTTGTTCTTTTTCTGGATCATTTTGGCTACCCAACCTCCTTGAAATTTTGTATGAATTTTAGGATCAGCCTTTCCTTTCTGTATAAGAGGCTATTGGGATTTTGATAGATATTATATTGAATGCATGGATTGTTTTGAGTAATATCGTCATCTTAAGCATATTAAGTTTTCCAGTTAATGAACACAGAATGTCTTTCTTTTATTTAGACCTTATGTAATTTCTTTAAGCAGTGTTTGCAGTTTTCAGTGTACCACTTGCTTAAATTTATTCCCAGATATTTTATTCTTTTTGATGTTATTATAAATGGCATTGTTTTCTTAATTTCCTTCTCAATTGTTCGTTATTAGTAGATAGAATACAACTGATATTTGAGTTGATCATGTATCCTGCAACTTTGGTGAATTAATCATTAGCTCTAATATTTCCTTATAAATTCTTCAGGATTTACTATATATTAGATAATGTCATCTAAACTTAGTATTAGTTTTACTTCTTCCTGTCAAATTTGGATGTCTTTTATTTATTTTTCTTGCCTACTTTCTCTAATGCTTTAAATCCAATGTTAAGTAGGAGTGGCAGAAGTCCCTTATCTTACAGGAAAAGCTTTCAATCTTTCATTATTAACTGTAATGTTAGATACAGCTTTTTCTTAAATGCTCTATACCAAGTTCAGGAAATTTCACTCCATTTCTAGTAGTACGAGTATTTTCATGAAAGGCTGTTGGATTTTCTCTTGTGCATTTTTTTTTATTCATTGAGATGATCATATAGTTTTTCCTTTATCCTATTAATGTGGTATATTCCATTGGTTGATTTTCTTATGTTGAACAACCCTTGAGTTCCTGGGATAAATTCCAGTTAGTCATGATACATAATTCTTTTCATTTGCTACTGCATTTGATTTGCTCATATTTTGTTTAGGAGTTATACATCCATTTGTAGTTTTATTTTCCTATGATGTCTTTGTCTGGCTTTGGTTTCAGACTAATGCTGGTATTATGGAAAGAGTTAGGAAGTTTTCCCTCCTTTTCTGTTTTCATAAGAGTTGAGAATCATTGAAGTAAATTTTTTAAAACCTACATTCTTTGTCGTGTGTGGCTACTGATTATTTGTTCCTCTAGCTTAGAGGTCAGCTATTTTTTTGAAACAGCAATACCCAAAACTACCTTCCTTTCTTTCTTTCTTTCTTTCTTTCTTTCTTTCTTTCTCTCTCTTTCTCGCTCTCTCTCTTTCTCTCTCTCTGTCTCTCTCCACCCTCTATTTATCTACCATTTATACCTTCCATTCTTTGCAGGTTGGGTCTCTGTTGGGATACTCCTTCAGAGCTTAGCCATGTTTTTTACAACTGTACCATAGTGTTCAATTCCTGCTTGCATGGAGCCAACATATTAGCCACTAGTGGAAGATCATGATCTTCTTAGGAGTGTTCTGAGTATTCCCCTGACCCTGCACGTGTACATAGCCTCCTAGATTTCCCAGCACTTGTGGGAACTTTTAAAAGTTTTAATTGCTCCAAATATCTTCTTCAGTAGCTTCTTCTTTACCAAGATTTCATTCTATTGTTTATACAGATTTTTGTCCTTTACCCCAAGTGGCTTCTGTTACTACATTTGCATTTAACATTGCCTTTCAACAAATGCTCAGAAAGCAAAATCAGCCTTGGACATACTGTACACAAGTGAAACAAATGCACGTGCTTAAGTTGAACTTTCAGGTATCCACCACCATTCAAGACACACAGCCACTTCTCTTTGACACTGAGGTTTATATTGTTCTCTCTGGCACCAGGAACTTTTACCAGAAATGTGGGCTTTTGTGTTCATGGCTGCTGTCAAGCTAGGGAGTAGGTTATGGTAAACAGTTAAAACATCAGAGCATTTTCCTAGGAAAACTCAGCAGCTTCTTTTTCCATTGAGTTTCCCTGTATTTTTTTAAGTTTTTAACTTAGATTGCAGAGTTTTAAAAGATTTGATTTTGAGAATTTAAATCAGCCCATTCATTACTTTTGTGAGGGGACAAAATTTTGAAGTTTCCAACTCCTCTTTTTGATTATATACAAAAGCTATCTTTATATCTAAAGGAACTAAGTATTATTTGAGGATGGTTTCTCCTTTCTCCATAATTTTAATGATAAGCTCCCATCTATATGCTCTTTAATATTGATTCAATTTATGATTACTGTTCCTTTATTTTGTAGCCACACTCCTCTCCACATGTCCAAACCAGTGAATTATCTGGGTAAAATAAAGATGAATTCTCATCTGGCTATCAAACACCTGAAAACAGTCATTGATTTCATGGTGACTGCTGGAATTTAGGAGGAGATTTCATGAAAGCTAAAGTCTTAAAGCAGTAAATATTCATAAAATTAGATATAATACAAATCCTATCCCCATGAAGTAGCCTCTCCCACTTCAGCTACCCTCCTTTCCCTTTATCATAATTTATCATCCCATAGTAAGCAACTGCATGCTTTTTGAAGAACAATGTGAGGAGAAAATCTGGAAATGAGAAACTTGCACCCAATTGGTATTTACTTATTATTGGAGACTGCATCTGAGTTCTTATCAATGGCACTAGTATTTAGTCTGTAAGATGCCACATGCCTTGAGGGTACTAATATTATAGCACAAATGGACATCTCAAATGCCTTATACCAGATAAAGAAAGAGTAAGTGCTGTTTTCCAATGCTGATGTTGCTAAAAACAAAACAAAGCGAAACCACAGGCTCAAAATGGAGTCACTTATGCTAGGCTACGTCACCAAACCTGGGCTTAGTACCTAGCCTAATTGCAGTTTTGACCTCTCCCAGAAATGTAGCCTTATCCAATGTCCTGAATTTTCTGATCACCACCAGTTAGGTCATCTGTCATATGGACCCTCTCCATCCTCTAAAGGAAGATGAGATAATCCATCTAATACGATCCTTTTGTCCCCAAAGGAAGGTGACCTCACCCTAAATAATCTTTTTTTTTCTTTTTATGACTTCCTTGTCCTGCCTTTAGAAACTTTTTCCTTTCTGTAACCCTTTGGAGCATCTCTCTACTTTCTAGATGCGATGATGCCCAATTCATGAGTTAATTGATATAGCCAATTAGATCTTTAAAATTAACTCAGCTGTATTTTTGTTCTTTAACAATGTTAATTATCTGGACCCACTTAGTATCATTTTTTCAACCTACTTACGTTTGAAGAAAACTGTAGGATATGGAGAAAGACAATTGCAAATTTTAAGGTTTGCCACTTTCAGGCTGAGGTCTCAATAAGTTAAATTTCTTATTGTGTTCACTCCTCCTAACACTAATTCACCAACAATAGAGAGCAAATTTTCTAGTCATGGGGAGAGTAAATGCATGAGGAAGGGTATAATTCTTGCACTCAAGATAGTTACAATCAAGTGAAGGAAGCAAACTTATATAGGGCTGCCCCATGGAGTAAGTTCCCCCTCCAGGTGGATGAGAAAAGCTTGCTGAGCATATGTCACATTTGTAAGAATTAGAGAAATGCAGCTCTTGCATCAGTGAGTGCAGCCGTGTGCTAGAACAACCTTGCCCTCAACAAGATGCCCCTTGTAAAGCAGAATTTTTACTAGTATACATGGTGTCCCAGAACATAGAACATAGAACTCATTTCTTTCTATAGTAGTGTTAGACACATACTAACAATTTCTAGAGTAAAGAATGCATTTCTAGGGACGCCTGGGTGGCTCAGTCGGTTGAGCGTCCAACTTCGGCTCAGATCACGATCTCACAGTTCGTGAGTTTGAGCCTCACGTTGGGCTCTGTGCTGACAGCTTGGGGCCTGGATTCTGCTTTGGATTCTGTGTCTCCCTCTCCCTCTGCCCCTCTCCAACTTGTGCTCTGTCTCTCTGTCTCTCAAAAATGAATAAATAGTAAAAAAAAAATTTTTTAAAAGAATGCATTTCTACATGATGATAGCTACAGGGATAATTGGTTAACAAAAGAGCTTGATCAAGGAAGATGTGTAGAAATTTGCCAGTAAATTAATGAAATGGCAAGGGACAGATGTGCTTGAGAAAAGCCTGCAAAAAGAGCAGCTAAGCATGACATTTCATGGATACTTCAGTGGCCAATTTTGAGAATGGTTTGTAAGAAATGAAAATAAATTAGTTGCATGGATGAGGCAAGTGATACTGAGGAGGCCAGTAGATTTTAAGTTTAATAACTTAAGTTTTATTTTATTGAAGGCAGAAACTCACAGGTAAAATCTGATTTCATCTTTGTTTTTAAAGAGTCTCTGGAGAGTACATTAAGAGTTAGAGATAGAAACCAGAGTCAGGCATACTGGCTAATTAGATCTGGCAACTTATGTCTACTGTTTTCTGGTTTTCCTTATGTGATTCTGGCAAGGGCTACCCAAGGGCCAATATTTGATTACTAGCCTAGTAACAGAAAGAAGGATGTGAGAAGCAATAGTGAGAAAAGAGGTGACAATATTGCACTTGAGGGAGGGAATAGGAAGAAGGAAAGAGGATGGGGAGAACTGTTAAGAATCTGGATGTAAAGACCAATCTTGATGGTTTTGGTGATATTCACACTTAAAGGAAAGCAAATTTCGATTTACTTGCAGAGAAAGTTGGTGGCGAATTTTGGAACAGAAACTCCTTTCCAACAGATATAGAAATGGTGGGGAGGAAAACTATTAATTTCATTGCTGCAGTTCTAGATTCGAGGCACAGCCTCCTGGTATTTGCTGACGTGATGTCATATAGTACAGTATATTTATTAAGCAATCCATTTGTATGTTATCACATTTAAATATATATTACCTTTTCAAAATATCTGTGGAATAATCTCTCAGGCATATAGATAAGATTATGTTAAAATGACTGAAATTTTCAGTGCAGGCATATAAATCTTTGAGTCTTTAACCTTCACTGAGTCTTCTAGCATATCTCTCTGACTTAATTATTATTAGTTCTTCAACTAAATTTTTTTTCAAAATAACAGCAATTATTCTTCCCTGGTCAGGTTATTGTATAATTTTTAAAAGTCAAATAATCATCTTGAATGATTAATGACTTCTTTCTAGGTTATACAGTTTAACAATTTTATAATTTCAGTTTACCTCTCATTTGCCTATCTAGCCTTCAAACTCATATAATTTGCCTATACAGTTCAAACAAATAATTTACAAAACCCAACAGGATCTAGGCTCAAGATAAGAGAATAAGTAGAATTTAGGATCTAAAAGACAATATTGATATTATCTATCTAGGTCAACATCTTTTTTTAAGATTGAGGTTATTTGTATCTAGAGGGCATCCATGACATGTCCAAGGTTACTCAGCTAATTAGTTACAGAGCTGGGATTAGACCTTTCCTGCCAAATCAGTGTTGTGTCCTTTCTTTCTGGGTCATTAGTAGTTGGTCTTTTTGCAAAGTTGCATGCAATCGTGCTATTTGAGGAATACAATTACAGAATGAAGAAAATATTTTCTGTGAGTGTTTCTTAGTTTCTCCCAGGAAAATATAATTATAATTAACCACGTGTACTACAAATAGGAAATTAAGAACAGGAAAGAACTGGTTCAGGTGACTATAAGAATATCTCACAATGGTAAGTGTCTGCTATCTCTCAGAGAATTTCATTTCTCTGGTTACAACGTCTCAACTTGAAAATTAAGGAGTTTCTCCTTTTTTCCAGCTTTACTGAGATATAATTGGGATAACATTGTGTAAATTTAAGGTGTACAATATGATGTTTTGATATACGTATATATTGCAAAATAATTACCACAATTGTGTGTATGTGTGTGTGTATAGAGAACTTTTATGATCTAACCTCTTAGCAACTTAAAAAAAATTTTTTAATGTTTATTTATTTTCAAGAGAGAGACAGAGTACAAGCCGGGGAGGGGCAGAGAGGGAGATAGAATCTGAAGCAGGCTCCAGGCTCTGAGCTGTCAGCACAAAGCCCAGTGCAGGGCTTGAACCCAGGAACTGTGAGATCCTGACCTGAGCGGAAGTCGGACGCATAACCAACTGAACCATCCAGGCGCCCCTAACTTCTTGGCAACTTTTAAATGTACAACACAGTATTAATTATAGTCACTATGCTGTATGTTACTTCCTCAGGACTTGTTCATCTTATAACCTACAACATTACTTATTGCATTTGCACTCTTTTACAGGTCTGATTTTGTTTCAAGAAAAGTAGAGAAAAATAATAACATTAGACTACAGATTACAGTCTCCTGAATAAATTCTCTGATATAAACAAAACAAGGATTATTTTTAGTGTTGTTATGTAATAAATAAGAGAACATATTCAAAACGAACAAGTTAGATAAAATAATTTTTAGGGAAACGGTAATACACAGTTGTGGAGGAATAATTTCCTCTGTCCTTCGAAGGCCTTCTAGCTGGATTAAGAATCAAACTGAATTGAGACAGATTAACAGGAGAAAATCAAATTTAATAGCGTGCATACTTATAGGGAATCCACACAGACATGGTAATATCAAAGACAATGAGGCAATGGAAGCTCCTATGAGCTAAAGAGAGGGGTAGAGGTCTTAGGATACAAGGGGAGAAAGACAATTAGCAGGAGGGTGAGAGGAGATGTTTGGAAAACAAAGTTTGCCCTATTGTGCAGGTAAATTTCTTAGATAAAGAGGAATCTTTGTTAATAGCTCTCTTCCTGGTAAATGAAGGCAGTTGAGGGGGAGGTAAGGACCTTTTTCAGAATCTGCTGGGTTTGGATTGCTTTTAACTCAAAATAATGTTCATGCCAAAGTGGCCCATCTTGGGCTGACCTGACCTTGGCCTCTACAATGCCATCTGTGTAAGATACAGAAACAAATGGAATTGAACAGAGACGAATTTATTGATACCTTAATAAAAATTGGGATGCTGTTTGTAATTTATATTAGAGAAAGACATTTTGGCAAATAGTTTTCTCCTCTTTTTTAAGAAAAGTTTATTTTTGAGAGAGAGAGAGCAAGCATGAGAAGGGGGTTGGGGGGCTGCAGAGAGAGGACAGAGGATCTGTACCGATAGCTGAGAGCCCGATGCAGGGCTCAAACCCATGAACCAACCCACACACTGTGAGGTCATGACCTGAGCTGAAGTCGGACCCTCAACTGACTGAGCCACCCAGGCAGCGCAGTTCTCTCCTTTTAAATAGACTCTCATGGCTTGATAGTCATTTGCCTGGGGGAGACAACCTTCGGTTCAGGCTTCTTTCAGCCACACACAAAAACACTGAAAATTGTGATAATGTTATAATCGCTGGGTCTAATTGCTTATGAATACTATTTTTGGGACTGAAAATAACTGAATTTTAAATTAAAATAAGGATGGCAAGATAATTCGAATAAAAGTAAAATAATGATTTCTTGTTTTCTCAAGCTTTTGCTTTGTTGAGCTGATGCATTTTGTCCTCTAATTACTATTGAAGATTTTCCATCATTGGCGTTGATCACTCAGCTGTATTTGTACTAAAAAAATGGTTTTTGTTCCCTCAAAATGCATGCATGGCTGCTTAGGAAATATACTATATGCAAATTATATAAAAATATTATTTATTTCCTGGAGTAACTGAACTGAAGATAATTGTGTATCTTAATTAATGAAATTCTAAGAAACTTTATCCTGTGGAAGCAGACCACCAAATGAATTATACTATAAACAAATATCAATTTGAGAAGAAGGTAATGAAGCTAGGAACAACATGATCTTACAAACAAATTATTTATTTCTACATTGTTTTCCTATTTAATTTTCAGTTTCCACCATTTCACCTATCTAAAATATTTATATTCTTAGGAATATTTTATACATGATGCATTTAAAAATTGGTTGCCTACTTAAAGATATCTGTTTTAATAATCTCTCAGGCATGCAGTTAATAGTATTTTAAGGTTGTGGGGCACTTAAACATGTTACATTTCTTCTTCAAAGCTAAATTTGATACCCTTTGGTTTCCTAGTTATTTGTATCCCTGTCACAAGCCCATTCAGCTGCAAGATTCTGCACTGTGGAGCCAAACCCCAGATTTCTGCCCTTTGTTTTCATTGATCTTTCTAGACATTTTGTGTCAGAAGTTGAGTCTGACAAGATCCCCAGCTGATGTGTATGCTCATGATAGTTTGAGAAGCCCTGCTCTCAAAGAATGGTCCCACTGCATTTAGATGGATCTTGTAAGTGCCTGGTGTCGAGGACCAAGAATTCCTCCCTTCTCAAAGATCCTTCTAGCCAGACTAAGAATTAAATTGACATGAGACAGAATAGGAGAAAATCAGATTTAATATCATACCTACGGAGAATCTGTTACCAAACTTAAACTTGTCTGTGCACCTGATGTCCAGTAAGCCAATGTCTCAGACACTACCTCTGAAGCAAAGAAGGCTTTATTATCAGAAAGGCAGCCCAACAAGAAGTCAGGGGATCATTCCCAAAGCTGCCTTGCTCTGTTGAGCCTCAGGACAGCTTCTATACATGAGAGGAGGGTAGAGAGTTTGTTGAAACCTTGAGACAGGGGGCCTTAAAACAATTTGGAGGTAAGCATTCTTCCAGACAATGAGGCACTGTTTGGGACCTGGTATGATCAGATACCTCAAGACAAATGTTACCATTCAGTCCTTGTTAGGTTTCTGTAATCAGTGGGTAAACAGGGAGTAGAGGTAAAAAGGCAAAGTTAATGATTGATTTTGCGTGAGGTTAAGAAGAGAATAAACATAATTAAGCAGGGAAGAAAACAGAACATGGAGTTAAGTTAATAATGCAACTAATACAACTATAATTCTGCTTATGCTTTCAAAACAAGTCCAGGAACCAAGCGTCTGGTCTCAAATCCACATAGACATGGAAGTTCCAAAGACAGGCAAAATGAGATAATATACGTTGTCCTGAACTAAGGAGAAAAGTGTAGGGGTCTGGAACTTCCAGAGGAAAAAAATGTACTTCACAGGGGCAGTAGGAAGAGCAGATGTTTACTAATTAGATGTTTGCCCTGTTACTCAGATAAACTTTAACTCTGCTAATAACACTTATTCTGGGGGAGACCCCCAGTTTAGATTCTGCTGTGTAGTTAAGGGAAGGGCAGAAGTTTCTCTTGAGCCCACAGGGTCTTCACTGCCTCTGGCTCAAAATAATTGCATGCCAAAGTGGCACATTCTGGGAAGGCCTATCCTGAACCCCTTCACTGGTGAGTGTCAGACAGAGGGTTAGTTTTCTGATATGTGTTGCCTCATATAGTCTACACCACATCCTTACTCTCATTCCATTTTTTAAGATATAGGGATTAAAACTTTTTTTTTATTATGGAAAATATAAAATATATACAATTTTAGAAATAAAATCTAACAGTAGATCTCCCCTGTATCCTCCCCCCAGGTTCAATAGTGCAGGCCCAAACATTTTTCATGATTAATTCGAATCAAATCCCAATCATCACATCATTTTATCCTTAAACAGTTCAGTGTTTCTAAAATAAACAGACTCTCTTTTTTTTGACACAGCCATGATGCCATTATTACTAAAAATATTTTTTAAATTATTCTTTACTATCGTCAAACATCCATGCGGTGTTCATATTTCCCTAGTTGTCTCCTATTTGTGTTTGTGTGTTTGTTGCTATTTCCAAGCACTTTTGTTTCAATTAGCATCTAAATAAGGTTCATCCATTATGATTATATGATATATCTTTTGACTATCTCTCTATGTAATATTATGATTTATAAATGTTAAAAGCCAAAATTCTGCTGAGTAAATTTAAAGATGTAATTGGCTTTATTCAATGATTCAGGAATCAGGCAGCATCCCATTAATAAATAGACAGGCACCCAGAGGAGCTGTACAAAATAGAAGGATTTTATAGGCAGATATACAATGGAACAAAGAAAAGAAAGGATTATTTCTTCTTTTTTTAAAAAGTCTTTAATGTTTATTTATTTTGGAGAGAGAGAGAGAGAGACAGAGCATGATCAGGGGAGGGGCAGAAAGAGAGGGAGACACAGAAGCAGGGTCCAAGCTCTGAGCTGTCAGTACAGAGCCCAACTTGGGGCTGGAGCTCACTAACCCTGAGATCATAACCTGAGTCAAAGTCAGATGCTCAACCGACTGAGCTATCCAGGTGCCCCAAGAAACGATCATTTCAGTTCAGGTTACCTTCCCAAAGGGAAAGGGAGGGGTTTCATCCAGCAGATTACTTCAGTAGTGCTGATCAGGGCTGATTGGTTTAAAATTCCACCTCTGGGAGAGATTGAAACTGCAATTAAGTTTTGTTTTGTTGTTCTGGATGGCAAGTGACTCCACCCGGGGCCTGTTACTTTTTTTTTTTTCTTTTTAACGTAAGAAATATATATTGAGTCATTGGGATGATAAAAATGTATTTCTCGGGGCGCCTGGGTGGCGCAGTCGGTTAAGCGTCCGACTTCAGCCAGGTCACGATCTCGCGGTCTGTGAGTTCGAGCCCCGCGTCAGGCATCTGGGCTGATGGCTCGGAGCCTGGAGCCTGTTTCCGATTCTGTGTCTCCCTCTCTCTGCCCCTCCCCCGTTCATGCTCTGTCTCTCTCTGTCCCAAAAATAAATAAAAAAACGTTGAAAAAAAAAAAAATTAAAAAAAAAAAATGTATTTCTCATATATAGTTGGTCTTTGCCCACTGTTCCCAGGTCATAGCTCCCAAAACCTTTGGAACTTTCGGAGTTCCATCAGTGGGAGTATCTTTTGCCCTAATATTTGGTCTCTTGTCTTCAGTTCCTAAAATCACTTCAGAATGGTGTCATTATTCATAACAAGCCCTTTTCCACCACAGCTGGGTTTATGTTAATGAAGTGACTTTAAGAAAGTGCCTAAGGATGGGGGCTGGTTCAAGGACAACCAACCACATATTAGAGGTTTGGAAACTCCAGTCCTACCCCACACCCCCACCCCAAGAGCGGGGAGAGGAGCTGAAGGTTGAAAAATCTCACCTATGTAATGTAGCCTCCAAAAAAAAAAAAAAAAAAAAAAACCCAAAAGAATGGGGTTTGGCGAAATTCTGGGTTAGTGAGCACGTGGAGATGTGGGGAGAGTGATGTGCCTTGAGAGGGCATGGAAGCTCCCTGCCCTTTCCCTATACCTTGCCCTGTGCATCTCCTCCATCTGGCTGTTCTTAAGTTCTATCCTTTTATAATAAACCCGTGATATAGTAAGTAAACTGTTTCTCTGAGTTCTCTGAGGTGCTCTTGTGGTAGAGTCCCTCTCTACAGAATGTGGTGAAAACCTCAAGACAGCCTCTAGGCAACCTGGCTATGTGCATGTGCGCAACATCCCTCACGACTCTGTAATGTAGACCACCCATTCAGACTGTATGTTTGTTTGTTACCATGTGTGGGAGACAAAGAAGTAGAAATTGTATAAAAGGCTCCACCCTGCTGTGCTCAGGGCTCACTTTTTCAGGTAAAAACCCACTGAGCCTGTGCGGGCATGAATAAAATTGCTTCCTGGAAAGAAAAGCCTTGGTGTCATGACTCTCTGTGCAAACGTCAGTCCTGTTACACTCTAGCAAATTAATCAAACCTAAGGGGGGGGGGGGCGGGTTATTGGAACCTCAGATCTATAGCTGGTCAGTCAGAAGTACAGGTGATGACCTGGGCTTTTGACCAGCATCTGTAGAGAGTGTGTGTGTGGGGGGGGGGGGGGGGGGGGGGGGGGGGGGGGGGGGGGGGGGGGGGTCTTGTACAACTAAGCCTTTAACCTGGGGGATCTGATGCTATGTCCAGGTAGATAGTGTCAGAATTGAGCTAAATTGTAGGACACCCAGCTGGTGTCCCAAGCATTGCCTGGTAGTGTGGGAGCCCCCACCACCACACACACACACACATTGAAATTGGGTACAAAGACTGTAAATACTCTCCCTAACTCTCATTTAATATCTAGGCTCTTATAAATGAACATATTGTTATTGCACTTTACAAAGGAGGGAACAGTAGCTCAGTAATTAAGTAAATTTTTCTGAGGCTAAGTAGCTAGTAAATGGCAGTACCAGAATTGAAACCAGGTCTGTCCACCTCCACTGATTCCCTGTGTCATGTTACTGTCCTTACATTGTCCTGTTTTATTTTTCATTCTCATTTAGCTCACTGACTTCTTGCATTCCTACTCATTCTAAAAGATTTTTCATATTCACACGCGTCCACTTGGAAAGCCCAAAATGTATACCCCAGACTCTTGAAGAGTCAGATACACCCCCAAACAATAAGTTACTGAATGAGGAAATACAATTAGTCTTTTTGCTTTCTTGATTGTACATTAATTTTAATATTGAATTCTTTCAAAGATTATATGTAGCTGCAAAGTTTCCTCCACACTATGGTAGGGCTATAGTTATGTCTTCCCATTCAGGGTCTATGTTGCACAACATATGGATGTTATTGTAGTATCCTTAGTCATCCTTGGCAACCATTTAGTTTTGCCTTCAATATGGAAACAGTTTTGTTTTATGACTTAATACAATTGTTATGAACTTTAAAAAATTTTTGTCATTACATTGTATATTGTGGAATATGATGCCCTTGCCTTCCACCTTCCTTCCAATAAATTCTTTAAGTCTGCTTAACTAATCAGTATTCCAGAATAAGTTAGAGTATATATACATTATATTTCACTTATAATGCTAAGGGATGGGGCTATTCTGCATAGAGTCACCTAACCATCCTCATAGTAAGCTTTTCCAGTATACAATTGGATTTTGGAAAGCACACTTTTAACTTTATGATACCAGCATGTATGTAATAGAGCAACATATTATCAACTAAAAATGTTGATTATGGTGCCCTTAAAACTTTAATTTTCAATCTTGAGATTACTGTTGAAACTTGATGTGCAAAATATTTACTCAGCAAAACTTTCCACTTCTCAAATGATTCAGAAGCCACTATACTTTCATAATCTATGTATTACAATATGACCTGGAATTCTGTGTTCTATTTTCTTGATTAGTAACCACTAAAAAATTAAGTATTAAGTGGTAAAGTTATGACCAAGTGTTTGCTATTGCCCCTCACTTCCCTTAGCTTAACCAACCTTTAGTCAGGATTTTCTCTGCCCTACAGTCTCCTTAATTTTGGCTTATCCTCAAGTTTGATTAAACGTTAAAATACAGAACATCCCACACCTTAGCATCTCATCCTGATGGTTAGCTGACCACAGTGAGAAATAGCTCTAATCATGCAATCTGCTCACTCCCTTTCATTTGCCCAATTTCCCTTCAAAAGTTCCTGCTAGCAAGAAAAGAAAGAAAGAAAGAAAGAAAGAAAGAAAGAAAGAAAGAAAAGAAAAGAAAAGAAAAGAAAAGTTGCTGCTAGCTCTGTTTATCTCATCCTTTAAAAGAAGTGTTTTTAAATTTGATTTTGAGATATACTCAGATACTAACATTCTCCCTATTTCAGTACTGTTTTTGAATAAAGTCTCTCCTTATCTAGGTCCAGATTTGTTTTTATTTGACACTTGTTAGTTTCTCTGACTTGGTGTGTTTCTTCACATTTGTTTATATTTCCTTTGCCTTCTAAGGCATAAGCATTAGTGGTCACTAACAAGTGTTTTGGTGTTTCTTTGAGAGAAGCATTCGACTAGAAAACATATTTGATATTATCAGTGAAATGCCTCTTCTCTAAATCTTCAGTCACTGAATTAGAGCAAACAGAAATGTGTTACCCATTTATTTTACCCTGTTTAATGAAATTTATAACTGCAGTTTTATGTTTCATATCTCCCAAGTCTGTGCTGGATAACAAGGGCAAGGACATAAATGATCATTGAAGTCATGAATATTTTTGCTTCCCCTAGTGTTTAGTAAGGA
This sequence comes from Panthera uncia, assembly GCF_023721935.1. NCBI lineage: Eukaryota > Metazoa > Chordata > Mammalia > Carnivora > Felidae > Panthera > Panthera uncia. Next base: position 29,867,801 of record NC_064817.1, read on the forward strand.
AGACCTAATTCTGTATTTGGAATGCAAGTTCCTTTAAATCCTGAATGTGGAGCTCAAATTGCCACTGACTAATGGAGCCAAGGAAAAAGCTTTGGCTTTTGCAGCACAACAACAGATGTCAGATATAAAGTATGAGCAAAGGTTGGTGACAGGCCTATGGACAGCAGTAGTGTCAGAGTGGTCATTGCCCTTCTGAGGGTGACCAAGGTCCTGGTGGGAACAGAGGACAGATGATGCGTTTAAATTACTTTCTCTTGAAATGTGTACACAGCTGTCACTACTTAACCAGTACCAGTATTTTCCATAGAAAAAGTTGGGGTTTGCACTGAAGGCTTTTTCCGCCCTGGAAACATAGATCAGGTTGGTGTTTTGGTTTGGTTTGGTTTGGTTTGGTTGTTTAGCCTCACTAAATAATATCTTTGAAACTAAGTGTTCTGCTGTGTCATATTACGTGCTACAGTGTAGCCATTATTTCACAGGCGTTCTCAATTCTGGCAGCACATTTGAGTGCCCTAGAGAACTTAAAACAAAAACACGTCCAGACCCTACCCCCAAACAATTAAATGTGAATCTCTGCAAGGGGATGGGTGGGAACATATTTTAAAAGCCGCCCAGGATATTCTACTGTGCAACCAGAGAGGATTGTCCCTGGGTTGAGATTACCAGGCTGAAAAGCCAGACTCTAACACTTCAGCTGTCTGACTGTGAGCTGGTTACTTAAAATGCCTGAAGCCTCAATTTTTACATCTCTATTAAGAGACATGGGGTATTAATGAAAACCAAATGAAATAATCATGTAAAATGCAAACATATCAGCTGGTATATAGTAAGTGCTCTCTATGTGTATGGCATTATTGTTTCCGTTGTTACTATTACTGTAGACTCTCTTATAGCTTGAACTCTTTTATAATTTAAATAAGGCTCAGTCTAGTATCCACAAAGCTGCCAAAGTGATTCTTCTAAAATGTAAACCTGCTCATATTACACCTCTACTGGCTTTCCAGCACATGACAGAATAAAAAGCAACATTCCTAGGATGGTCTTCATGACTCTCCTGGTCAGTCCCATCCCCTTCCCTGGTTTCCAGCATCACTGAAGCCCATTCACTCATGTCTCTCCTTGAGCATGGACCTCTTTGCTCTTTTGCAGATGTGCCAGGCATACACACCCATGGCCCATGCACTTTCTCTCCTGCTTTTCTCTAGACATTAGAGGCTGCTTGCCTTAATTACTTCAGGTCTGCTAGAATGCCACCAAAGAGGTTCTTCTTTACCAACTGAATTTTTTTTCCACATCTCATACTTCTATCAGCCACTCTCTAAACCCTAAATTTTCTTCAACTTGCTTTATAGACAGCATTTTTCTCCTGAAAGTAATATATTTACTCTGTCTCCAGCAAGGAGATTTGTGAGAAGATATTTGTTTAGTTAGCTGTTATACCTCCAGTGCCCAGAAAAGTGTGCTGTGCCCATGGTAGTCACTAAATTTGTGTTCCGTAGGGGAATAAATAACAACTGGTTTCATCCTGCTTGTTCAGTGTTAACTTTAATTTACACATATTACAACAAAAGCCTTGGCATTATAGGGATAATTTCTTTTGCATTTGTGAGAATGCTAGAATCGACACAAAAGAAAAAAAAAAGTCTTCCCAACAATTAGTGATGGCCTTTTAAGGGTGTCCTGGTCTGGCTCTGCACTAACAGCATGGAGCCTGCTTGGGATTCTCTCTCTCCCTCTCTGTCTGTCCCTACCCCACTCTCATGCTCTCTTTCTATCTCAAAATAAATAAATAAACACGGAAAAAAAAAAAAAAAAAAAAGGATGTTCTGAATTTTTAAGTTTGTTTTGGCACCAAAACATCAAGGCCTGAGGTTCTGATGCCCTCTTGACCCATCCATACTGTACTTCTAAGAAGCTGGTGGCTCTTTGCAGCTCATCTCAAAAAGCCTACTTCTACTACACAACAGTGAATCTAGGAAGGTTTATGTTCAACTTTTGGTACCCTATTATAATAAAAATATTCATTGATGGGCCATTTCAAACTTCAAGCCTATCTTAGGGTGCCCCCTTCCATTTTAAATTCATTTTCTTCATTCTTACGCCTTTCAAGAGATTTTTATTGACATCAATAATGGTTGCAGTAGGTAGATTTTGTACAAGGGACCAACTTTCTATTATGAATGCACTTAGTGCAAATTTATCTTCCTTTCCCTTTGGCTCTTTCCTTGGAACCTGGTACATGTATTGTGTTAGTTAATATTTATCGCATTTACAAAATTATGTTTTGTATTGATTTATATTTACTTGTATATCCCACCAGATTGTGAATTCCTAGAAATCTAAAGAACATCTCTTAGGTATTTTTTGTCAGTCTCTCAATGTCTTGCACGTGATATAGGCTCTGTCGTTGTTTAATTGAACAAACAACTGAACAAAAAATAGCATTTTTAACCTGCTTGACTCATACTTGGAAGGCTGGATTTATCTCCAGTGTGCCATTTTTGATAGAACTGCTTTGTACTAGATTATGTCTAGAGAAGCATGCGTATGGTGGTATAATGAGTAATGACTGAAAGAAGTAAAAGTGTCTAACCTAGATAAGAAAGATTTTGGACAACTGTGGAGAGGTGGGAACTGATTGTTTTTATATATTCACAAAACTGTCATTAGTAAAAGAGAGAGGACTCACTCTGTACTGCTACTAAGAATATATCTGATGGGTAGATATTAAGGAGTGTAAGTTTCAACTCAAGGAAGGACATTTTCTCAATGCTGTTCATCAGTATAATGGTTTCCTCCCAAGGCAATGAATTTTTCAATACTGAAAACATTAGGGCAGGGGACATTAACCATCTCTCATCTCAATAAAGGGTGATTCCACTGGTTATGTAAACAGATGTGTTTGTGTTATCCTTGACTAAATAAAAATTTGGCTAAAGAAATGATCAAACTCAATCTCTTGGTGGATCTTTCCCCAAATATAATGTCTAAAATACATAATGCTCTGTTTTGTGTTTTGGAAGTAAAAGTTAAGATAATTACATTTTTACTTTACTCTGTTTATTTGCAGTATTTTAGGCTCTTTAACACCTCAAAGTTGAAGAAGCCTAAGTTTATTTTCTACATAACAGAACTGAGCCTTCCAGGATATTTTGATATCCCCAAGAAAGTCGACATTCCTCAGATTCTGGAAATTCAACCTACATTGACTCAATCTCAAGAAGGTAAACTTCAAATAAAACAGATTATCATTACATGTGAACTGCATTATTTAGCACTGTCTCAAATACTGCACAGTACTAAAAAATAGATTATCCTTACTAACAAGATTTTCATAATATAATTGAGGAGAGGTTCAGCTACATGTATACCAAATACTAAATGATATTTTACATTATAAATAAGCAACATATTATATCACAGTAATCTAAATTATGTACTGAATTTGGGTGCTAAATACTGGTACTGAAATTTGCAGACTTGCCTTTGTTAGAGTAGTTACCTGACAAAGACAGTAAGTACACTTTGAGAAAGGCGAATTCTTGCTTTGACAGTGAACTTGGTTACAGAAGTTGTGTTGGAGTTGAGGCTCAGGCTAGCTCTAAAGGAAAGGAGGGATATTGATAGCAAAAGCATATCAGAAGACAACAATGTGTAATTTATGAGTAATTTATCTGTGATCTGGACTAGAGCCTCTATTTTCTGAGTACTTACTCAAGAGACCCCTGGTACTCCTTGTTCCGTTTTTGTGATCAAGAAGAAATAAGCCAGATTTTATATGAATGTGGATGCACTTATATTTTTAAATACAAGTGATAAGACATAAACAAGGTAGCTAAATGTTTTGAACTATTCAAAATTACCTTTCTTTTTTTTTTTTTACAGTTTCTTCCAAACTGCTGCATCATAACAGGAATGTAATTTCTTCTCTAGGGCTAGTCCTAGAATGTATAGTATAGCCAGTATATATGGATTCTAAGTTATTTTTTTTGCTAATTTGTTTTTGTTAAATCTTCATTGATGAGTTATGTTAACCATAATATAATCTTAAAGTCTGAAAGTATGAAGGCTACAAATTGTAAGTTATAGGGTACTCATCATGTGAGAAGTAGGATCACAGATTCAAATGCTTAGTGGCCAAGTAGATTTTTTAAAAATGTTAGAATCAACTCTAGTATAAATAGTAGGGGTGATTCATGGGCAAATGGCAAATTAGAAGCTATATGTGTAGGCTGAATATTCTAATTTAAAGAAAAATTCAAAACTTGAGCCAGCCAAACAACTATGAGCCAAATTTGGGATCCCCCATATTCAGCTGGTTTTTGTTTGTTTTGTTTTTGTTTTGATCCTTATTACCTTCAGTTTTTAAATATGCTGTTAAATTTGTTTTCTTTTTTTTCTTCTCCTTTTTCTTTTTTCTTAAGTTTATATTTAAATTCTAGTTGGTTAACATACAGTGTTATATTAGTTTCAGGTGTACAATATAGTTATTCAACAAGTGCTGATCACAACAAGCGTATCCTTAATCCCCATCACCTGTTTCAGCCATCTCCCCCCCCCCCCCCCCCCCCTCTGGTAACCATCAGTTTCTTCTCTATAGTTAAGAGTCTGTTTCTTGGTTTGCCTCTCTCTCTCTCTCTCTCTCTCTCTCTCTTTTTCCCTTTTGCTCATTTGTTTTGTTTATTAAATTCCACATATGAATGAAGTCATATGGTATTTGTCTTTCTCTGACTGACTTATTTTGCTTAGCATAATACTCTCTAGGTCCATCCATGTTGTTGCAAACGGCAAGACTTCCCTCTTTTTATGGCTGAGTAATATTCCATTGTATATATACCGCATTTTCTTTATCTTTTCAATCAACATGATACATCACATTAATAAAAGAAAAGAACCTTGGGGCACCTAGGTGGCTCAGTTGGTTAAGTATCCAACTTTGGCTCAGGTCACGATCTCACAGTCCTTGAGTTCGAGCCCCACATCAGACTCTGTGCTGACAGCTCAGAGTCTGGAGCCTGCCTCAGATTCTGTCTCCCTCTCTCTCTGCCCACCCCCCTCACTCACACTGTGTCTTTCTCTGTCTCTCAAAAGTAAATGAAAACATTAAAAATTTTTTTAATAAAAGAAAACAACCATATGATTATTTCAGTAGATGCAGAAAAAACATTTGACAAAGTACAATATCCATTCATGATAAAATCCCTCAACAAAGTAGGTTTAAAAGGAACATACCTCAGCGTAATAGAATGTGGGGGATAAGATTAGGAATCCCTCAGGCTTACACCAATGGGTTAACAAGGCATAAAAAAACACAAAGTCATAAAATGCTCACACCCGAGTTTGGGTAACCAGATTGGCACTCCAAGAATAGGGAGGCACAAAGGTGCCAAGAAAAGGGAGGTGCAAAGGCACCCTAAAATAGGGAGGGGGTGCTGAGACCCCAAAAATAGAGAGAGAGAGGCAAACGCCTGAAATAGAATCAGCGCAAAGGTGCCCAATACATAGGAATAACAAGATTAGATATTCAGGGTGAAAGCACCCTAAGTTTAGTACTATAAGAGAAAGCTGCTTTCATAGGAGAATAGGGCTAGGTTAGGTAAATTAGTGTTTGGTGAATTGGACTTTGGCCAGCTGTGCTGCAGGCAAAGCAGCCCAGAGCAGAGATGGTTAACAAAAGAAAAGGAGTCTTGTTAACCCTGAGGTTATTCCCCCTATCTGTCTCATCCCCTAGGCTAGCAAAGATAAACAGGCATGGCGTCTCCTGTCTCTGTTAACAACCATCTACCCATCTGCCCAGTGCCAGAATTTTGTTTTATATTGACCCAAACCCCAAACACTGTATATCTTCAAAACCCCCTTTTCCCCCTCACATTCTCAAGTTAATGTTCACAGTTTCTTTGTCTCTTTGTGCACCCCCATCACATTTGTAAGCCTTCTGATCTGAATAAATGCCAGGCAAGGACCCTTATTCGGGGCTCTTATCTTTTTTTCCCAGACATAAACCATCTCTCGTTTTAATCCTGCATCCACTCTTTTGCTAGACAAATGAGAACTTTAGACTTAGAGTCTATGACAGTAGAGGCCATATATGAAAAAAAACACAGTTAATATCATCCTAAATGGGGAAAAACTGAGAGCTTTTCCTCTATGGTCAGGAACAAGACAAGGATGTCCACTCTTACCACTTTTATTCAACATAGTACTTGAAGTCCTAGCCACAGCAATCAGACAACAAAAAGAAATAAAAGGCATCCAAATCAGTAAGGAAGAAGTAAAACTTTCACTATTTGCAGATGACATGCTACTTTATATAGAAAACCTAAAAGACCACCAAAAAACTGCTAGAATTGATAAACAAATTCGAAAGTCCCAGGATATAAAATCAATGTACAAAAATCTGTTGCATTTCTATACACCAATAATGAAGCAACAGAAAGAGAAATTAAGAAATCAATCCCATTTACAATTGCACCTGAAATAATAAGACACCTAGGAATAAATCTAACCAAAAAGGCAAAAGACCTGTACTCCGAAAACTAAAAAACACTGATGAAAAAATTGAAGATGACACAAACATATGGAAAAACATTCCATGCTCATGGATTTGAAGAACAAATACTGTTAAAATGTCTATACTTCCCAAAGTAATATACACATTTAATGCAATCCCTAGCAAAATACCAACAGCATTGTTCACAGAGGTAGAACAAACAATCCTAAAATTTATAAAACCACAAAAGACCCCAAATAGCCAAAGCAATCTTGAAAAAGAAAATAAAAGCTGGAGGCATCACAATTCTGAACTTGAAGTTATATTACAAAGCTGTAGTAATCAAAACACTATGGTACTGGCACAAAAATAGACACATAGATCAGTGGGACAGAACAGAAAACCCAGAAATGAACGCACAATTATATGGTCAATTAATCTTTGACAAAAGAGGCAAGATTATGCAATGGTAAAAAGACAGTCTCTTCAATAAATGATGCTGGGAAAAACAGGACAGTAACATGCAAAAGAATGAAACTGCACCACTCTCCTTTACCATACAAAAACATAAACACAAAATGGATTAAAGACCTAAATGTGACAGGAAACCATACATGTGCTATTAGAATTTTAAGTGAATTTTTTGGGACAACTTTGTAATCCCATTTGAAGTAAATGGAGAAAGATTTGTATTGTTTTATTTTATTTTATTTTATTATTTTTTTAATTTTTTTTTAACATTTATTCATTTTTTGAGAGACAGAGACAGAGCGTGAGCGGGGGAGGGACGGCGAGAGAGGGAGACACAGACTCTGAAACAGGCTCCAGACTCTGAGCTGTCAGCACAGAGCCCAATGCGGGGCTCGAACTCACAAACCGCGAGATCATGACCTGAGCCGAAGTCGGACACTTAACCAACCTAGCCACCGAGGCGCCCCAAGATTTGTATATTTTAAAACTAGAGAATTGTCATAACAAACCATTCACTTATTCAGCCATTCATTGAACATTATTGAACATCAATTCTCTTGGGCAAACTGATGAAATTGCAGTAGTTTTCGCTTTGGAGGTCTCACAGATAAGTAGTTCTTATAATTCAATGGGCTAAGTCCTATTGAGAGAGAGTCAGTTATAAGGAATGTGTTTATAAATAAAACTAATAATTAATACAGCTGGTTATATAGAACAACTCAAATTTTAAAGAGTTTCATGTTGAGAATTTAAAATGTAACTACAGATAGATAGAACTGACTTAACATGAAACTTAAAATATAAGCTTGCTAAGCACTAATGAAACCTGTGGTGTATTAAGATAGTTTTGAATTTTAAATCAAGGTGAAATGATTTCTATTTGAAAATCTGTTACTTGGATATTTTTAAGTCCAAGTTCCTTTGTATCTATTGTCAATTATGCATTTAACTAAAACAACTATTGTGAAAAGTTAGAACAATAGAGCAAAAAATATTTTAATCTTTAAAAAAATTTTAAATTTTAAAACTTGAAAAACTTGAAAATGCAATTGGTCTTCTAGACTCCAAGTCTGACCTGTGGTACATGTCTCAAATAGAGTATACTCAAAAATTGAGGAATGAGCCCAGAAATATCTACCTGACTAGGATAATGGGGATTCCTATATATAGAAGTTGTGGAAAATATCCTAGTAAATAATTTACTCTAATTGTGGATAAAAATTGGTGAACATGTTGAATGTTTCCAGATGACCTTTAGTATCATCAGGGGTGCCTGGGTGGCTCAGTCAATTGAGCGTCTGACTTCAGCTCAGGTCATGGTCTCACAGTTCATGGGTTTGAGCTCCATGTCGGGGTCTGTGCTGACAGCTCAGAGCCTGGAGCCTGCTTCAGATTCTGTGTCTCCCTCTCCTTCTGCCCCTCCCCTACTCACGCTCTGTCTCTCTCTCAAAAATAAATAAACATTAAAAAAAATTTTTTTAATGAAGTCATCAATATAAAATAACTAGGGAGAGGTATAGTTTTGGAAATTATGTCTTTAATGATTAGTGCTTTAGATATATGATAAACATTTAAATTGGAGCTGGATAATAAGAATGCCCAGGTGTTCAATTTAGCACAGCCCAAAGACAGTGGTAGCCTTGAACATTCAAAGCAAATTTCCAGTTGGGTCACCCAAATCTCTCTGCTCTAATTCTCAGTTATTATCTGACACTGTAGGTAAGATGTGAGGCATTCATTCATTCATTCATTCATTCACTTAACAAATAATTATTGGCTACTGTGTGCCAGATTGTACTCTAAGCACTCAGTTTACATCAGAGATCAAAACAAAGATCCCTGCCCTACAGATCTTAGAATCTGGCGAGGGGATACAGACAATAAACAGTACACATAATAAAAGGTAAGTTTTCTTGTGTGTGATAAGTGATAGAGGCCACAGGGAAAAGAAAAGGAGCAGGGTAAGGGCCATAGCACCAGGGAGTGAGCATAGTTTACAGTATAATATAGAGTGGTAAGGAGAGATTACCTTAGGATGACAACTGAGCAAAGATTTGAAGAAATGGAGGGAGTTAGATAATCTGGTGGAATATTCTTCCAGGAAGCAGAAACAGATGCTGTGAGATCATCAGGGTAGATTTTCCAAGGAGGCCTATGTGGCTTAAGTGGAATGAGCAAAAGGGGAGGAAGGTAGGATAAAGGGTTAGAAGGATAACAGAACACTTGGACCTTGTAGGGACGTTGAGGTTGTTGTAAGGACTTATGCTTTTCCCCTGAATGAAATAAGGAGCTATTGCATGGTTCTGAGATCATGAAGAAATAGGGTGACCACTAATTAATATATGTAAGTGATTACTTTAAAAACATTAACTGCTTTAACTTAACCTGCTGTCTTCTGCTTTATTGAGAGGTAAATTGTTTGAAAATTATCTCATGATCCAATAATTACAAAGATACAATTTACATTTAGAAAACAAAAACTAGAACCCTAAGCACATGCCAGTTCCACAGAAGTAGAACAGGATGGAGCAGGAAGTTGTCAGATGTGGAACATTCCCAGGCACAGTCAAGGTTTGTGCACATTGGTATTGGCCAAGAATATGTCAACCAGTTGGAGAGTAGGGCTAGGAAAATACAAATTTAAGAAAGCGATACCCCACTGTCTTCTAAGACCCCTGGGATACTCATTGACTGAGAATAGGTATTTTTATGACAGGAATCAGAAGCTGGGTGTAAGTGAAAAACAGAGCATTCAGCCAGACTTACTTCCCAGTAGCAAGTAGTGGTGAAACTTCTTGATTTGTGATGAAGGATGGACAAACATATGCAAGGGAACCAGAATGGTGGATAAGGAGGCAGGGATAAGTATAAGACTCACTGGTAGGGGTCATCTACCCATGACTAAAAAGTTGTTAAAAGATTTCTGCAGCTTAATATGCATATAACTAAGTGCGTAAAAAGACCACAAACCAACCACTTTGTCTTCAAAATACTAGTGTTGATGAGAACAATCAGAAAATAGGCAAGAGTATACTATCTGAGGCGTTATTCAGAGAGGCCACATGTAATATAAAAGAGTTTCCTCCAAATGAGACATGGGATCATCTATAGGCACAGTTGAGCATATGCCCTACTAGGTATCTTAGTGTGTTCTGAATAGAAGATATGCACGGCAGCCTTTTAAGAGCAAACATAACTTTGTTGTCTCATAGCTGTACAGAATGGATTTTGCCTACCATTATGGAAGAGTGTGATCTAAAACTCATCATCACAATAATAGTTTCTTCCTATTTATATTTAAAATTCATTTCTACTTTTCCTTAGACAACAATAAAAGTTCAACATTGGTCTTGGCACTGACATGGGAAGTGATCATGAGATGACACAAAAAGGAACTTCAGGTGTCACAGGATAACTGCTCCATGCCTTCTAGTAGAAGCTGGCTTTTCTCAGAAAAAGTGGAGTTCAGTGGGCTGCTGGGGTTGGAGCTGTTTTCTGGAGTTGAGTGTTTGATGGAATATGAATGAGACTTTTTGTCCAATTCCTGGCCAGAACCAGACATACTTCTCAGCTGCATGGCCCCTCCCACCTCTCATCCATCCATTGAGAGCCTTGAAATGTACATCTTTTTTCTAGACTGAGCCTACAAAGAAAGATTGGCTAACACAGCCGATCCTCCAGTGAGGGAGGCAAAACATTCAGACTGAGAGCCATGTGGACTTGCATTCCATCACCAGGCCCTGTGTGAGTCACATACATTGGAATTGCTTGGGTTAATATAATTTGGAAGCTCATTCTTGCTTAGACCTTGTTCACCCATGTTGTAATCTCTCATGTTCTGGAACCTTAAAGACAAATCACATTTGCAAGTGTCTGGCACCTTTAGAACTGTTCCAGGGAACTTGTTCTTAAAGTAGATTAAGCATGGAAGCTCACAGTTGAGGAGATTTAGGCTGCATTCAGAGTTTAGTGGTCTTATTCTTCTCAGCCCAGTGATTTGAACTCATTCCATAGTCTTATCATCATTATGGTGTATTGACACCACATTCACTGTATACTGTGATATGGGGAGAGCTGTAACTATGGGTAACTATAGGTTGCAGGACATGCTAGCTCCTTCATGTATGACTTTTGATGTAAGTCCATGTAAAATCCCATATAGCTGAAGTAAAGTAGGTATTCCTCATTACTGAGCTCCACAAAATGAAGGGCATCAAAAGATTAAGGTGACAAGAATATAATAGAGGGGCAATTGGAATTTACTAGGCTTAGAGATCTTCATGGACACTCAACAAAGAGAACCCAGAAGGGCAAGCAACACGGAGCTTTTTTTTTTTTCTTTGAACATTGCCATCCACTGTACAGTTCCTGGAGATGCAGTTTCATTGAACTTTCTGTCAGAAATTTTAGTTCTGTGGATTTCATAGCAGAAGATCAGACATTTCACTGGTATGGACAGGTTGAAGAACTCTTCTTAAGTGTTGAAGTTGCAACGAGTAGGCAGCCTTTTATTTCTGGGAACTTGATGTCAAAGCCTCCTTCCACTCTCTCAAAGGAAGAGTATGGAAAAAATGCAGCATGGTTCTAGCAACACAGCTATTCCAGTAACTGAAGGGCTGTAATTTTCTCTCTGGGAACAAGCTTCAATATGGTACACTTTCTTACAAACAGTAGCTTGAATGATCACATCACAAGTAATCTCTATTAAATACAGTCTTTTAAACCAACTGCAATCTTAAGATGATTTTTTTAATATGAAATTTATTGTCAAATTGGTTTCCATACAACACCCAGTGCTCATCCCAACAGGTATTAAGATGATTTTTGATATTGGCCATCAGAATTAGTTTAATAAAAGGTAATATATTGTCATAGGCTTTTTGCAGACTATGCACAACTTTATTTCTCAGTCTGTTTTTCGGTAGGATAGATTGAAGTTTTTCTAGAATCCTAGCCAATTTCCTCTTTGCTTTCTTATTTTCTGTTAGAATGGTTAGGGAACTGGTCTATCAAGTTGTACCTAAGAGAGAAACTGTCACCCTGAATATACAATGAATATCTCAGCTCAGATCATGTAAAGCTAGGACAGAGCTCATTGGAAAATCTTTTTATTTTTATTTTTTTAATTCTATTTGTATATTTTTAGAGAGAGGGAGAGAGAGTGTGGGAGGGCAGAAAGAGAGAATCCCAAGTAGGCTCTGCACTGTCACTGGGAGCCCTATGCAGGGCTCGAACTCAAGAACTGTGAGAGATCCTGACCTGAGCTGAAATCAAGAGTCAGATACTTGGGGTGCCTGGGTGACTCAGTTGGTTAGGAGTCTGACTTCCACCCAGGTCATAATCTTGCAGTTTGTGGGTTCAAGCTCCACATCAGGCTCTGTGCTGACAGCTCAGAGCCTGGAGCCTGCTTCAGATTCTGTGTTTCCCTCTCCCTCTCTCTCTCCCCTTCCCCCACTCATGCTCTGTCTGTCTGTCTCTCTCTCAAAAATAAATAAACATTAAAAAAAATATTCCAGAAATAAAAAAAGAGCTGGACACTTAACTGACATAGCTACCCAGGCCTCCCAGAAAATCTTTATCTCTAAAGTAAAAGATTAGTTCACAATAAAGTCAGGCTTGGTGGATTTGCCTTCAAGCAAATCATATGTAAACTGTGTACAGTTATATACCAACACATGAACCTTTGCCATTCTTTCTCCACACTGGTATATTTTGGAGCTTGATGTAAACTTTGTAGGGTGTTCTTATGCCTTTCTGCATGCCCACTTTCAAGAGGCCTCTGGGACCACCTAGAAGTTGGACAGAGGTTGGGAGCCCTGTCTTTGCAGGATGACTGGCATGTGAATAAGCAAACTTCCAAGCCATAGCCTTGTCGAATTAGTCCAACTGTAAGTGAGGTGCAATGACTGCAGTGAATAGGACTGGAAAATAACAGGATGCTGAATCAGTGAGCTTTTGACTTTGGTCCAGCTGGCAAGAGACCCTATGTGGTGTCAATGGCACAGCAGCTGGTCTTTGCTGCAGCTGAGACATGTGTTGCTCTTCTAGACTTACGGGCATGAAAATTCATGGGAACTCTTCTGGGTTTGCAGTTTATGTTTCTCCCTAGCTGAGCTAGTTCTGAATTTCAGGTCATCTGCATGAGGTGCAATGTTTAAATACTTAGAAAATCTTGAAAATCTAGAATTTGAACTCTGTGCATATTCTAAATTCTTCTGTTACCTTCTTGAAAATGTCCATGTCGTCTAATCTCTACTTGTTGCTTCAGAATCCTTTAGCTTGTTTCCATGAGAGAGGTATGTATCTTTGACTTTTCTCAGTTAATTTTGAACCAGTTGCCGGGCCTGGTTGCCTGCTACAAGAGCAGATGGCAAACCCTACATACATGTCCAGCTTCTAACTAGCCTGACTTTCCCAAAATGGATCCGGCATTCTTGATCTCACACTACAACTTTTCAGGCTTGCGCTCTTTGGTCATCTCAGAAACAAGAGCTTGAAAATACTCCTGGACATCTTCTCATTGCTGATCCAATGCATGGTTGTCGTGATCTAACCTTCCTCCAGGCAACCTTCTCTTAACAGATCTTTTCTTTTTTTTTTTTTTTATGTTTGTTTGTTTATTTATTTATTTTTAAATGTTTTATTTATATTTGAGAGAGAGAGAGAGAGAGACAGAGCATGAGCAGGGGAGGGGCAGAGAGAGAGAGAGGGAGAGGGAGGCACAGAATCTGAAATAGGCTCCAGGCTCTGAGCTGTCAGAACAGAGTGCAACGCAGGCTCAAACTCGTGAACCGTGAGATCATGACCTGAGCTGACGTTGGACACTCAACTGAGCCACCCAGGTGCCCCATAATGTTTGTTTATTTTTGAGAGAGAGAGAGAGAGACAGAGACAGAGACAGAGAGAGAGAGCCTGAGCATGAGTGTGGGAGGGGCAGAGAGAGAGGGAGACAGAATCCCAAGCAGGCTCCAGGCTCTGAAATGTCAGTACAGAGCCGGACTCAGGGCTCTAACTCACGAACCGTGAGATCATGACCTGAGCCAAAGTTGGGGGCTTTACCGACTTAGCTGCCAAATTCTTAGACTCACGTTCATATTTTTTAATTTGAGCTGTTAGGTTATCCACAACAGATCAAAGTTTTTCAGTTTCCCCAGTTAATTTCTTGTTTTCTTCACACCTCATTGTGCTTTCTCTTTCAAATGTATACCTTTTACCTCGTTTTTTGCCTCGTCCATTTTATCATGACAGTCTTGTTTTCACTTTTATAATTTCTCTTTTAACTTTAATATTTCTTTCTTCAGGATAAGCTGATGGATTTGAATCACACATCTCATTTTTTGCATTTTACTTTTTTGCTTCTAAGACACTGGTGGCTTCACATCCAACACATTTCATAAAACAAGACTTGCTTCTCAAGTTCAAATATTATTTTAGAAGTTTCTTGCTAAAAAAAAAAAAAAGAAGTCTCTTGCTAATGTTCTAAAGTGGCACCTGGAATTTAACCTCCTTGCTTCATCATGGGGACCTCAAACTCACCTCTTATTTGTTTTGAAGTTCTGTCTGCACTCATGAGGCCTGTGTTCCTTTGAAGCCTTGGCAAAATTATTCTCTGACTGAGTCAGTTCTTTCCCGAACAGTTCTTTCTTGAATTCAAAGATTTCCTGTTTCATGGAGTCACTTTTCTGCAAGGCCATTTCCTCATCTTTGTCGTTAAGCTTTCTGGAAATCAGCCTCTGTAAGCCAAACATGGTCTCATGTCTGAGAATTCCTGCAGGGCCATCTTTTACTACTGATAGGTATCTTTGTGGGGGGTTTTTTGCCTGGGATTTTGGGCTGTCTGAAGGTTCAACCAGTTGTTTCTGAAAATCTTACTGTTCCTGCCTCATGATGCAGTCCTGTTTTTTTTTTTTTTTCTTAAGAGTTTATCATTATTTTGTTGTTATTATTATTATTATTATTATTATCATCATTATTTTAAATAATCTCCACACCCAATGCGGGGCTTGAACTCATGGCCAGAGATCAAGAGCTGAATGCTCAGATCACCTGGGTGGCTCAGTCGGTTAAGCATCCAACTTCATTTCAGGTCATGATCTCCTGGTCCGTGAGTTCGAGCCCCACATCGGGCTCTGTGCTGACAGCTCAGAGCCTGGACCCTGCTTCGGATTCTGTGTCTCCCTCTCTCTGCCTTTCCTCCTGCTTGCACTCTGTCTCTCTCTCTCTCTCAAAAATAAACAAACATTAAAAAAAAAAAGAGCTGGATGCTGTATCAACTGAGTCAGCCAGGTGCCCCACAATCCTAGTTTTCTAGTCCTTTCAATCTAGGTGTGGATCTTCACGTTCTTGGCAAATGTCACTGTATCCTCAAGTTTCTTGAGACTATTTGAATCAGTTATTTATTCTTCAAATATACACTTTCTTCATTTAATTTTTTTTATTTCTCTTTCTGGGTTTGAGTTTCTATGACATTAATTGAACAACAAAAGGAATGTAGAGTCTGTGCATTCTGGTAACTTCCTACTCAGTTCCAGTTTCTCTTGTTCTAGTCTTCATATTCTTTCATAAGCTTCACTTTGCAAGCGGTTTTTCTAAATTCTGCTGCACATCCTCATGTGTGGTTAATGTATTTATTGGACTGCTTCATGCTTTTCAGAGATCCTTCAGAGATCCATATATATATATTTGATCTTCATTCAGTTTCTGGCACAGAGCCCTAAAACCCTTGGAATTTCCTAAGTGATAAGAATGACAATGGTGTCTTTTTTTATGTTAATAGATGAATTTTGGACTGCGCCTATAGCTGGTTGCCAGTAGAACCAATCATGAACAGAGGGCTGGAATTTTCATTTCTATACCTTGACCTCAAAGAAGGGGAGAGTGGCTGGAGGTTTAATTCAGGCCAATGGCCAATGATTTAATCAATCATGCCTATGCCATGAAGCCTTCATAAAAAACCTAAAACGACAGGGTTCAGTTTGGATTGGCGAATATATAGATATTTGAGAAGAGTGGTGCACCTGGAGAGGACATGGAAGTTCCACATCCTTTCTAGAGCTGTTGTTTTCAACTTTGGTGCATTAGAATCACCTGGAGAGTTTGTTTGTTTGTTTGTTTGTTTAATTTATTTTGAGAGAGAGATAGCAAAAGTGTGAGTGTGGGAAGGGCAGAGGGAGAGGAGCAGAGAGAATCTTAAGCAAGCTCCACACCCAGCACTGAGCCCAATGTGGGCCTCAGTCTCACAACTGTGAAATCATGACCTCAGCTGAAATCAAGAGTCAGATACTTAACCAACTGAACCACCAAAGCGCCTCACCTTGGGTGGTTCAGTTGGAGTTTTCAGAAACTGCAAATGTGTTCTTGCCACCCCAAAACTGATATTCTTTATTTTGAGAGTGATGGGGCATTGAAAGTTTTAAATGCTCCCCAGGTGATTCTGATGATTCCAAAGTTGAGAACCCTTGTTCTTCAATGCTAGTTCTCAAACTTTACCCTGCATATGACTCACCTGGGGAACTTGTTAAAATGTATTCTGAGCCTCCCTTGGAGTTCCTGGTTGAGTAAGCCTGTGGTGGGACCTATACACTTGCAAGCTGAGGTTGCTAGTTTGAGGACAGACTTTGAGCTTGTTTTAAAGGCAGAATTTCAGGTCCTACTCCAGATGTAAGCAATTAGCAGCATCTGTATTTTTGAAACATTCCCAGCTGATCATTCTAACCTCTCCCCATTGCTTTTCTGTAACCTCCCAATCCAACAGTGAGGGACCTGTATCCATTATCCTCCATATATTTAATTGTTAAATTTGGTTTACATGTGTAGTGCTTCTGGTATTGGCAACTTGCAACACCATGGGAACCAACTCTATTAACCAAGTTTTTATTGCTAAATACATGATCAGTTTACTAAGAAACTTGTATAAAATTATATTTAAGTTGTACAGATCCATTACTTATATAGTAAAACTTTGATGTTTTAGTGAATGTTAGTCTAAATATTATGTTCTCAATGAAAGGCCAATTAGAGATGCAAAATAAGAATAGTACAGGGGATGTTTGGTAGATGAGGTTGAATAAATTCAGGGCTGGTGTTCCATTGGCACACAGTTGGTATATATTTGCCAGTGGATAAAGTCTTGAGGTACTTCTTTGCTAGTTGGTAACTGCCCACGGTCTTCACTGCCCACACCTGATGCCTGGGGTGTCTAGATATGCCCTCTGGACCCCATAACCTATTCAAGGCCTAGTAACCAATAGGTTAATGCCTGGCACAGTCAGGATTCTTCAGAATCCTGTGCTGTGTACCTGTGGTTCCCTTTTACTTGTAAGATTCACTAGCAATGGAAGCTAACTCTTCTGAATATCACCCTTTTCCCATATGAAACATGATAATATTTCCAAAAAGCATTGTTATTATATATATATATTTTTTTTTTTAATTTTTTTAACGTTTATTTATTTTTGAGACAGAGACAGAGCATGAATGGGGGAGGGGCAGAGAGAGAGGGAGACACAGAATCGGAAGCAGGCTCCAGGCTCTGAGCCATCAGCCCAGAGCCGGACGCAGGGCTCGAACTCACGGACCGTGAGATCGTGACCTGAGCCGAAGTCGGACGCTTAACCGACTGAGCCACCCAGGCGCCCCTTGTTATTATATTTTAATAACATCAGGAGCAGTGGTCCTGCACATTTGGGATTGGCTGGTGTTCAAAAGCTTCAGTGACATTAACAGCAAAGCTGTCACTAAAATGTCTCTTCTATGAGTTTCTTGGCACACAAATTCCTGTGCTATGCCTGATTTAGTAACCCACTCTAAACTAATAACAATTAGTGGTTTTCTAATTATGGCCAAGATACGTTTTACAGAATTCTTGGGCTTTTCTTTAAAAGAATTTGGCACAATCCTGTTTATTTTGGTGTTTGGTAGGTTTAAACTGCTGGATTATAGAAATTTCTTCAGACTTTAAAACACATATAAGTGGGACCTTGCACGTGTATTTTAATGTGTTAATAGGGGGTTTAAATGATAATTAAATTATAATTTATACCTCATTTGTTAATACAGTAATGAAGCATTCTAGTCTAACTTTAAAGCTAAAGCAATGCTGATCCTTTATCTTAAAAGTACAGAATATTATGCTGATGAGAAATATATTTTAAAATGTGTAAATCCAATGTTTAAACTGAGCATGTAGGGGCACCTGGGTGGTTCAGTAGGTTAAGTGTCCGACTTTGGCTCAGGTCATGATCTCATGGTTTGTGAGGGCCTGCTTCAGATTCTGTGTCTCCCTCTCTGTCTGCCCCTCCCCCCCTCATGCTCGCTCTCTCTCTCTCTCTCTCTCTCTCTCTCAAAAATAAATAAAACGTTAAAAATAAAAAGGATTGAGGTAATTTCTCAAGGATTAAGAAGAGCATCACTCAATGGCATTTTCATCTTTTGGAAACTTCATTCTTAGAACTAAGAATGTGTCGAATGTTTAGATTTGCTTTTATTTTATTTATTTATTTTTTTCAAATGAAGATGATTTTTAATTGTTAGTCAACCCTACCAACTAAAATTTATTATGTATGTGGTGTTATGCTAGGAGCTTTTTTCTTTTTTTTTTTTTTTTCAATATATGAAGTTTATTGTCAAATTGGTTTCCATACAACACCCAGTGCTCATCCCAAAAGGTGCCCTCCTCAATACCCATCATCCACCCCCCCCCCCCCCCCATCAACCCTCAGTTTGTTCTCAGTTTTTAAGAGTCTCTTATGCTTTGGCTCTCTCCCGATCTAACCTCTTTTTTTTTTTTTTCCCCTTCCCCTTCCCCATGGGTTTCTGTTAAGTTTCTCAGGATCCACATAAGAGTGAAACCATATGGTATCTGTCTTTATCTGTATGGCTTATTTCACTTAGCATAACGCTCTCCAGTTCCATCCATGTTGCTACAAAAGGCCATATTTCATTCTTTCTCATTGCCACGTAGTACTCCATTGTGTATATAAACCACCATTTCTTTATCCATTCATCAGTTGATGGACATTTAGGCTTTTTCCATAATTTGGCTATTGTTGACAGTGCTGCTATAAACATTGGGGTACAAGTGCCCCTATGCATCAGTACTCCTGTATACCTTGGGTAAATTCCTAGCAGTGCTATTGCTGGGTCATAGGGTAAGTCTATTTTTAATTTTCGGAGGAACCTCCACACTGTTTTCCAGAGTGGAAAACATTCCCACCAACATTCCCACCAACAGTGCAAGAGGGTTCCCATTTCTCCACATCCTCTCCAGCATCTATAGTCTCCTGATTTGTTCATTTTGGCCACTCTGACTGGCGTGAGGTGATATCTGAGTGTGGTTTTGATTTGTATTTCCCTGATGAGGAGCGACGTTGAACATCTTTTCATGTGCCTGTTGGCCATCCGGATGTCTTCTTTAGAGAAGTGTCTATCCATGTTTTCTGCCCATTTCTTCACTGGATTATTTGTTTTTTGGGTGTGGAGTTTGGTGAGCTCTTTATAGATTTTGGATACCAACCCTTTGTCCGATATGTCAGTTGCAAATATCTTTTCCCATTCCATTGGTTGCTTTTTACTTTTGTTGGTTGTTTCCTTTGCTGTGCAGAAGCTCTTTATCTTCATAAGGTCCCAGTAGTTCATTTTTGCTTTGAATTCCCTTGCCTTTGGGGATGTGTCAAGTAAGACATTGCTGTGGCTGAGGTCAGAGAGGTCTTTTCCTGCTTTCTCCTCTAGGGTTTTGGTGGTTTCCTGTCTCACATTCAGGTCCTTTATCCATTTTGAGTTTATTTTTGTGAATGGTGTGAGAAAGTGGTCTAGTTTCAATCTTCTGCATGTTGCTGTCCAGTTCTCCCAGCACCATTTGTTAAAGAGACTGTCTTTTTTCCATTGGGTGTTCTTTCCTGCTTTGTCAAAGATTAGTTGGCCATATGTTTGTGGGTCTAGTTCTGGGGTTTCTATTCTATTCCATTGGTCTATATGTCTGTTTTTGTGCCATAGATTTGCTTTTAAACATCCTGGTTTCTAGGTTTGTCTGCTCTGAATTTCAAATTCCTCCAGACACATTACTTTGTATAGTTGATCCATTATTAAGAAAGGAGTTTTGTTCAGATACTTTAGGTAAGACATATTGGATTCATTGACTAGTGAAATTAGCTTTATGTTGTCTTTGGTTTTTTATCATAATATTGGTTTGGGGATAATGTAGGGATATAGTTATGCTAAAATTTCCAAATTCTGAACCCCCAACAATAATTTCACATCTGCAAAGAAATTTCCAAACACTTCTAAATTTACACTCAGTGGAAGCCATACCAATTTTAATTTTCTACAACAGAGGAGTATGAGTTAAGGGCATCTTGATATATTGTTATTTTATTGAATACTTTTTTTGCTTATTTTAAAAAGTTTTTGAGGTACCTGGGTGGCTCAGTTGGTTAAGCAACCAACTCTTTATCTCAGCTCAGGTCATGATTTCATGGTTCGTGAGTTTGAGCACCACATTGGGCTCTGTGCTGGGAACATGGAATCTGCTTGGAATTCTCTCTCCCTCTCTCTCTGCCCCTACCCCACTCATGCTCGCTCTCTCTGTCTCAAAATAAATAAACTTAAAAATTTTTTTAAATTAAAATTAAAAATAAAAAGTTTTTTCCTTGAAACAATATAGAGAAAATGTAAAACTTATTTGTATATTTTAACAAATATTTAAGTAAATACTCCTGTATCTACAACTGTTGTCAGACAGTGGAACACCACTGGCACTCCAGAGGTCTACTGTATATCCTTTTTCAACCAAAGTATGTTATAAATTCTGTAGTTATTGGTTATTTTCAACTATTGTTTTCTATAATTTTGGGCATTTCATGTAAGAGAGGTGATGTATTAATCAGAATTTTCCAGAGATACAGAACCTGTAGGATGTGCATATATAAAATAGGTATGGTTATATATCTATATGTGTATCTGTGCATACAAACATACATTAAAAAATTGGCTTACACAATTATGGAGGGTCTGGAGTCCCAGGGTATAATAATGATGGATATATGTCATGTATGTGTCCAAACTCATAAAATGTGTAATACCAAGAGTGAGCCCTAAGAAAAACTATGGACTTTGGGTGATTGTGGTCAATATAGATTTATCATGTGCAACAAATATATCTTCTGATGTGGGATATCGATAATGGGGGAGATTATACATGTGTGGAGGTAGGGGGTATATAGGAAATCTCTGTACCTGCCTTTTAATTTTTTTAATTTCTATTTTTAAATTAAATTAAATTAAATTAAATTATTTTATTCTCTTTATTTTAATTCCAGTATAGTTAACATACAGTGTTATATTAGTTTCAGGTGTACAATATAGTGATTCAACAATCCCATACATCAACCAAAGCACTCACCGTGATAAATGCACCTCTTTTTTTTTTTTTTTAATATGTATTTATTTTGAGAGAAAGAGGGAGACAGAGAATCCCAAGCAGGCTTCACACTGTCAGTCCTAAGCCCGACACAGGGCTCAAACTCACAAAACTTTGAGAAACCTGAGCCGAAATCAAGAGTTGGATGCTTAACTGACTGAGCCAACCTGGCACCCCCAACAAGTGCCCTTCTTAATTCCTTTTCACCTGTTTCACCCATCTCCCCACCGACCTCCCCTCTGGTAACCATCAGTTTGTTCTCAGTAGTTTACAGTTTGTTTCTTGGCTTCTTTCTTTCTCTCTCTCTCTCTCTCTCTCACTCTTGTTTTTCGTTGCTTGTTTGATTTGTTTCTTAAATTCTACATATGAGTAAAATCATATAATATTTGTCCTTCTCTGACTTATTTTGCTTAGCATTATACTCTCCAGCTCCTTACATGTCATTGCAAAGGGCAGGATTTCATTCTTTTTTATGGCTGAAAATATTTTTAATTTTTGCTGTAAAGCTAAAAATGCTCTAAAAATTATCAATCAAAAAATTTCATTGGTGTTTTCAGCAGAAATAGAAAAAAATCCTTAAATGTGTGTGGAATCTGAAAGTAACCTGAATATCTAAAACAGTCTTGAGAAAGAAGAACTAAGCTGGAGGCCTCACACTTCCTGATTTCAAAACATATTAGAAAGCTATTAGTATAGTATTGGTATAAGATAGATAAATAAACCAATGGAATAGAGTAGAGAGCTTCTGCATTTGATCAGCTGATCTTTGAATATAGTGCCATGACTATCCAATTAGGAGAAAATAGTCTCTTAAACAATGTTGAGAACACTGGGTACATATGTAAAAGAATCAAGAGAGACCCTTATTTTACATCATATACAAAAACTAACTCTAAATGGATTAAAGACTAAGAATGGAAACTATAAAACTCCTACAAGAAAACAGGAGAAAAGCTTCATGACATTGGCGTGGGCAATGGTTTTTGAGGTATGATGGTAAAAGCACATGCAGTAGATGCAAAAGTAGACAAATGTGACTACAAAAGACTTCTGCACAGCAAAGGAAGTAATCAACAAAGTGATTACTACAAATCACAAATTACTTTAAAATGGGAGAAAATACAAACCATATATCAAATAAGAGATTAATATCTAGAAATATATAAAGAACTCCTATAACCCAACAACAATGAAAAACAACTAACCCAATTAACAGTAGGCAAAAAAGTTCCATTGAGATTTCTCCAAAAAGGATATACAAATGCCACATGCATATGAAAAAGTGCTGAGCATCACTCATCAGCAGGAAAATACAAATCAAAACTAAATATCATCTTATATTCATTAGTATAGCTACTTGTTTTGAAAAGAAGAAGAAGAAGAAGAAGAAGAAGAAGAAGAAGAAGAAGAAAGTAGTAGTAGTAGTAGTAGTAGTTTTGATGTGGATGTAGAGAAACTGGAATCCTGGTGCACTCTTGTTGGGATTTTAAAATGGTGTAGCCACTATGGAAAACAATATGGAGTTTCCCCCAAAAATAGAACTACCGTATGATTCAGCAATCCCACTTCTGGCTATATACACAAAAGAATCAAAAGCAGGATGCTGAAGAGATATTTGCACACTAACATTCATGCAGCATTATTAACAGACAAGATGTGGAAGCAACTTAAAAGCCGGTTGATAGGTGTGCTGGATGCCACTGCTCCCAGCCATTGTCCCACACCACACCCAGCCTTCTGCCCCCAGCAGCTGAGCGCATAGCCTCCAGCTGTTGCAGCACTTCAGGAGATCTGAGATAGGACTAACAGCCCAGTGTAAATTTTGCTAACACCTCTGCCCCATGCCCCAGTTCCCCAGTGAGCACACACCCTCAGAGCTGGCCTGCCTGGGTCCTACTAACACCACAGAGAGTAAGCACAGCCCACAAGAGGCTAAGAGTCAGTGTAGACAACTACACTGAAAGGAAAACGGACTCAAACACAACACCAGGGCATAAGCAACACACAGGATAATCTTCTGAAGTGCCAGGTCCTGGTCAACAGGGGATACTGCACTGCAGGGCACCCCAAGACCTCTTCTATGTAAAGTCACTACTTTCAAGAACAGAAGACACAGCAGACTTTCTTAACACACAGAAATAGACACAGAGAGGTGGACAAAATGAAGAGTCAGAGAAATTTATCCCACATGAGAGAACAGGACAAAGCCACAGCCAGAGATCTAAGAAAAGCAGATATAAGTAACATGCCTGATAGATAATTTAAAGCAATGATCATAAGGATACTCACTGGACCTGAGAAAAGACAGGAAGACATGACTGAGACCCTTAACACAGAGATAGGGACTAACATAATGGAGATAAAGGGCTCAATAAATGAAATGGAAACATGCTTTATGAAATAAACAGCAAGATGGAGGAAGAAGAGGAACAAATTAGTGACCTGGAAGACAGAGTAATGGAAGGTAATCAAGCTGAACAAAAGAGAGAGAAAAGATTATGCAAAATGAGAATAGACTTAGGGAATTCAGTGACTTCATCAAACATAATGACATTTGTACTATAGGAGTTCCAGAAGAAGAAGACAGAGAAAAGGAGACAGAAAATTTATTTGAAGAAATAATAGCTGAAGATGTCCCTAATCTGGGGAAGAAAACAGACATCCTGATCCAGGAGGCACAGAGAAGTCCCATCAAAATCAACAAAAGCAGACCAACACCAAAACACATTGTAATGAAATTTGCAAAATATAGTGATAAACAAAAAAATCTTAAAAGCAGCAAGACAAAAGATCTCAGCGACTTAAAAGTGAAAACTTATAAGGCTAGCAGATTTTTCAACAGACACTTGGCAACCCAGGAGTGGCGTTATGTATTCAAAGTGCTGAATGGCAAAAATCTGCTTCCAAGAATACTGTACCCAGCAAAGCTATCATTCAGGATAGAAGGAGAGATACAGAGTTTCCCAGACAAACACAAACTAAAGAAGTTCATAACCACTAAACCAGCTCTATAATAAATATGAAAAGGGATACTTTGAGTGGAAAGAAGACAACAAAATTGACAGTAGAAAACACAAAAGCAGTAAAAATTAATATGTCTGTAAAAAATTAGACACGGAAATCACAAAAAAAGGATATAAAATATAATAACATATACCTAAAATATGGGGAGGAGAGGAGAAAAGAATGGATTCAAACTTAAATGACCATCAACTTACTATAGATTGCTATATGTGGAAGAGTTTATATACAAAACTGATGGTAACCATATATCAAAAACCACTAATAAACATGCAAAAAATAAAGACAAATAAATCCAAATATATTGCTAAAGAAATCAGCAAAACATGAAAGAAAGACAAGGATCAGAGAAAATCTTCAGAAGCAACCACAAAACAAATAATAAGATGGCAATAAATACATATCTATTAAGAATTACATTGAATGTAAATGGATTAAATGCTCCAATCAAAAGACATAGGGTGACAGAATGGATAAAAAACAAGACCTATCTATATGCTGCCTACCAGAGACCCATTTGAGACCTAAAGACACTTGCAGATTGAAAGTGAGAGGATGGAGAAACATCTGTCATGCAAATGAATATCAAAAGAAAGAAATACCTATATCAAACAAACTAGACTTTAAAACACAGACTGTAACAAAAGATAAAGAAGGATACTATATGATCATAAAGGGGACAATTCAACAAGAAGATATAACAATTGTAAATGGTTATAGACCCAACATGGAGGAACCCAAATATATAAAACAATTAATAACAAACATAAAGGAATTAATAATAATACAATAGTAGTAGGGGACTTTAACACCCCACTTCATCAATGGATAGATCATATAAATGGAACATCAACAAGGAAACAATGGTTTTTAAATGACACACTGGAACAGATGGATTTGACAGAGATATTCAGAACATTCCATCCTTAAACAGCAGAATACACATTCTTCAAGTGCACGTGGAGCATTCTCCAGAATAGATTACATATTATCCCACAAAACAAACCTCAAAAATTCAAGAAGATCAAAATCATACTATGCATATTTTCTGACTACAATGCTATGAAACTAGAAGTCAACCACAAGAAAAAATCTGGAAAGACCACATATACATGGAGGTTAAATAACGTGCTACTAAACAATGAATGGGTCAACCAGGACATAAAATAAGAAATAAAAAACTACATGGAAACACATGAAAATGAAAACAAAAGGGTCCAAAACCTCTGGGATGCAGCAAAAGTGGTCCTTAGAGGGAAGTATATAGCAGTACATGTCTACCTCAGGAAGCAAGAAAAATCTAGAATAAACAACCTAATCTTGCCCCTAAAGAAGCTAGAAAAAGAACAATAAACAACACCTAAAACCAGCAGAAGGAAGGAAGTAATAAAGTTCAAACCACAAATAAGTAATATAAAAACTAAGAAAACAATAGAACAGATCAATAATACCAGAACTGGTTCTTTGAAAAAATCAACAAAATTGATAAACTTCTAGCCAGACTTATGAAGAAAAAAAAAAAGACTCAAATAAATAAAATCACAAAAGAGAGAGAAGAAATAACAACCAACACTACAGGATTACAAACAATATAATAGAGTATCATTGACATGGAGAACAAAGACAAAAGAAAAAAAGGTAAATTTATTTATAACTTATAGCCCATTGACACGTCTTTGAGACAGCAGAGTGACCTTCCTCTAAGAACTCAACTGCCTTGATGTTAATACTTTGCTAAGGGCAAAAGGCAATTTTAGCTTAGCATTAGCTTGACCTCCAGGATCCTGTAACTCTTCTATAACATATAAAAATTCCTATGGAAACTTCCTTTTTCTCTGTTCCCCCACCCCCAAGATATGTTAGCAATCATCCTCCAAGCATATAGCCCTTGATAAATCTGTAGGGTCTTATGACTAAATTTTTTTTTAAGTTTATTTATTTACTTTGAGAGAGACAGAGAGAGCATGCACACGAGCAGGGGAGAGGCAAAGAGAGGGGGAGAGAGAATCCCAAGCAGCCTCCACACTGTGAGCACAAGCCCAACATGGGACTTGATCCCATGAACTGTGAGATCATGACCTGAGCCAAAATCAAGAGTTGGACGTTTAACCGACTGAGCCACACAAGCACCCCTCATGACTAAGGTTTTATTAGACAGTAGTAAATGACCTTTTCCTAAAAACAGCTACCTCTTCAAGGTCCTGGAAACCTTGCTTCCAAATTCCTTACAGGCTTATGCTATCCCTAAGTACCTCCCAACTTGAAAGTGTATAATCAGTCACCTGTCAACCCCAGTGCAGCTCTTCCTGCTCACAGGTCCTGTTCCCATGCTTTAAAAAAAAACACCTACTTGCACCAAAGATGTCTCAAAAATTATTTCTCAACCATTCACTCCAAACCCCAACATTTCCACATCAATTATGAAAAACTATATGCCAACAAATTAGACAACTTAGAAGAAATGGATAAATTCCTAGAAACATATAAACTACCAAAACATAGAAAATTTGAACAAACGAATAACCAGCAAAGAAATTGAGTCAGTAATAAAAAAATTCCCAACAAATAAAAGTCCAGGACCAGATGACTTTAGAGATGAATTCTACCAAACATTTAAAGAAAAACTAATACCTATTCTTCCTAAGCTATTTCAAAAAAACAGAAAATGAAGGAAAACTTCCAAATTCATTCTATGAGGTCAGAATTACCCTGATACCAAAACTAGATAAAGAGATATGCAACCACTCAAAAAGAGAACTACAGGCCAATATCCCTGATGAATATAGATGCAAAAATTCTCAACAAAATACTAGCAAATTGAATTCAACAATACATTAAAAAAATCATTCACCATGATCATGTGGGATTTATTCCTGGGTTGCAAGGGTGTATTAATATTCTCAAATCAATCAGTGTGATACATCACATTAATAATAGAAAGGATAAGAACCATATGAACATTTCAATCGATGCAGAAAAAGCATTTGACAAAGAACATCCATTCATGATAAAAACATTCAGCAAAGTAGGTTTAGAGGGAACATACCTCAACATAATAAAGGCCATCTATGAAAAACCCATAGCTAATAACATCCTTAAGGGGGAAAAACTGAGAGCTTTCCCCCTAAGATCAGGAAAAAGACAAGGATATCCACTGTCACCGCTTCTTTTCAACATAGTACTGGAAGTCCCAGCCACATCAGACAACAGAAACAAATAAAAAGCATCCAAATTGGCAAAGAAAAAGTAAAACTTTCACTATTTGCAGATTACATGATACTGTATATAGAAAACCTGTAAGTTTTCACCACAAAACTGCTGGATGAATAAATTAATTCAGTAAAGTCACAGGATACAAAATCAATGTACAGAAATTTGTTGCACATTTATACACCAATAATGAAGCAGCAGAAAGAGAAATTAAGAAAATAATCCCATTTACAATTGCACCCAAAATAATAAGATACCTAGGAATAAACCTAACCAAAGAGGTAAAAGACCTGTACACTGAAAACTATAAAACACTGATGGAAGAAATTGAAGATGACATAAAGAAATTGAAAGGCATTCCATGCTCATGAATTAGAAGAACAAATATTGTGTGTTTTTTTTTTAAGTTTATTTATTTAGATAGAAAGCACGAGTTGGGGAGGGGAGAGAGAGAATACCAAGCAGACTCCACACTGTCAGCGCAAGGCCTGATGCAGCATTTGATCCCACCAACCGTGAGATCATGACCTAAGCCGAAGTCAGATGCTTAACCAACTGAGCCACCAAGGCACCCCAAGAACAAATATTGTTAAAATATCTATACTACCCAAAAAATCTACACATTTAATGCAATCAAAATACCAACAGCATTGTTCACAGAGCTAGAACAAACAGTCCTAAAATTTGTATGGAACCACAAAGAACCCAAATAGCCAAAGCAATCTTGAAAAAGAAAAGCTGGAGGCATCACAATTCCAGATTTCAAGTTCTATTACAAACCTGTAGTAATCAAAACAGTATGGTATTGGCACAAAAATTGACACATAGATCAATAGAACAGAATAGAAAACCCAGAAATGAACCCACAATTATATCGTCAATTAATCTTTGACAAAACAAGAAAGACAATCCAATGGGAAAAAGACAGTCTCTTCAACAAATGGTGTTGGGAGAAGTGGAAAGCTACACGCAAAAGAAAGAAACTGGACCACTCTCTTATACCATACCCCAAAATAAACTCAAAATGGATTAAGGACCAGAATGAAATGTGAGACCTGAAACCATAAAAATCCTAGAAGAGAACACAGACAGTAATTTCTTTGACATTGGCCATAGCAACTTCTTTCTAGATATGTCTCCTGAGACAAGGGAAACAAAAGCAAAAATAAACAATTGGGACTACATCATAATAAAAAGCTTCTGCACAGCAAAGGAAGCAATCAACAAAAGTAAAAGGCAACCTACAGAATGAGAAAGGTATTTGCAAAGGACATATCTGATAAAGGATTAGTATGCAAAATATACAAAGAATTTGTAAAACTCAATACATAAAAAATGAATAATCCAATTAAAAATGAACAGAAGACATAAAGAGACATTTCTCCAAAGAAGACATCCAGATGGCCAACAGACACATGAAAAGATGCTCATCATCACTTACCATCAGGAAAATGCTAATCAAAACTACAATGAGATATCACCCCACACCTGTCAGAATGGCTAAAATCAACAACAGAAGAAGCAACAGGTGTTAGCAAGGATATGGAAAAAAAGGAACACTCATGCAACTGTTGGTGGGAATGCAACTGATGCAGCCACTGTGGAAAACAGTATGGAGGTTCCTCAAAATTTAAAAATAGAACTGCCATATGATCCAGCAATTGCACTCCTGGGTATTTATCCCCAAATAAAAAAATGGTAATTCAAACGGATACATGCACCCCTATGTTTATAGCAGCATTATTTACAATAGCCAAGATACAGAAGCAACCCAAATGTCCATCGACTGATGAATGGATACAGAAGATGTGGTATATATACATGATGGAATATTATTCAGTCATTTAAAGAATGAAATCTTGCCATTTGCAAGGAAATGGTTGGAGCTAGAGAGTATAATGCTAAGCAAAATAAGTCAGAGAAAGATAAATACCATGTGGTTTCACTTATATGTGGAATTTAAGAAATAAAACAAACAAGCAAAGGGAAAAAAAGAAGAGAGAGAGAGACAAATCAAGAAAAAGACTCTTAATTATAGAGAACAAATGGATGATTTCCCAAGGGAAGGTAGGTGGGGAATGGGTTAAATAGGTGAAGGGGTATTACGGATGCATTTGTCGTGATGGGCATTGGGTGATGTATGTAAGCGTTGAATAGTACTATATTATAAACCTAAAACTAATATAACACTATATGTTAACTAACTGGAATTAAAATGAACATTTTAGAAAAAGTCCATTGATAGATGAATGTATAAAGAAAATGTGGTATATAAATATAATAGAACATTATTTGGCCTTAAAGAAGAAGAAATTCTATATATCATTGATGAACCTTGAGGACATTATGCTAAATGAAATAAACCTATTACAAAAAGTAAATACTGCATGATTCCACTTCTATGAGATATCAAAAATAATTAAGCTCCTAGAAACAGGAAGTTGAATAGTGGTTTCCAGAGAATGGGGGAGGAGGAAACAGGGAGTTGTTCATTGGGAGTATAGTTTAAGTAATGCAAGATTAGAAAATTCAAGATCTATTATGCAATATTGTGCATCAAGTTAAAAACACTGCAATGTATATGTAAAAATTGTTTTGGGTAAATTGAAATTATGTGTTTTTATCACAATATTTAAAAGTGGGCTGATTAGTGCATCTCTTAGTGCCTCTTCAAGGTGTGGGACATGCTGCCCAGCCATGTGGAGCATGGTTAGCTAACTGCCTCTATTTGTCCATCTTACAACATCCCAGCCACCTGGCCTGAGGTTAATCCTACTTATGCAAATTTCCATCACAATTAAGGATTGAGTGTGGCACTTTTTGGGTCTATGCTGATGACTACAAAGCAGTCTTTTCTGGTAGTTCAAATGTATCTTAAATGGGAATGTCACTCCTTCTCCATGCATCCATCCATGCATCCATCCATCCATCTTATCCATCTAATTCCATATATGCAGTCAAAACTTCCAAGTATCTTTTATGTGCTGTGTGCTGGTTTTTCCCTTTAAGGCACTTCCAACGAGATGAAAGCTGTAAGATGTTTCTGTGAAAGTGGCTATGGAAGGAGAAAGGGCAGAAGTCCAGAGCAGTAAATAAACTACCAGATACATGCTGTTAGGAGGTGAGATCTACAGTGGTGGGAGTTCAAAAGAATAAAAAAAGGATGTATGGAAAAGGAGTAATTTACGATGGAGTAAACCACAGGATGTGTGGACTGATGGCAATGTGTATGGCATCTAAAATCTTTTGAAAGGAAATAGAACTAAACAGCACCATATATACATGTGAATAGGGCCCTGTGCAATCATAGACCAATCTTTGTAGCTTGCTTTAAACACCTAGAAAACTTAGTCATTAAAACAAAGTTTAAGCCTTGATAACAGAAGTCATGATCTGGTTGTAATTAGTACATGGTTTCAAAATGGCTTAATTTTTTTTTTCCTGTTGGTTTGTTTGTTGCAATTAATAAAGTATTGCTTTTATTGTATTTTATTTTATTTTATTTTATTTTATTTTATTTTATTTTATTTTATTTTATTAACGTAATCTCTATGTTACTAAACTCCCAAATAAAACCCTTGCAGTAGCTGGTAAAAACTCAAACCTAATTAATTATTCAATTTATTGAAATGGAAATACAAATGGATTTTGATATTGTTTTTGATGCCTCCCTTACTCCTGCACTCTGTTATTTTCTTGATACCTGTTAAATTCAATGTTTATTATATTTTAAGGGATTATTTTCCAGTTTCCCTGTCCAGCAGTAAATTTTAGCTCCACAACTTTAATAAGCTAGTCCCTGTAACAATGAAAGTCAGTCTCAAACTGGACTTTGTAGCCATCACATGGATGTTTGTAAACATTCAAATCTGACCTTTTCCACTAACTTGTTAGATATACTGATATATATCAGTATATCTATATATCAGTGGATATAGATATAGATTTAGATATGGATATACTGATAGATATAACTTGTTAGATATACTGCTTTCTGATTACTATGGGAAAAGTCTACAAAAAAAGAAGCATTGACATCAAGAAGTTAAATTCATTTCTTTGCTGCTGAAATGCAAAAGGTAGTTCAGAATACTAGTTTTGGGCTTAAAGCTATCCCTGTCTTCCATGCACTTGAACTGAGCTTCATCTCAGTCTTGTTTAAACTAATGTGATCCTGGTGTGCTCCATTGTAGATGACATTCAAGCTGAAGGGCAGTGGATTCATACTTTTCAAGTACTGCAAATTGTTTTAACCTCAAGCCAATTACCAGACCCTCTACCTGAGTGTACTTCTATTTTACTTTTTTTTTGAGAAAATGTAACCAAGGTTACTCTAAATTCAGCAACTCCTTAAAGCAAAAACTTCATTTTATTAGCTATTTGTCATAGACTCTAAGCCTAAAGTTTTCTCTTGGCCAGCAAGGGAACAGGACGCAGGATGAAAAACAAAAGATGGCTAATGCCCAGGAAAAGACAAGAGCCTCGAATAAGGGTCCTTGCCCCATATTTATTAAGATCAGAAGACTTACAAACGTGATGGGTGTGCACAAAGAGACAAAGAATCTGTGAACATTAACTTAGAGGTGTGAGGGAAAGGGGGTTTTGAAGATATACAGTGTTTGGGGTTTGGGTCAATATAAAACAAAATCCTGGCGCCGGGCAGATGGGCAGATGGTTGTTAATGGCAGACAGGAGGCACCGTGTTTGTGTATCTTAGCTAGCCTAGGGAATAAGACAGAGCAGATAACCTGAGGGTTAACAAGGCACCTTTTCTTTTGTTAATCAGCTCTGCTCTGGGCAGCATCACCCACAGCACAGTGCAGTGCAGTGGTCTATAGCCCTATTTACCTGCTTACCTAACTTGGTTCTTCCCTCCCGTGAAAGCAGCTTTCTGCTATAGTACTAAATTGGGGGGCATATTTCGCCTTGAGTGACTAATCTTGCTTACCTCATATACCTTTGTATTGAGGGGCCTTACCCCCTCTCTCCTGGGTGCCTTTGCACCTCCCTGCTCTATCCTGGGGTTCCTAATCTTGTGTACCAAACTCAGGTGTGAGCATCCTATGGTTTTGTACTTCTTTATGCCTTGTTAACCCATTGGTGTTAGCCCAAGGGATTCTTAAGTTTATTCCATACAGCTATGAGAGCATTCATTGACACCCATAAGATCATGTTTAAAGACATATGTTAGGCAAATTATTTGTCAGGCTGTTTAATGTACATAAGGCAATCCAGAACCTAAGCTGTTTCCTAGGTTTCTGCTGCCCCTTAGCTATCTGCAGCCCAGGGATTAGGAACTATTTTCAAAGATGATGGAAATCTGCTGGTAATGTTATCATCGCAAATCTATAACTGATATTCAGCACAGATGTTTTGGATGCATTTCACTGTCCTTTTATTGGAAAGGAACAAAACAATGCAATACATAGTTTGTCTGTTTTCCTGTCATTGGACATGCATCCAATGGGAATATTCTGAAAAGGATCATCTATCTTTGAAAAACTTAATGAGATATGCCTGCCTTATGCTATACCCTGTACATTGTAGTTTCTGGTTAATTTTATTTTTTGCTTCCCTGCTGAGCCACTCCTAGATGGGCAGGAGTCGCCAGGTGATACCACCCTCTGCAACCATATTTCTCCTGAAAGTGACGTCAGACTATCTGCTGGCTTCCCAAGTTGCTGTAGTCATTTCATTATAGCCTAGTTGATCTCTAATATCTGTGCTCTTACTTAGATATCAATATTTAACCTTGGAGCTACAAATTTATAATCAACAATTATTCTTCTTCAGTATTTCTCTAATCAGTGACAGCACACATTTCATGGTGAGATTTCAGACATTGGACTGGATGGTTGGGGAAATACATTTTAATAAGAGTTTCTTTTTTTAAATGTTTATTTAGTTTTGAGAGAGTGAGAGAGAGTAGAGGAGGGGCAGAGAGAGAAGGAGACAGGAGACAGAGAATCCCAAGCAGGGGAGCCCAACATGGGGGCTGGAACCCACGAACTGTGAGATCATGACCTGAACTGAAATCAAGCATCATAGCTTAATCAACGGAGCCACCCAGGCACCCCGATGAGAGTCTCTATCAGAGAAATTTCTACCATGATACAGAATTGATAACCTCATTTAATAACTTATAAGGCCAGCTCTGACTTTAGCCTGTATCACTATCTGTTTATAAAAGCCTCTCCAATGGAATAGTTTAAGTCTAGGTATTTCAAGCATAACTATGCCTTCTTTTTGTTATGCTCATTTTTAAAAAGTCCTAAAATATTCTGAGAGATAAAATGAGAATAACCTATAAATATTACCTACTCTATGTTTTAGCTAGATCATGGCTGCCTTAAAATAAAATGCGTTAACAAGTTTGAAGGAACAATTTAATGAAAATGATCTTACTGTGATCATATGAGTATATGTCATCACAGTGGGAGTTTTAGCTTTTGGTTACCAGCAGGATGCAGATGTTGATTCACATAATATATTTAATGGCTTTGCCTCTTCTCCAAATCATTGGGATTAACTATTAAAGATGTAAGGATGTAAACAGAAGAAAAGTTATTCTATCAGATAGTTTACAAATAATTTTTACGTTCAGATTCATTAGGGGTTTTAAGGCTGATCACATTAACCGAGCAATCTACCATATATCATATTCCTCCTCTTTGGGCTTCAAGACAGTTTTATTTACTACCATGTTAAAGTACTGTGTATATCTTTCAGACTACTTAAAATTTAAATTTTACCTTTGTATCTCTTTGCATTGATACTTATTTATATATATATATTATATATATAATATATATATATCTTTGTAAAGACAAAAATTTGTAATTTTTAGGGTATATATATATTTATCTGATTTTACCACAACATAAATATATTTAAGGATTGATAATTTCTCATTTTTTCTCACAATTCATTCCTAAAGAGCACATTTTGTACTTTGTTAACAATAAACTATAGTGTTTTGCCCTAGGAACACTCTTAAAAATTTTTATTGGTAGATACTAATCAGAGGTAATGTTTTAAAATAGTGAAGATAACCCCTAAGAGAGATATTCAGATTTCTCAAATGTTTTATAGAAATTGCAGTTTCTATTCCATGATCATGGATTGGAAGAACAAATATTGTTAAACTGTCGACACTTCCCAAAGCAATCCACACATTCAATGCAATCCCAATTAAAATAGCACCAACATTTTTCCCTGAGCTAGAACAAACAATCCTAAGATTTGTATGGAACCCAAAAGACCCTAAAGAGCCAAAGTAGTGTTGAAAGAAAACCAAAGTGGGAGGCATCACAATCCCAGAGTTTAACATGTATTACTAAGCTGTAATCATCAAGATGGTATGGTATTGGCATAAAAACAGACACATAGATCAATGGAATAGAATAGAGAACCTGGAATTGGACCCACAAATGTATGGTCAACTAATCTTCAACAAAGCAGGAAAGATATCCAATGGAAAAAAATCTCTTTAGCAAATGGTGCTGGGAGAACTGGACAGCAGCATGCAGAAGAATGAAACTGGACCACTTTCTTACACCATATACAAAAATAAATTCAAAATGGATGAAATACCTAAATGTGAGACAAGAAACCATCAAAATCCTAGAGGAGAAAACAGGCAACAACCTCTTTGACCTCAGTCGCAGCAACTTCTTACTTAACTATGAACTATTGGCACCTCATCAAGATAAAAGCTTCTGCACTGAAAAGGAAACAATCAACAAAACTAAAAGGCAACCAGCGGAATGGGAGAAGATATTTGCAAATGATATATCAGATGAAGGGTTAGTATCCAAAATCTATAAAGAACTTACCAAACTCAACACCTGAAATACAAATAATCCAGTGAAGAAATGGACAGAAGACATGAATAGACACTTTTCCAATGAAGACATACAGATGGCTAATAGACACATGAAAAGATGCTCAACATCACTCATCATCAGGGAAATACAAATCAAAACCACATTGAGATACCACCTCACACTGGTCAAAGTGGCTAAAATTAATAACTCAGACAATGACAGATGTTGGCGAGGATACAAAAAGGAATCCTTTTGTGCTGCTGGTGGGAATGCAAACTGGTGTACCCACTCTGGAAAACAGTATGGACGTCCCTCAAAAAATTAAAAATAGGGGTGGCTGGGCGGCTCAGTTGGTTTAGTGTCCGACTTTCGCGCAGGTCATGACCTCACGGCTCGTGAGTTTGAGCCCCGCATCGGTCTCTGCACTGACAGCTCAGAGCCTGGAGCCTGCTTCAGATTCTGTGTCTCCCTTGCTTTCTGCCCCTCCCCCACTTGTGCTCTGTCTCTCTCCCTCAAAAATAAATATTTAAGAAAATTCTTAAAAATTAAAAATAGAGATACCATATGACCTAGCAATTGCACTACTAGGTATTTATCCAAAGGATACAGGTGTGCTGTTTCAAAGGGACACATGCACCCCAGTATTTATAGCAGCACTATCAACAATAGCCAAATATGGAAAGAGTCCAAATGTCTATAGACAGATGAATGGATAAAGAAGATGTGATATATATATATATACATATATATATGTATATATATATACACACACACACACACACACACACAATGGAGTATTACTCAGCAATCAAAAAGAATGAAATCCTTCCATTTGCAACAACATGGATGGAACTAGAGTGTTTTATGGTAAGTGAAATTAGTCAGAGAAAGACAAATATCATATGACTTCACTCATGTGGAATTTAAGATACAAAACAGATGCACATAGGGAAGGGAAGCAAAAATAATACAAAAACAGGGATGGGGACAAAACATAAGAGACTCTTAAATATAGAGAACAAACTGAGGGTTGCTGGAGGGGTTGTGGGTGGGAGGAAGGGCTAAATGGGCAAGAGACATGAAGGAGGACACTTGTTGGGATGAGCATAGGGTGTTATATGTAGGTGATAAATCACCGGATTCTACTCCTGAAATCATTATTGCACTATATGCTAACTTGGATGTAAATTAAAATAATAATAATAATAATAATAGCTCTTAAATTTGATTCAGAAGCTGTTAATGAAGTTTAAAGAATCTGAAACAGATCTGAATTATCATTCTTTAATTACTTCCTTGATTATTTATATAAAAGAAACAATAGAACTCTCTGAGATACATGGAAATTATAAAGGCAGTGTCCATAATCCTAGTTTTTTTGTGTTTAATAGGAGATTGAAAGCATCCATGCTGTGAAAACATAGTCATTATAAATGTTCATTTTTTAGAATCATGATATTAGAACTATCATCCCAACTGTGAATCAGTGATATTTTTTGTATACTGATTTATACCAGAGATCAACAGATTTTTGTCATAGAATCTTTAGTAAAAGTTAGCCAAATGATTTTATTGAATAAACTAACTTAAACCCTACAAAATTTGGACCAATAAAAGATTAATGTGCTGTATTTAGAAATTAAGTTATACAAAAAGTTTGCATCATATTAAAAGTATTAACATAAAAATAATTAGTTTGTACTGAATAAGATCAATTATCTCCCTAATTCTTAGTTTCTTGTGGCTCTGAAAGCCACATTCCTTGGAGGAATGTGAAAGAGTTTATTTCCTATAGTTCTCAGAGTATTGCATGCATGGCCTGAAGTTTGTACAGAGGGACAATAATTTCTGACTGTGTTACTTGAAAGGAGATGTACTGATTCTGTAAATTTGTACCTACAGGATATAAAACAAATTTACATGTTTATTTCCTCTTACTGCTGCAAAAGGCATCTGGTTTCTTTTTCATCTTCTGTTGCTGCTGTACTGCACTCCACTTTTCAGTTTGAGGATCTAGCTCAGTAGTTTTTAGTTCTGAGAAGTACTGGCGTAGCTGCTTGGAGGAGCTCTTCCAGAAGGCTTTACACAATCCAAATGCAGGACCATTAAGGGGAAGGTTGATAAGGAAATGGATGTTCACCTGGTCTTGAAGTCTCACCTACAGATGACTTATTAATTACCAAGAGAGAGGGAGACTTAACATGAGGACATTTGGTGGATACCATCATAACCAAATGACCAGACTCAGCATTACTAATGACTTGGCACTGTGACCTGTTGTGCTTCTGGATGGTTCTCTTATTGAGAACTATACTGTAGTACATAAAAATTTTTCTTGCAGGAAAATTTTAAAGTCCCAGACATGAAAGGGCAGTGAGAGATTTCAGACAGTTGGCCTTGACCCTCAAAATATGCCAATGCCATGAAGGACCAAAGAAGGCTGCCCTAGATTAAAGAAGACTAAATTCAGTGGGAGATCCTAGTCTGGACTAAGACATCACTGGGACTCTTGAGTATGTTCTACAAATTATATAATTGTTAAATTTCTTGGCCATAGTGATGGAATTGCTGTTATATAGGAGAATTTATTTTGTTAGGAGATGCATGCTAACTATTTACAGGTGTGCATGTGTGTGTGTTAAGCATATACCTTAAGAAAGTAC
The DNA here is from genome assembly GCF_023721935.1 of Panthera uncia. Taxonomy (NCBI): domain Eukaryota; kingdom Metazoa; phylum Chordata; class Mammalia; order Carnivora; family Felidae; genus Panthera; species Panthera uncia. The sequence continues at coordinate 29,905,898 of NC_064817.1, forward strand.
ATTGCAAATAAAAGGACAAAAATGAGAGGAAGGTATTATAGGGGCCAAGGAAAGACTGCCACTTTGATGGGCCACTTTGGCATGAAGAATATTTTGAGCTGAAGGCAATCAAGATACTGGGGGCTCAAGAGAAACTTTTGCCCCTCCCTTAAATACATAAAAGAATCTGTGGGGGGGGGATGGTAATTAATAGGCCTTTCCCAGAATAAGGGCTATTAGTAGAGGTAAATTTTATCCAAGTGACCCATCTGTATGTCAGGGCAAACATCTAATTACCAAACATCTGCTCTTCATCTTATTGACCTGTAAGGTGCATTCCTTTCCTCTGAAGTCCCTTACCCCTACCCATTTCCTTCTCCTTAGTTTAAGATGACATATATACTTCATTTTGCCTGTATTTGGAATTCCCATGTCAGTGTGGATTCCCCATATGTACACTATTTGATCTTTTCCTGTTAATCTTGATCTTGAAGGGTCTTGAAGGGATAAGACATTCTTGCTCCCCAACAGCAGAAAGCAGCTATGGCAAAATGGTAATTGGTGAACTAATGAAAGACGTGTATGTGTTTATTGTTCTAGTATTCAATTCTTATGTAAGCTTAGAATATTTTAAAGTAGAGAGTTGGGGTAGGGAGAAGAAATCATTAGTAGTATTGAGTGTGTCTGAACATAAAGAGGATAAAAACTAAATAGTACGTTCCAGATATGTCTCTCTGAATTATGGTATTTATTATTTGATTTATTGCACTGATATATCAAGAATTTGTACATGAGAATCACATCTAAATCAACATTAGACAGAAATTGTCCAGAATTTCTTCTCTATTGTTACACTTTATAGTGTTCCTTAAGATTCAAGAGTACCTTTTTTTTCTGTGCAAAACTTCAAACTTTCTGCTGTTGTAAGAACTTATGTGCTCCATAGAAGTATTTGGTCAGGTCAATTTTGTAAGTATGGGTTATTCTTTCCTCTGGGGAGCATTTAAATCAAATGTGTTTCTTCCTGACAACCAGGGGAATGTTTTTATAGCTTCCAAAAAAGCTACTATTTAAACTACTTTCTACTATGACTATATACAATTGTGCATTTTCAGAACAGCTAGAAATTACTGAAGTGTGTGTTAATAATATAAATGAGAAAATAAGTTAGTGAAAAAAGGTCGTAAGTGCCTACACTTATTATTGTCTGTATGGCTTTACACAGACTTCCTAAATTTAAGCATTTGTGCAGAAAGATAGTTCTGGAAACTAACAATTTTCATTCAGTGACTAAGAACAAAGCTTTGTTTCAGTCAGATTAAAGTTGAACTTGGCCCCACTATCTTCTAATTGTGTGACTTTAAACAATTAATGACTATTTCAGGGCCTTGTTTTAAACAAAGTCTGAGAAAGACAGTAACATCTACCCTATGAGAGTGTTGAGAGGACTTATAGGAATGAGATAATGCACATTAGGTATTCAACACAGTACCTGACACAAATAGTACAAGCCTATTACCATCACTTTCATCAAAATCCGTGCCAGATCATCCTCCCTGTTGTCCCTAGTAATGTCCATCCTCATTTATGCCCAGCAGAAACATTCTAAATCATTAATGTCACAAGAGTGTTATTTAAGTCCCAAAATGGAGTTGAAATTCATGGTTTCCTGTGCCTTTTCATTTTACTGTCACTCTAATATGGAGCATTTTTAGAATAAATTCCTTACCACTAACTGTTCCTGTCTGTATAGATTGCCATAGGGAATCCATAAATATTACCGCTGCTTCCTGATAAGGTATCACAAATTGTCCTTTATTTCAGGAAACGTCTTTATTAAAATAAACTATTTTACTTAAATTTAACTTTTTAAAAACTTTAGTATTTATTATTATTTATAATAATAATATATTATGGCATTATATGTAAAATAACTACAAATACAATAATATAAAATAATAATTTATTTAAAATTAAATTAAAATGCTGTCAGGGAGGGGTGCCTGGATGGCTAAATCAGTTAAGTGTCTGACTCTTGATTTTGTCTCAGGTCATGATCTCATGGTTTATGAGATCAAGCCCTACGTCGTGCCCTGCACTGACAGCCCGGAGCCTACTTGGGACTCTCCCTCTCCCCTCTGTACCCCTCCCCTGCTCATGCTCACTCCCTCTCTCTCAAAATAAATAAATAAACATTTTTTTTAAAAAATACTGTCAGGGAGCAAGAATTTGCCGTACTCTACAAAACTCCTTCTAACTGGTCTAAGAGTCAAATTGACATGACACAGATTAACAGGAGAAAATCACATTTAATTTCATATGTATGGAAAATCCACACAGACATAGAAATTCCAAAGACAGTCAGGCAAAATGAGATATATATGTCATCGTGAACTAAGGAAAAGGAAGAGGGTAAAGGCTGTAACTTCAGAGGAAAGAAATGCACCTTACAGGGCAATAAGAAGAAGAGCAGATGTTTGGTAAGTAGATGTTTGCCGTGCCATACAGTTGGGTCACTCAGATAAAATTTATCTCTGCTTATAACCATTATTCTGGAAAAGAGCCCTCCAAGTAGACACCCCCCCATAGATTCTTCTGTGTAGTTAAGGGAGGGGCAGAAGGTTTCTCTTGAGTCCCCAGAGTCTCGAATGCCTTCAGCTCAAAGTAATCTTCATGCCAAAATGGCCGTGTTAGGGAGGCCTGCCCTCAGCTCCTACAGTTCCCTTCTCTGAAACTTTCCTAAAGTTTTACACATTAAAAGTTGAACTGGTGGGTTGTTTTACCTTGGTGAACCAGTCTCTTAGTCCTGACAATAGGTCAGTTTAGTCAAAATCATTTCAGGAGGCAATGATGTAGGTGTATTCTCAAAGTTAGGCCTGTTACCAAATCCCAAATTTGGCTACCTGTTGCTCGAAAGGCTGATAGTCAAGAGACAAGCGTTGATTGGAAGGGAATATGAGCTTTATTCAGAAGGCCAGCCACCTGGGAAGAAGGTAGAATCTTTTCCAAAAGCCTCTCCAAAGTTCTTTGCTGGCCAAGAGGGTTTTAAAGAGACAGAGGGTCGTTATTCAGTGAGCTGTGTGCAGTGGCCTGTAACATTTCCTGACTCCGTGTAGATTTAATGGTGCTTATTTACAGCTGTTAGATGTTATGTCAGTGCTTGAGGGTTGCACAAGAGGTCTAATTTCTGTTCTGTAACTTGCATGGTCTTTCTGTTCTCCTTCTAAAAGGAATGTAAGATTTATACATCCACAAAGAGTGTTAATAAATCAATCATACAAACTTAAGAACACCTAGTAAACATCACAATGCTAGTCATAAAGATCAAAGCAGACTCAGGACTGTGGTTTAAGTACTCAGATATTCAATAAGAGGCATTTCTATGAAAACGTGAGAAAAACAAGGGATCAAATGTTTGATCAATAGATCAAATCCAATCCAAATGGATTGGGTCAGATGTTAAGCCAGTTTCTGGGTTTTGAAGGTAGCCAGCTGAAATCAAGGTATCATCCAGATGACAGACTCAAAGTATCTTCAGATAGAGTGAGGGCAGGTACTGGCAATCTGACAGATCTTCTTGGTTTGCAGTTCAAATGTCTCTGGTGATCTATGAGTGGCTCACTAAAAAATAGGCATGAAGATTGTCTATAAGATATTGTGGCAATTTATCTGATGTTTACATTAAGTCATTTAAATTTAGTTTGCAGGACTTCAGGGGAAAAGGCAGTTTTAGTTCCCAAATGATTCCAAGTTAGAAAGATGAGAGAAAAATCCCAATGTTAGTTTGGAGAGTTATAGCCAAGCATTGGAGGACACTAGAAGAAATCAGGATCCAGTCTACTTTATAATGAATAGTATTAAAATCTAATATCTGCAAAGGTGTGTTACTGAAACATATTTTCTTTGTACAAATCACCCTCATTTTTGCCAAAGCTAGCCAAATTAATATTAATTTGTTTGCAAAGTAAGACTAGTTTCAAAAAAGTTGGCCCGATTATTTACGTGAGTGCAGTAAGAATAGTGGTTCACCATAAAGACTCTTTAAGACCTGCATTGTTGGAACTTTTTATAAGGAATCTCTAGATTGAACTTATAACAGCCTCCCAAGGCCAAAAGCCAAGCCAAATATTTGCTATTAGACTTTGCCTGCAATATACCTATAGATTTGGGTGAATTCCTCTCTTTTGGAGGTCCCCAAAATATGATGAGTTTCCTGCACCTGCCAGGAAGTGACCTTCTTTATTCACCTGGTAAGGCTGCTGGGATTGCTGAGTTGTCCAAGGGGCTTCATTAGCTCCATAAAGTCAACTTTAGTTCCTTAAAGCTGTCTGGTCATTTCTGAGTTGATACATGTCTTTTCCAGATATGACATTCTAGTTAAAGCCTTGGTAATATAACCAATGTTTTCAATTGTGCCCTATCATAAGGAGAACAGATTTTTACTGAACTTATGCAAATAAATATGTTGCCATAAAAATATAAGAATACTTGGAGAGTTTCTGAATTCTGGAGGGTTCAGGTAGGGAGAGCAGGTAAATGCTTCAATTTGTTCATATCAAATTGCTGTAAGTCAGTTAGCTTAAGAGAAATAGTTTTATTGAATCTGGAAAAAATAAAACATTTTTTCAAAAGTCAGCAATGTTTCAAGCAAAAGGTCCTAAAAAGTATAATTATCTTCTTCAATTCATTCAGTCCCATGTTATTAATTCTTGTTCTGCTTGAATCCAATTTTTCCACTAGTTCTGGAAATTTTTATCTAGTTTGGTTTTATGATCTTAAGGTTATCAGAAACCTGTACTCAGAGGTTTTTTTTTTTCCATGAGTCTCACTGAAGATGAAGCACACTTGGAGAGAATTTTTATAAAGGCAACTGAGTAAAAGTACGACTGTCTGTAAATGATAAAAGACTTAAAAATGGGCATGGTTAAATATCTGATTAGAATGCAATTGACAAGGAAATTACATTATTTCAGTGACACACAAAACTGCAAGATAATAACATACCAGGACATCAGATTTCTAGGAGTTTCATATAATTTTTAGAACACTTAGTTTAATAACATACTTACAAAAATATAATCTAAGTGGGTTTAATATCACTTATTTGACAATGCTTTTGTAGGGGCTTAGGGCAGGCTGCCCCACAATCAGCCACTTTGGCATAAATATTATTTTGAATTAAAAGCAATTCAAACCCAGCAGATTCAGAAGTTCATTGCCTTCCCCTCAACTGCCTTCTTGTACCAGGAAGAGAGCTATTAGCATATTCTTCTTTACCTAAGAAACTTATCCACATAATAGGGAAACTTTTGTTTTCCAAACATCTTTCAGCTTCCTGCTGATGGTTTTTCTGCCCTTTAGATCCTCACACCCCTACCCCTCTCCTTAGCTCATATGAGCGTCATGTTGCCTCCTTGTCTTTGGAATTTCATGTCTGATGAATTCCCCTTAACTACATATGCTATTAAATTTAACTTTCTCCTATTAATCTGTCTCACATCAATTTGATTGTTAGTTTAGCTTGAAGAACCTTGAAGGGCAGAGGAAGTTCTTCCCCAACACCAACTTAACATAAACTCAGTGGCTTAAAATAATACCACTTATTATCTCAGTTCTGTCCATCCAATTCCAACATGGCATGGCAGGGATCTCTGCTCAGATCCCACAGGCTGAAATGAAGGTATCATCCAGATGGCAGTGCTCATCTAAGTCTCCATTAGCTCCTTTTGCAAACACAATGGTTGTTACAAGAATTTGTTTCCTTGGGGTTGTAAGACTAAGGCCCTATTTTCTTGCTGGTTGTGAGGCAGGGGCAGCTGCCAGCTCTTATAGGCTTCATACTCACAAGCCACCCCACAACATGGTGTAACCAAGCTAAAATGAGCTCACTCCTTGGTGAGTTACAGATAGACACTACATCAGGTGGAGTTGTCACACAAAGGAAACCTTATTTTCACAAAAAAGGAGATCATGGGGATTAATTTTCAAAGCTGTGACTCCCAAAGCAGGGGTGGGTGTTTTGTTTTGTTTTGTTTTAGGATTAGGATGAATGTTTAGAAAGAAATAAAGAAATTTTATGTTTTTTTATTTTTTGAGAGAGAAAGAGAGAGGAGAGCATGCAGACATGCATACGCAAGTGGGGGGACAGAGAGGAGAGAGGGAGCGAATCCCAAGCAGGCTCCATGCCCAGCACGGAGCTGGATGTGGGGCTCAATCTCATGACTATGAGATAATGACCTGAGCCAAAATCAAGAGTCAGACGCTTAAGTGCCTGAGCCACCCAGACACCCCCAGAAAGGGGAGTTTTATCATTGCATGTAGAGGTGGGTATAAAGGTTGCACATGCATACTTACGAAACATCCCTATACATGCATTATATATTATGTTAGTGAGGTTTATGCTCCTCCTTGGGCGGGGATTTTAACTTTATAATGAGGTAGAGGTAGGTGTCTGGCATTCCATGGTCCATCTGTGCAGGTGTGAGCAGGTTGCCAAGCTCAAACTGGTCTAGGCTGGCCAGAGGTCTTCTTGTTGTTTGCCTCTAAAAGATAAGGTGAACATTCCTGTGAAGAGTAAAGGGGTCAATGAGGGTTTTGCTGGTGACATTTTTAACCTCATTAAGTATATAGGGCATGGTTTCAATGGTACCTTATTCCTTCTTCCTTTAGGCCAGCAGGAGTAGATCCCTCTGACTTCTGCACATCCAGAGAAACTCAGCTGTTTAGCTTCTCACCTGATTGAGTCAGGCCCACCCAGATAATCTCCGTAATTTAAGGTAAACTGATTTGGAACTTTTAATTACCTCTGTGAAATATCTTCCTAGCAAGACATAGCTCAGGGTTTGATTTAACAACTAGGGGCCTGGAATCTTGGGGGGCCATTCTTACAATTCTGCCTATGACAGCATACAAATGCAAGTGAACAGTCAACAAGGAAATCCAATGTATGTGCTTAGGCTACAGTTAATGGAATGATTGGTTCAGATAAACGGTTTAAAAAGAAAACCTAGTATGTGTATTTTGCATAAAATTTTGTTTTTTATTTTATTTTTTATTTTTATTTTTTTGCATAAAATTTTAAAGATTTTTAAATGTTAAATAAACGGATAAGGCACTCTGCAAGAAATAGCATATGTAGGATCATGATAGAAATAACAGTTTAGTTACATGGAGCAAATGTGTAGGCTTAGTATCATTGAGAACTTCTTATATTGGAGCTGTAATATTTTTCTTGGCTCTGTGATAAGTGAGTTAGTATAGTGGTCAGAAATTAGTGAGGATAATTTAGTCCTAAAATTAATTGATAAAATAAGCTTACATCCTTTTCCTTGTGCATGATGTGTACTGGCCCCCTTCCTCTTCTCTGCTATGTACGTACACCAGTCATACGTACATGTGCACGCAGATGTGGACTCATGCATACATTTGCGTGCATACACATGTATGAACTGGAACACAAAAAAAGTTTCTTAATCCATCAATTACACAGCTATAGCATGGCATCCAGTTGTAAAATCATTCAGTGACATATTCCAATAAATACAGTTGCTTCTCTGCTCAGTTACAAAGTCCATCAACCAGTGCTTGGCATAGTCCATAACTGGAAAAATAGATTATGTTCATGTAAGGAAAAAGAGAAATGATTGAAATCAAAGAAAGAAATGTTCTAGAGGAGCAATGTGAACAGAATTTGAAAGTTTTCATCATGGCAACAACAACATTGAAAACACTTGAAAGTCCAATGATGCTTTTGAAGGGGAGCAGAATATGCTGCTCCAAAATATGCCTCTTTGACGTAAGGATTAATCTGAGCTGATAGCTTTGAGAAACTGTAGACATAGGAGAAGCTCTGAACAGAGAAGTTACTTCTTTGTAAGGAGAACCTACATTTATAAAGGATATTTATGTCAGAAATGGGTCCTTACCAAAAAGACCGCTATTGGGGCACCTGGCTGCCTAAGACGATTAAGCTCAGGTCATGATCTTGTGGTTTGTGAGTTCGAATCCTGCGTTGGGCTCTGTGCTGACAGTTCAGAGCCTGGAGCCTGCTTCGAATACTGTGTATCTCCCTTTCTGTCCCTCCTACACCCGTGCTCTCTCTCTTTTTCTCTTGAAATAAATAAACATTAAAAAAAAAAAAAAAGGAGAACCACTACTACCACAAATACCTTTTCCATGTGAGAGATTTATATCATGGCAAGGCAACCTTTGTGCATCAAATCTTTCCTCTTTGCACCTTTCCATGAATTGCCCTCAAACTCAGCATCTTTCTTTTGTCTTAAGCTGAAGATGGTATTTAAGGTGGTGATGGGTCACTTGGGGAGTTATTCAGTTTTCCTGGGTCTTTCCCTCGTATATAGGAGGTATACATGTTAGTAAACTTTTGTTTATTTTATTCCTGTTACTTTGTTTTTTATTATGGGGGCGGGAGGTGGAAGGTCTCACCCAGGAAACTGGAAAGGTAGAGAGAAAATTCTTTAGCAAATATTTCAATCACCAAAGAACTTATTAGCTTTGTAAGGGAGAGGTAAATTATCCCTCCTACCCCTCTTGAGTTCTTTTGGCTCTTCTAATAATTAAATGGACAAATGACAGATTAACAGGAGAAAAAATTAATTAGTAATTGATATGATATGATATGATCTCATTGATATGAGACCTAAGAAGGGATGAAAGCAGGCAGCTTTTTATACTTTTTAGACAAATAAATAAATTTTCGAGGAATTAACAAAACAAAGAAATGTAGGTTTGGGTATTCACTAGTGAAGAATCCAAGCAGAGATGGTTTATACAGTCTTCTCAGCTCCGAATTCCCTATCTTAGGTGATAAGGATGTCTCTCTACCTCCTGGTGCAGAGAAGGTGCCTTTCACATTGGGGATTCATTTCCTGCTTTCAGGGGGACAAAGGAAGGTCAGAATGTTCTTTTTGCACTGGTGTTTGTCAGGTAACTTGAATTCAAAATAATCAATATGCCAAAGTGGCATATTCTTCGGTGACCTGCCCTGAACCCTATCAACTATCATCCAAAGAGTTATGAGGACTGGGATAGAATCTCACTCCAAATCAAGGACAAATAATGGCAGGGGAAGCAACCATCAGTTAATTGGAGGAGGGCAATGATAATCACTAAAATCTCAGTGAAATGTTGTGATCAAATAATTGCAATGGTAAGAAATCTGGCTAATGTATCCTGTGTCATAATGTAAATTAGTTAATAGACTAATTGCTATAAAATTTGATGGGCTGATAGTAGTTGGAGGAGATTAGAGGACAATTGGTGAATCAAGGATCTAAGAAAAACTTTAAGAGTGCAGTAGAGCTATAAAAGAGACTTGGAGATGGGTTGTTAAAGAAAGAGGAGGCCCTAGAAAAGAAATGACTAATTTGATCTGCTGTGATGCATCTGTTTCCATGATCCATCATATTAATTACATTTTTCTAACCAAATTATATTCTCTCCTAAAATATAATTAAAGTTCTCATACCCTAGAGCTTCCTTAAAAAATCTAAAGTAAAGGTAAAGCAACAGTGGGTAAATTTAGTTGACACTAAAATAAAAAATTAGATGTCCTACATAAATGGACACTTTGTGATGCAATAGTCTCCAGATGTTATGATAGCAAAGGTCAGGAATAACAAGTTTTCAATTTCTGCATTAATTCTGAAGTAATGTTGATAAGGACTCAATATCCTGCAGACAATTAGAACACTGAGATTGAGTTTAAATGAATGGGCTTTAATGATTAGAGTGTCTCCATATCCCTCCCAATGATCATTAAGAAAGAAAAATGTTTTTATGAAGTACATGAGGTTGACTGGTCATGTTTATTATGTGATGGATGACTTAGACTATTTAAATCATCAGGATCTTTGGAAACTAGAAATATGCAAAGAAGAATCTATTAGGTTAACCAAATGATGCAAATAATGTATTATTTATTTTGTAATTAGAAATACAAAATATAATTCATTCTCTGTAATTTAAAAGCTCAGACATTTTCCATTTGTATGGCATTTATCATATACCTCCCTGTAGTTAACATTTGTTATGTTTATGGATTCCCATTGTTATGAGTCCCCATTGCATGTCCCCAGTTCATGGCTTCATTCCCAGCTCTGGATACCTTTCCCTCTACATCCATGATACACTTGGTGGCAATTAGTCTGCTAGGTTCACATAAGTGATCTATTTTTGTAAACCACCTCTGCAAAAAACTTGATTAAGTTTTGTTTCCATAAATTACATGTCCAGGACCATGGACCTTTCAGGACTTTCTACAGGTAGTTAAGTCAACAGTTTTTTTAAAGTAATGCCAAGTTTTCTGGGATATATTCAGGTGTGTGCCTCTATACGTGTGCATTTATGTGACAGTCACATGTCTATTGTATAACAGGCAGGCTAATCAGAGTACCGTTCTGAACCTCTTCTCCAACACTTAGTAACTTAACAGCTGTTACTAGGAGATTTTCTTAAAGCTTCTCTGCTTCAATTTGTTTTAAACATGAGGAGGCATAAGTTTCTAATGAGGGTTAAATATGAAAATGTACATAAAGTGCTTATTTTTAATACCTGGTCTGTAGTAAATGTTAAGCAATAGATATTAAGGTGTGTATACAGCATGTCATGTGTATATATACATATATACATGTGTTTTAAACGTGTATTTACATATATTACACATGTATATGTGTGTGTGTGTATATATATATATATATATATATACACACACACAAATGTATAATAAACACCGACATGTACATGTAAAAAGATCAGAGAGAAATTAACCAATGTGTTAATGTAGCTGTATTTATCTGATGGGAGTTTGTATTTTTCTTTATACTTGGCTGCACATTTCAAATTTCCAGTTTCAAATTTGCAGTTATTACATTTATAATGGAAAAAAAGATAAAGATAAATATTTGTTCACTTTGAAAAAGGTGATCTTGAATTGAACCATCAGAGAGTGTGGTTATAAAGAATAATTTCTTCATAATGAGAGTTTTTAAATACTGGAATAGACTACTAGGTTTATGGAATTCTGCTTTTTGTTGTTCCTTAACACTTTTCACTTTTTAATCCTAATTGAAGTGGAGAGAGTAGACCTCAGGTTTTCAAAGTTCTGACAGCAAGCCTGGTGGTTCTGTGATGACATACAAGTTAACTCCTATTATAGAAGTTATGTTTTATAATCAATAAATAGGAAACATAACTACTAATGTACCTAGAAAATTGATGTGGGCTTTTTTTTAAAAGGTGTTTTCTTCTGGGATTTGATTGATGATAAGGAGGCAGGTGAGCATTTTTTCCCCTCAGATTTAACTCAGATTGGATATACTTCTGACCATAGATATTCAGATTTGACCAGACATATGCCCTTTAGCAAGGAGCATCCACTGAAGAAAACAACCACAGCCTAAAGACAAATGAAGAAAATTATTACAAATGGATACTTGGGTATTTTAAATATAATTTAAGCCTGACCCCAATCTTATAATTACCACATTTGATCTGGTATAAGTAATACAGATTATAGTTAAAAAACAAATATAGCCTGGGGTGCCTGGCTGGCTCATTCAGTAGAACATGCCACCCTTAATCTCAGGGCTGTGAGTTTGAGTCCCACATTGGGTATATAGATTACTTGAATAAATAAACTTAAAAAAATACAGCCTAATATATAAAGACCAAAGAGATAGTTAGATAAAGTACTTTTTACCAATCTGTTTTTCTGAGCAGGTAAAAAGAATTGAATTCATATGTGTTCTAAAATTCATCGCTGGTTAAAGACCATTAAATGGTTATGAAATTTGTCAACCCTTCTGGTACTGACACTGCTGTTCTTCTATCACCCTTATATTATTTAATAAGAGTATTTGTCATCTTTAGTGCTTATTTGGTAAATCATTTGAGGTTTACTGACCATGGAAGGGCCATATGTAATGCTCATATATAAGTAAATATGTCTATTTCCTGGGATTCTTATGCATACTTTATTTTTAAATGTATTTAATTTTCATTAGTTTAATAGCATAAATTTTGTGTTTTGGTGAATTTGCTCTTTTATTTTAATTTATTATTAAATATTTGACACAAATACATACACAGAATATTAAGCACCTATATAACCAACACTAAAAAATGAAGAAATAAAACATTGCCAATATTGTTTTTTTAAGTTTATTTATTTAGTTTGAGAGAGAGAGTGTGTGAGTGCATGTGAGTGGGGGAGGGGCAGAGAGAGAGAGAGAGAGAGAGAGAGAGAGAGAGAATCCCAAGCAGGCTCCACACTCACCACGGAGCCCAAAACGGGGCTCCATCTCACAGCCGTGAGATCATGACCTGAGCTGAAATCAAGAGTCAGATACTTAAATAACTGAGCCACCCAGGCACCCCATCAATATTGTTTACGTACCCTCTGTACCTCTCCACAATTATACCCTCTCCCCTGGTCACCTTTTCAGAGAAAAGTATTTTCCTGAATTACGTGTTAAATATTCCCATTATATTTTTATGCTTTTATATATGGAGGTGTCCATAAATAATACACAGTATTTGAATGTTTCTGAACTCTATTTTTCTGGAGTTTGACTTCTATGTCAATATTAAGTTACAGCCATCATCCATATTGACACTAGGAATTTCAATTAATTCATTTACTTATATTTAATACTCCATTATATAATTTAGCACATTCTTAATCTGAAAGACACGGACTTTGCTTTCAAGTTTTCTAGTATCACAAAGAGTGTTGCTAAGAGCATTCTATTACATTTCTGTTTTTGCAAACATGTAATTAGGATACATACCCAAAAGTGGATTCAGTATGTCAGAGGAAATTGTATATTCATATGAACATGTTACTGGCAAATGGATCTAAGAAATGTTTCTATCAATTTATTCACCATCAACAGTATTCCTTATGAACACCTCTTATCAGGCTTTCTAACCATTCACTCATTTACTTCTCTGGTAAATGATTATTCATGTTGTTAGACTTTTTTTTTTGCTATGCGATTGTCTTTTTCTGAAATGATTTTTAGGTCCTTCTTTGTTGTAAATATCAACTGTTTGTTACTTATGTTAACAATAAATACATTCTTTTACCTTTATTGAGTTTTTTTATTTACTCAACATATGGTATAACTTGTTGAATATTTTATGTGTGCTTGAAAACAACATGTGTTCTGATGTGTTGAGTTGTGTTCTATAAACATTAATTATATCCTCTTGGATTATGGTACTGTTTAGTTCTATACCTTTATCTTATATTTTTATCCTCTAAATCTTTGATGAGTTCCATTCTATTACTACTGTTGATCCCATAGAGGTGTTTAAATCCCCAACTATAAATGTGGATTTATCTAAAAGCCCATTCAGTTCTCTCAGATTTTATCATGTTTTTGAAGCTCTTCTGTGTGGGTATACATATCAAGATTGTTATATTTTCTTGGTGGATCAATCCTTTTATTATATAATAGTCTCCTTTGTCACTAATCATTTTCTTTGTTCTGAAGACTTTGTCTGATATTAATATACTTAATCCAGTTGTCTTTTGATTAGCATAATAGGTTTTTTTTATTGCTGCAGTAACAAGTTACCACAAATTTAGTGGCTTAAAATAACACAAAATTATTATATTACCATTTATTTGGTCAGCTCTTGGAGACCCTGAGCCAGACTGTCAGTCTGAGGGTCCTATTCACTTCTTTATATCAGGTCTAAGGGCATGAGATCCTTGGTCTGAAGGTGTAGCCACTGGTCACCAAAGGGAGCAAGTAGTCCCAGATCCTATCTGGAGAAAAGGTGAGGACCCTTTCTGAGTTCTGACTCAAAGTGTCCCAGAATGAAGAGTGCCTCACAGAACAGTCAACACCAGGTACCCCATGGTAAGGATGGTAGCTGAGGCCCCAGGGAATTAAGTAGCTTGGTTTAAAGCGTCAAATTTGAGGAACACCTGGGTGCCTCAGTAAGTTGAGCATCCGACTTCAGCTCAGGTCATGATCTCATGGTTGGTGAGTTTGAGCCCCAGGTCGGGCTCTTTGCTGACAGCTCAGAGCCTGGAGCCTGCTATGGATTCTGTGTCTGTCTCCCTCTTTCTCTGCCCCTCCCCTGCTCACACTCTGTCTCTCTCTCTCTCTCAAAAATAAATAAACTTTAAAAATACATCAATAAATAGTCAAATTTTGAGCAGTAGAGGGGAGGGGACCTGAGCCTAGTTAGTAGTTGATATGATAATCCTGAATGTGAATTAAGAGGACAACCCACTCCAGAGCAGAGGGTGTCCCACTTCCAGCCCCTGCTGCCACCCCAGTACACCTCAGACAGTGATGGAAAACCTCACCCCTAAGGCTCACTTCCCTCATCGGTGTATTAACTTCCAGAACTACCATAACAAATTACTACAATTTGGTGGCTAAAATAACCAGCAATTTATTCCATCAGTTATTTGGGCTCGAGATCTGAAATCAACTTGTTGGCAGTGTTGGTTCCTTTTGCAGGCTCTGAGAGAGAAACTGTTCCATGCTTCTCTTCTCACTGCTGGTGGTTTGTTAGCATTTCTTGGCATTCCTGGCTTGTGAATGCATCTTTCCAATGTCCACCTCTGCCATCACATGGCCTTCTTCCATTTGTGTGTCTTTTCTGTGTCTCTTACGTGTATCCAAATTTCACTCTCCTTTTTCTTATAAAGATACCAATCCATATATTTATGGCCCACTCTATTGCAGTATGACCTCATTACATTTGCAAAGATCCTATTTCCAGATATAGTCACATTTGTAGGTACTGGAGGATAGGGCTTAAACATCTTTTGGGGGCACACAAATAGTTCAATCCACTACATCAGAGTTCTCAGGGGACAGGCTGATCAAGAGAACAGAAGACATCCCTGTGGGTTCCTAGAAAAGCAAGTTCAAAGAAACCTTCAGAAGAGGTCCTTATTACAGCCAGGGAAGTATTTCCCTTCTGAAGATGAACACACCCTCTCATCCTCACACCTCCTGTGGGCTGGCATTACCTGTTCACCTGCCTGCACTTCTGCCTGATGCCCTTGACCAGTGTCACCATGCCTTGAAGTCACAGGAATAAGCAATGTGCTTATGAGAAACACAAGACTCAAAGTGAAACCCCCCCCTTTCAATTTGGGGGGTATTCCCCAGAGCTTCCCCGCTGCTGGTATTCCCCCAGGAACCTCAGAAAGCCACGTGTATTACCACTGCTCTTGCAAGTGTTTCATGTATGAAATGAGATGAAGGTGCCAAGAGCCAAGATGAGGAAAGACTAAGCACCTCTGAGGTCACACTTAATTAAGAGCTCACACTGAAGGCTTCTAACAAGAAAGAGGAGTGTAGTTGATGGTCCACTTCCTGCTGTACAAGTATAAGATGAAAGGCCCTTTACAAAAGCAGACATGCTAAAAATTGTCAACACAAAGTACAAGCACCAGTACCCTGAAGACCTCACGAGGATGTCTAAGAACATGCAGCTGATCTTTCGCATTAATGTGACGGAAGTCGGCCCTAGAAGCCACTCCTGTGCCCTTGACACCAAGTTGGGTATTACCAGCAAAGGGAGAGTGAATGTTGGAGGGGGTTGCATGAGATTGCACTCTTGATCCCATTCCTGGGTGTAATCTTCATGACTGGAAATTGTGCCACTGAGGAAGAGATCTCGGAAATCTTTTTTTTTTTTTTTTTTTTAATGTTTTACTTATTTTTGACAGAGAAAGCACATGTGCAAGCAGGAGGGTCAGAGAAAAAAGGGACAGAAGATGTGAAGCAGGCTCCATGCTGACAACAGAGAGCCCAACATGGGTCTTGAACTTGAACTTGGGAACTGCAAGATCATGACCTGAGCCAAAGTCGAACGCTTAACTGACTGAACCACCCAGGTGCCTCACTTAGAGTTCTTGAACATAGTAAGGATATATGCTGGGAGGAAGTAGTTAACTTGGAGGGAGCCCATGAAGCTCATCACCAGAGATTTGATGTAGGTAGAGTACCTGGGGCAGGTTCTCCAGGGGGAAAAAGAGAGAATCTCAAGCAGGCTCCATGCCCAGCACAGAGCCTGCCTTGGGGCTCAACTGTGAGATCATGACCTGGGCCAAAATCAAGATCAGACGCTTCACTGAATGAGCCACTCAGGCACCTCACAATGTAAAAATGTTTAAATTATAAGTTATATGTTCCACAGAACCAATTGCCTGAAGCAGTCAGGTGATATTCAGGGATATTATAGCCTTAAACAGATTTTTTTTAAAGGACACATATTAAATATCAAAATATTTCAAAATGCTAGAGAAAGAATTGAACTTCACGTTCAAAGAAAAGGTAAGAAATAATGAGATAAATATAAAACCAATGAGTTAGAAGACACAGTACAGGTAACTGAAAAATGCCAATTCTTTTTTTTTTAATGCTTGTTTATTTCTTTTGAGAGAGAGAGACAGACAGTGAGCAGGGGAAGGGGAGAGAGAGAGGGAGACAGAAATCCCAGACAGAGAGATAGAGTGAGCAGGGGAGGGGGAGAGAGAGAGAGAGAGAGAGAGAGAGGGAGACAGCACAGAGCCCAGCGTGGTGCTCAAACTCACAAACTGTGAGACTATGACCTGAGCTGAAATCAGTAGTTGGATGCTTAATTGACTGAGCCATCCAGGTGCCCTGAAAAATGCTAGTTCTTAAAAAAGATATTTATGACAGATTATTTTATAAATATTATCAATTTCAAAATAAAGAGAAAGTGGTATTTGTTAAATAATATTCTGTAAAATATAGGTGCAGAGGTGATTTAAATATTATAAGTGAACACTAGAAATATGCTATAAAAATATATCAGGATAAACAAAGGGCAGACAAGGAAATATTTCTACCTAAAGGAGAATTTCAAGTAATTACTTTTTTAAAAATTGGAGAATGAGAGAATTATAATTCTACAGTCCATAACAGGGAATGGGTAACAGTCATAATTAGCAGAATCCCAGGATTACCAAAAAATAAGATACACAGACAGTACACTAATGGAAGTCTAAACCATCACCTGTGGTGTGGTCCTCCATAAGAACAAACATTTTGATTAAAAAAACAGAAAACAACAACAACAACAAAAACCAACAAAACACTAATCTGATCAAGCTTCTGCTTAAAATTATTGGTGATTGTTATGCTGAGTGTCATATAAACAGGGTACATTGTACTGTTTTGTGCACTATACTGTATGCTTGAGAATTTCTGTGAAAAATGACTTATTGTAAATGTATTTAAAATGTACCTTAAAAATCAAATACTCAAGTGAAAATGCTATCTTTTAGCAAAGTGTAAATTACAAAGGAGTTCATTAGAAACTGAGTATTTTATCAACAAATACAAACTGAAACTAGTCTAAAGACATCCTGAAAACAAAAAGCATAGAAAAATGACAAGAAGTAGGAAAAATGCACAGAGATAATATTCAGTGAAAATATGATCACTTGCATATGTAACTTCATATGACCTCTGAAAGTCAGCAGCTTTCGAAATCATTCATCACAGTCCTTTCCATGCATAAATTAAGTATTCAGAATGCAATTTATGTAAAAAAATAAATCTGACTGGTGAAGAAAAGGAATAGATAGTGTGATGTTTCTGAGACAGCCCACCACCTGCCCTCGTCCCTGCCTGTATTACACTCCAATTATCCCATTTCCCATTAAGGGTAGGACATGACTCAATCCAAGCTCTGCAAGGGTTTCAGTAAGAAATCTTATAAAGAGTTTGCTGGGATATGACATTTTCTAAGAAGCATTAATAAAAGAGAAAGAAGCCATGAGGAGAACTCCATGAATGAAGACAGAAGAATGTGGAAACATGCAAATGTACATTAAGGGATGAATGGATAAAAATATATATGATGGAATATTATTCAGCCGTGAGAAAGGAAGATATCTTGTCATTTGTAAAAACATGGATGGAACTTGAGCACATTATCCTAAGTGAGATAAGTGAGAAAGACAAAAACTATAGACACCACTTCTATGTAGAATCTAAAAGGGTCAAACCAGTAAAAAACAGAGTAAAATGGTGGTTACCAAGGGATGGGGGAAGGAGAGGTAACACTGATATTGAATAAGGGTATAAAGTTGCAACCGGGAATAAATAAGACATAGAAATCTAATGCACAATATAATGCAGACACCAAAATACCCTTCTTATGCAATGTAACCAGTAACACGAGAACAGCATTTTCCGACATGTAAATATACCAAATTAATGCACAGTACACATTTAGTTTCCACAATGTTATGTATTTCAAATTTATTCAATAAAAAATATTTTTAAAAAGTTTTTGAGTGACGTCAGAGGAGACAAACAGCAAAGAATAAAGGGAGGTCACACACATGGGCCGGTGCCATATTTGAGCTCTAAATATCCACCATCTGTGGCATTTCCTCAGTTCCTCTCAATGTCTCTAAGAAAGTAAGGACATCGTCATGAGAGGAATCAGTGGGGAACAAGAGAGGACTGATTCCAGGGCTGACACAAGTCAACAGCAAGACAACGTGACCCGTAGGGACGTACAACAATCTCCACTGTGAAACAGCTCTGTGCACAGAGCCCCGCCCCTGCTGTTGGCCATGCCTCCCATGCCCCTCCACGCCCTCCCTACGCCCTCCCCCCCTACGCCCAGCCCCGCAGGCGTAACCGGATGTCCCACCCCCTGACTTCCTCCCACAGATTTTCGGCTGTGCGGGATTCCATCTTAGGCCGGTGGAACCAAGTCAGCCGCCAAAAGAGTCCCGGTTGCGCCTTGGCAGCAAGTAAGATTCCAAATGAGGACTGAGGGGACCTCCTGCCACAGAAATGAGGGGACCCATTAGATGAGAGCCCCAGTCCAACCCAGGGAGGCGCCAGACCAGTCAGGCTGATCTACCATGCACTTCCATTTTGGATCTGTTTGAGGTGAAAGCTTTCTGTGGGGGGCGCTAAGAGTCCCCTGACTTACTGCTAGTCCAGAAGAGGCTCCCGGGTGAGTGCTGAGGGGACCACTCACCCCAGACAGCGGCGGGCTCACCGAGCCTCAGCCAGTCTGTCAGCCCTGACAGACTTCGGGCAGGGGCGATGGGAACTGTGGCTGACTTCTGCCTCCAGAGTCTGAGGGAGGTGAGAGCTTAGTCTGAGGTAGTTGGTGTCACGTCGGCAAAGGCAGGAGTCCCGGCGAGGACCCCGCGTGAGTTCTCATGCTTCCACTGATCCCGGGTAGCAGTTGTGGCACGGCGTCAAGCCTGTGTTGTCAGCTCTTGATGCCGGTGGATGGGGTGGCTCTTCACTTCCTTTCTGGGTGTCTCAGACTTGTGGGGCCTCGATTGGAAGGTGGAGCGTCAGGTGATAGATGGCAGCGGGCATAACACCAAGCGGTATTCAGGTTGCCTAGCGCATGTGAGGATTGTGGGCTCGACCAACTGATGGCGGAGGAGCTCCACGGAGCCCTTCCCCTGTTGTCAGCCCTGAGAGGCGCAGGGAAGGGATGGTGGGCGGAGGCGACTTTTCCTTTCCTCCTCTGGGGCTCAGGAGGTTAAAGGATTTGTTAAGTCAGCAGGAGTTCCAGGCCCTGGCAGAGGTCATTGAGCCATATTTCAAGGGCAAACTCGCCACATACGAGTGTAGTTGCACAGATCACTGGGAACCCTTGGGAGATTCTGAGCAGTGATAGCCAGAGGAGACACCCAATCACTCCTCCATGGCGTTCACTGAAATGTGAGGGCTTTTATTGTCAATGGGTTAAAGTGAGTTTCCTGAAAGAGGTTTGAGGGGCCTGCCCACCACAGAACATACTGGTCCCAGAGTGTCTAGCCCCTACTGTGAATACTGGTAAGCCTGGCTATGGTGACTAGATGAGACTTTTCATGCTTTCTCACTTGTCTAAGGGAGAACAGGCCTTTGGGGAGCAAGAGTGGCATTAGGAATCAGACGTGTTCTGTCTGAGGCCCAACCATTAGCCACAGTAAAGACCTTGAGTGAGGGCTGAGAGAACTACCCATACCAGAAGACTGGAACCTATCATAACCCTCCTTAGTTCCCGTGACAGCCCTTGGAAGTTCTGGGCAGAGCGCTCATGCTGAGACATTCCCTCATTTCCTGGGTAGTGAACTGAGGGTGATGAAAGTTCATCCGGGGAAGTGATATCAGATCCCGGGCCCTACCAGTAGTCGAAGAAAGCACCCCAAGTGAGACTGATGGAGACACCCACTTCAGAACAGACTGATAGCTACAGAACTGTGTCCCTTTGTCACACCTGCAAAATTGGATGTGATGGGCCCCTAATTCCTCCCAGGGCAAGAGTCTTATACACTGTCAAGATTCAAGATATAGATCGTGATTGAGCAAACACTTGACCATCCACTTGAATGCAGAGGGGACCCCATGATATCTGCCCTACGCCTATACTTGTTTCCTGAAAAGCCGCAGACAAAAATGGTCAGAAATCTCTTTTTTTTAAGTTTATTTTATTTATTTTGAGAGAGCACAAGAGGGGCGGAGAGAGAGAGAGAGAGAGAAAGAGAGAGAGAGAGAGAGAGAGAGAGAATCCCAAGCAGGCTCCTCACTGCCAGCATGGAGCCTGATGTGGGGCTTGAACCCACAAACCGTGAGATCATGACCTGAGCCGAAATCGAGAGTCAGATGCTTAACTGACTGAGCCACCCAGGCGCCCCTGTCAGAATTCTTAGCACTACAGGTTATACACTGTGGTCCTAGGGAGGTGGCAGTCTTGGTCTGCAGGGGGCGGGTTCAGATTAGCAGTGGATAGAGTGACCAGACAATGCAGGAATTTGTATAGAAACTCACAGTAAAGAGCAAAAACAATCCAGCCCAGAACATACGATCACTGAGGAGCCCCCATACCTTTATTGGATCAGGGTAACTGGGCAAGTATCCCATGCTAAATTGTGTATTCTCTTCCTTCCTGGGCATTTCAGGCGGTTGAGGTCCTTGGCCTATGTGCCCACGTTACACGAGGTCCGCAAAGGAAGGATCCCAGGGCTTGCCAACAGTCACAGCAAGCATCCTGAATGAGGTCCAAAGGGCTTACTCACCTGAGAACAGAGGGACCCCTAGAATGCCTAGCTCCTCCTATTACTCCAGGAAAAACCCAATAAAGGTGGATACATGGCATCCTCCCTAAACTTCTTGGGGTGACTCAGGAAAATAAAGCACTCTTGTATCATGAGTGATTAACATCACTTGGCAGATTAGTCCTGCCTGAGGCCCTACCAGTAGCCAAGGCAAGTACTTTGAGTGCATACTGAGGAACTGCTGACCACAAGAGAATGGGGAAGACAAGCCTAGCCTGGCCCTGTTCAGTGCTGAGAGGCTATGGGCAAGGCTCTATGGTAGTCGTGACCACTAATTACCTCTTCCCCATCTTGAGGTGAAGCCTTTGGTCTCAGGGGGCAGTGCTAGTTCAGGAAATGAAGAGATCCCAGGATTTGCCTGGATTCAAAGCAGGGCAACGGAGTGAAAACTGGGGGGGTGGGGGTGGGGGGGAGGTGGGCACTGACACCAGTACAAATAGCATCCACAGAATCTAGCTCCTGTTGTCAGCCCTGGGAAACCCCAGGTAGGCTTTCTGGAGGAGGTACCTCCAGGGTTCCTGGTCTTAGGAGATGTGACTTTGGTCTTAGGGGCACCACCTCATAGTAGCATGGGGAGATGAGCCAAGCCCTGTTGAATGCCAAGGTAATGAACTTGAGTGAGGATTGATGGGAGCACCCTCAGAACAGAAATGGCTCTGTAGAGCCAACCACACCTGCCTAGTGTGATCCCTGAGAATTCTCAGCCTGGGTTTACTAGCAGCATCCTCCGGAGCATTAAGACTTCCTCCTTCATGCCCTTCTGGGACACAGCGACCAGGAGTCAGGAAACCTGTGAGGCCCTATAGCAGTGTTGTCAGGAGAAGTCCATTGGAGACAGCTCTTAATCAGTGCCACCCCAGTTGAGTTTAGCAGCTGAGGCTACTCACATCTGCCTTCTTCCTCTTAGGTGGCGATTCCCCATTGCCTACCTTTTTGTCCACACTCCTGCCTACTGCCATCCACAAGAGATATCATGCCTCTGCCCCAGAAGAGTCCACAATACTCATGTGATCGATGCCTTCCAGCCCGCACTGTGACCCAGGGCCTGGAGGATGCACATGACTCCAAGGCTCTGGAGGAGACCTGTCTCTCCTCCCATCCTCTAATGCCTGGCACTTCGAAGAAGGCTCCAGGTGCTGGTATACCCAGCAACCCTGAGAATCCTCAGAGTTTCTGCTCCTCTTCCATTGCCATCACAACCACCTCAACAAGTGAGCTGAATGAGGGCTCCAATAGCCAAGAAGAGGAGGATAGCACCTCAGGGGCTGGGCCAGATGCCAAGAATGTGCCCATAGATGCTCTAGATAAGATGGTGGCTTTGTCGGTGGATTTCATGCTGTTCAAGTATCTAAAGAAAGAGCTCATGACGAAGGCAGATATGAAGATCATCATCAAAGGGTATGAAGAGCACTTCGCTGAGGTCTTCCTGAAAGCCTCTGAGCGCATGGAGATGGTCTTCGGCCTTGATGTGAAGGAAGTGGATCCCATCAACCACTGCTATGCCTTCTTCATCAAATTGGGCCTCACCTATGATGGGGTGCTGCATGGTAAAGAGGGCATACCCAAGACGGGTGTCCTGATACTTATCCTGGGTGTGATCTTCATGAAGGGCAACAGTGCCACTGAAAAGGAAGTCTGGGAAGTTCTGAAGTTGACGGGGATATATCCCGGGAGGAAGCACTCCCTCTTTGGGGACCCCAGGAAGCTCATCACCCAAGATTTCGTGAAGGGAAAGTACCTGGAATACCGCCAGGTGGCCAACAGTGATCCCGCACAATTTGAATTCCTCTGGGGCTCAAGAGCCCACGCTGAAACCACCAAGATGAAAGTCCTGGAGTTTCTGGCCAAGGTTCATGGGACTGACCCGAGTTCTTTCCCATCTCAGTATGAGGAGGCTTTGCAAGAAGAAGAAGAGAGAACCCGAGCCAGAATGTCAGCCATGGCTATCTCTACTTCTGTGGCCACTACAAGTTTCTAGTGCCAAGTCCAGTCACTTCTCTTGCCCCTAGTGAAGCCTGAGGCAGGTTTTTCACTTTGTCTTTGAGAAGGTCAGTTAGTGTTCATAGAATTTAGGTCTGTGATGAGGTGAAAGCAATAGTTTATATGCCTATGTGTTCCTATATTGTGTAACTTGAAAATTATTTTTTAAACTTATGCATTTGTTTAAATAGTGTTTCTTTTGATATAGATTCAATTAGTTAAAATCTCCAAGTTTATGAAAGTATAGATCACAAATTTAATGCTATGATGAGGTTTAATATAGTGTGAGTTTTGTTATTTTATTAAACTAATTGTGAAACCATCTTAAATAATTACTTGGAAAAGATAACTTGGAACTGCAGTAGGTATTTACTACAAATCTGAGAGTGATCAGTTTTAAGGTGGTTGAGTTCAATAAATGGGAAAAAAAATTGTCAATCTGTGGCCCCCTTTTGCCTTTTATATTTTTTTTATAAAATTAGATTATATATTCTTTAATATGCTGAACTTGTTTATGGATATATAAAAATAAATGTCAATAAATTAGACCCCCTGTTTGTTTCTTTTATTCCCCAAACCTTAACTGAACATTTGCTTTTGGAAATCACTATGGTGGTCTTGAAGATTCTAGCATTAACAAGACCTACGACCTGCCCTTTTAATTTTTATCTATAGGATCAGCAATCCTGTAATTATGGTGGGATATCTTCTCATATCTAAGGGGCAAGTAAAAGAAGGAGTTAGTATGTGAGTGGAGGTGTTCCATTTGAGACTGTAAAATGTTAGTGCCCTGGAGAAAGTAAATTTGGGGATTGGGGAACCTGGAATTCCTATAGTGAGTGTTAATTTTTAACTTAAATTTGGATGTAGGCAAGCTGAGCCTGCGGGGGGTGGTGATCAGATATTAGAGCTTCAGATAGTTTGTCACTGAATTGAGACTCACAAATCTGATTGCAAAACTGTTCTTTTATTTACTTTGGGTAATGGTTAAAAAAGACATAAATCTCCATTGGGGCAGGAATACAAGTTGTTCTGTGATATTGTTCCTGTGCCATTGAACATAATTCACGAATGAAGTTTTTAAACACTTTTTTAAATGTTTATTTATTTGGGGGGGGGGTGGTGTGTGGGATGGGGAGTGGCAGAGAGAAAGGGAGAGAATGAAACCCAAGTAAGCTCCATGCTGTCAGTGCAGAGCCTGACACAGAGCCTTTATGATCTCATAAACCTCAAGATCATGACCTGAGCTAAACCAAGAGCTGGACTCTCAAATGAGTGAGCCACCCAAACACCCCCACAAACTAATTTTTATACACATAGTCTTCGAAGAGTTTTGAGAGATAACTGATACTTCATTGAGGTAAGATACCAGGAAACCATTGGGTTGGCTTTTGTTGCCCTGGCCTGGGAGAGCCTGAGACTACTCCATTTAAGGCATACTTTAAATAAGTTATTTTCAGTGTGATTTTGCATAGTCTAAGAAATGCTTATATTTTTATGACTGTGAAATTAATGAGAATAGGAGTTATTTGAATGGAACAGAAGCTAGGGAGGCAAGTACTTGGTCCTTGTCACAAATTCTAGGAATTTTGAGTTGCATCCAGATGGAGAAGAAATTCTCTATTATTAAAGAACACAACATCAGAGGGGATATATTTACTGAGGTTTACTTGCTAAGTAGCATTTTGGTTGATCTGATATTCCATGCCCTGTAGTACTTCATGTTTTTTGAAACAAACTAGATTTTTAAAAAATCACTTAGGTGAGGTTGATGGGATCTGTGGTTAAAATAATTGCAGTAATAACTGTCATTGATTAAAGACCTAAGTTATGTCAGACACTATAACAGGTGCCTTACATATATATTGAATTCTTTCAGACAGTTCCATATGACAAGGCTTATCGACTCTTCAGATAAAGAACCTAAGATTTACAATGCTTGGGAATGTGCCCAAGTGCACAGGTCTGGTATGTGACAGAACTGAGGCTAGAGTTGTGGTCTGAGTTCTTCTGGAGCCCACTTGCTTCCACTCCTCCTGCCTGAGGCTCATACTCTAGATTTATTTCTCTTCTCACTATTCCATGTTGCCTCTTAGGATAAAAAGGACTTTGAATCTCAAGTACTAAACACACATGTCAAGAACAAAGGTGAAAAATGATAATCAAATGCAATTTGGGAATTGTCTGTAGGCTTCACTTACCTAGGGTCCTGCTGCCCTTAACCCCAGGGTTTGTTCAGATCTGGCTGCCCAGGGGCTAGAATTTTTGTCCAGTTCCACCTTGTTTGTGTGTAGGGGTTCAGAATATGTCACCCCAGAATATGCCACTGGGGCATATTGGTTATTTTCAATTAAAGGTACCTGAGAAACAGCCGGTGCAGGAGGGACATTACAACTCCCCTTTATCCCCCTAAAAGAAGGAGAGAAATCTCCCATGTGAAAGCTGCCCTCCCTGTACCAGGAGGATAGAAGGCATCTTTATCACCAGAGATAGGGAATTGGGAGCCAAGAAGGCTATATAAATAAATCTTGTTAATTCTTCACCATTTACTTCCCCTAGCCCGAACCCCTCTGCCCTATCAATTCTTCACAGAATTAGTGTTTGTCTAAAAGCTTCCTGCTTTGGTTTCCTCTTTTAGTCTCACATCTTTGTAGGGCTCCCATACATACCTATGTATGTAATTAAATTTGGTTTTTCTTCTTTTAATCTCTTTTTATTACAGGAGGCTTCTTAGTCAAGTACCTGGAGGGTAAAAGATAAATTATTTTTCCTCTCCTGCATGTGCATGACAATGCCCTTCTCCTCGGTGTTCTCCAGTGTATTCTTTTATCCAAATTTGAACCTAAATCTGTTGACCAGATCTTCATTGCATCCTCCTCTGACATTGACATCCTGGTTCCAGTTGAACAGCCCAGAATCATTTGCCCTTTCCCTGACTTAGCAATATCCCGTTCCAGTAAAAGATAATTTTGACAATAATATTTAGACCTGGTCATCACTACTGGGTGTCTTTATCACATTCTCAAAATGATTTCCAAATGATCCAGTGAGTATACTCTGATTTGACAAAGAAGCTACTAGTTTGGGTACTATATCTCTAAGAGATAGGATTTTGACGTTTGTGGTAGAATTTTAATGGGATTTTTAATTTAAAAACAAGAAAAAAATCCTCCCATTTCTTCAATGAGAGTACATTTTAGGTTAAATTTGAATATAGAGCAAGATGAGGCAGAGGGGACTGAGGGAGCTACTGGACACAAACCAATGAGTGAGCTTCACTTGGTTAAAAACCAAAACCTTTCCTGTAAGTGTTAGATGAGGAAAGAACATTGAAGTAACTAAGTAAGCAAACATCTGCAGTGTCTCAGTTTCTGTAAATTCTGGAGTCCTTCTAAGAAGTACAATATGGTTCTTTGGACTTATCTTTGGATAATAGATGATAGATAGATAGTTAGAATCTTGGTTTTCAATGCACATAATTGCATTTGTGCAGATATCCAGGCATTTTCAGTCAGGTGATAGCAGAGAATGGAAAGGTAAAGTTTTGTCAATGCACCAAGAGTAAGGAGAAAATTCTCAGTGTACTGTGATCATAGTGGTTATTGAAAAGGACTGTGCATAATGGTGCTTTTGAGTCAAGTATGACCAACACTTCCTGCAAAGATATACAAGGTCCTTTTGAAAAATATATCTGACTCTGTATTGGAAAACACCTGTTACAAAGTAAGATCTCACAAAGTTGGAGAATCCCAAAAACATTTTGCCTCCTCGGGAACTCCACCAGAAAATGAAGAAGGTTATGGATGTAACAAATTCTAGTGGCCACTCTCTACTAGGCCCCTACTGTGTAAGAGTTTATGGGAGAGACTACAAGTGCTCATCAACAACTTGTCTTCCACTCTTTCCTGGGTACATGGGAAGACTACCGTGCCAAGTTCACTTGCACAAAGTTCACAAAGCATCTTGTGACGAGCCCTTGCCAATGAAATATGAACAAAAATGATGTTTGTCACAGGCCAGCGTATTTGAGAGCCAGTATGCCACCATAATGTCTTCCATCCATTCAGCAGCAAACATGGGGACTATATGCTGAGATGTGGAAGTACAAGATGGTAGCAGCCTAGATCTCTGTTACCTGGTAACCAAGATTCCCTACCAAATCAAAATTAGATTTTATGTGCATAAGGTAGACACTTTTGTTATGCTAAGCCATTTAGTTTTCAGGTATTGTCACTTCCATCAGCTAGCATAAGCTTTATCTAACTCATACACAGCTACTATTTCTGTTGTTAGGCCTATTTAAATATTTTAATGACAAAGCTGATAGTGCACATATTCTTGGTGCAAAAATGTTAAAAATACAGACAAATCACAATCTTTACCCTTACAATAGTCTTTCATAATTCAGCCACATTCTCAGAGATAGCCATGATGAATCTATTATTTTACAGCTAATTGTAGGCTTTCTCATACATAGCTCTGTTATAAAATTATTTGTGATTTTAAAATATAATGGGTCATTATATACATATTATACTGCCATAAGTCTTTCACACTTAATATGAATGCATGATCTTTCCATGACAATACATATGAATGTATTTCACTTTTATAACTGCTCCCATAGTATGTATGCATGTGCCATAATTAATTTAATCATCTTCTGACAGGCACATAATTTTTTCTCATTTCTTGCTATGACTTATAAAACTGAAATATTTTGAACATGGCTTATTGGACTAAAGTATATTGTTCTGAGAGATGAAAATTAGGTTAAAGGGGAGAGTGTATGGAGATTGTAGATTTTTATAAATATTGCCAAAATTTCATCCCCAAATACTGTACCAATTCATATTCTCACAAATTAATGCATGTTAATGGCATAAACACTCACAGATTTATTATTTTATAAGTTAAAGGTACTCAATTTGAGAAGGAAGGATTTAATCAAAATGACCAGTTGACAGGGAATGGGACCAGACAAGACACGTTTAATGAGGGATGAAGATCCAGAGAAAGAGCAATGCCCAGGGTCCATGAGAGAGACTACATGTAAATCCAAGTCCAGACAGCCTAGATCAGGCTGGTAGTCAAAATTCTGAAACCAGAGTTCAGTGTACGATGGAGAAAGGACCAGAAGGAGAGATAGTGGGGAATCTGTGTGGAGTCCAGGACAACTCTCATGAATAGGCTTGGGACATCCCTGAATCACCACTAACAGATGGAAATTATATGGTTATCTGAGTGGGGAGATTACTGGATGGAAGGACAAGAGATAACTGCCATTCTGTTGAATTCCTGAAGATACTGTTAGACCAAATATAGCTGTCTCTACTGCATCATCCAGTAATGTTACTGGAGAATGTTACTAGTGGATTTTGGGAAAGCTACGTGTCTTAACTCTTCTGGTGGTCCACTGAACCTTTGCCCATGTATCGGGCCTGGGATCTGTGTATGGTGGGTCCTCTCCACTGAGGTCTAGGCTACATGAATGTTAGTGTGTAGTGATAGACAGCTGAGACAGGAAAGAAGTACCAATGAGTAGTGGAAGGCAGCATGCAAGTACAATGAGAAGGAAATTTAAAGGGGGTACCCTAGTACTAATTTCCTCAGTTGCTCTTCAGGTAAAAGCCTAGCTGTGGACATGTGTCCTAAAATAATCCAGATGGTGTCCCCATCACAGACTGATTCTCATGTTTCCTGAGTTTGTGGCATCCACCAGAGAGTGGGTATCTTCAGACTTTGATCACTGGCCTATGTTACCAACAGATACTGGCTCAGGGAGAGGGTTAACCTGAGGTGCAGAGATTTGTAGGTTGGATTCAGGACCTGTGGTGATTGTACTCTTGCCTTCTGAATCGACTTGGTGATGGGAATGTAAAGAGTCCAATGCAGGGGGCGCTTGAGTGGTTCAGTCAGTTGAGTGCCTAACTTCGGCTCAGGTCATGATCTTGCTGCTTGTGGGGTCAAGCCCCACGTCGGGCTCTGTGCTGACAGCTCAGAGCCTGGAGCCTGCTTCAGATTCTGTGTCTCCCTCTCTCTCTGCCCCTACCCTGCTTACGCTCTGTCTCTCTCTCTCTCTCTCTCAAAATAATTAAAAACATTAAATTTTAAAAAATTAAAAAAAAAAAAAAAGAGTCCAATGCAGGAAGCATCACATACCATCCTGTTGTGAGCATTCCCAACTCCAAGACAGTGTTTGAGCCTGCACCCACCACAGGTTGCTCAAATAACTATATATACCATTTATAATGGGGGCAGGATTTTTTCTTTTAATTAATTAATTTCTAATGTTCATTATGATACCAGATTTTAATTTTAATTCTCATATTTATCTGTAACATGATTTAAGTTGCTGTTTTCCATTCTTAGGAAGGAAATTAAAAAAAGAAAAAAACTCAGTTGTTTAAGCATCCAACTCTTCATTTTGTCTCAGGTCATTATCTTGGGGTTTGTGAGTTGGAGCTCTGCATCAGGCTCTGTGCTGACAGTGTGGAGCCTGCTTGGGATTCTCTCTCTCTCTCTCTCTCTCTCTCTCTCTCTCTGTCTCTCTCTCTCTCTCTCTTAAAATAAATAAATAAACTTAAAAAAACCATAGTAGGCTCAACATGAATTATTATTAGTTGATAGCCCTGGAACTCCCATAACGAGCCCTGAGACCTTAAGGAAGTCATTTGGTCTAATTATGTCTACTAACACAAAGACAATGAACACATCTGTTCCACAAAACTTTAGTATTTCATGGAGTAGTGGTGAGAGGTAGATAGGGAGAAAGGAAACTGTTCAAAATAAGGAGGAAAAAAAAAATGTGGTCTCCATTCCTCTTTTGCAATGAAAGACATTTTTATTTTAACTACTGGGCTTCCGTGTAAATTTTGTTTTAAAAAGGAAAAAATCAGCTTTTAGAAAACCACTATGAAAACCACTGAACAATATGATAACTATTTTTTTTTCTGAGGCCAACATTTTGTATTTCCACTAGTAATACATATGTACAGAAATACTTTTTCAATTATAATAGCTACTTTTTGACATTTTTCTGTATCCTAGAGATTTGGTTGAAAGTGTTGGTAAATAATGACATTCTATGACTTAGGTACTGTCATTTTATGATGTTGGTTCACAGGGCAAACTGTACCCAACACTTCAGTTAGCAATTTCCAAAAAGGTTATTTTTTAAATGGAATTTAAAGTCAAAAGGTGTTGTAATTGATGCTCTATATGACATTTATTTTCAATTTTTAAATTTTCTTTCAAAGAAACTTCATCTGTATTTGTGAAAAATAAAAGCCATGTCTGTATACTCTCGTATATTATCTTTTTTTTTATTTTTCTCTCTTTAACTTTTAAAAAGTGTTTATATTCGTTCCAGTTAGTGAACATACAGTGTTATATCAGTTTCAGGTGTACTATATAGTGATTCAACATGTCCATACACCACCCGGTGCTTTCATCTGTAGTCTTAAAGTCCAAACATTATTTCTAGTAAAAAGATAAATGGGGAAAGAAAGCATGTTTCCACCTAAATATGCTTTAATTTGATTTTTAACATCACAGCTAAAATTTAAGATTAAATATTAGCTAACATTAGTATTAAATGTTTTAATGATAAAAAGAAATGCAAATATGTAGATAGCAATAGAGAACTTGTAATAAATTAACTGTAATAATACTTAATTTCTTAATCTTTTTGTTAATGTTTATTTATTTGTTGTGAGGGAGGTGCAGAGAGAAAGGGAGAGAGAGAATCCTGAGCAGGCTCTGTGCTGTCAGTGCTGAGCCCAGCATGGGGCTCGATCTCACAAATTGTGAGATCATGAACTGAGCCTAAATCGAGAGTCCATTGCTTAACCAGCTGAGCCTCCATTTGCCTCCTTAATTTCCTAATATGATCAGTCTTCTCCAGTCCCTCACAAGTTTAAGAATACTTCTAATTCTTCTGAAGAATTGCTTCAAGTCAAAAGCCCTCTGCAATGTAACTGCAGCTCTAGGCCAGTTAGCCTGTGGACCCAAAGTCCTTAACTAGTATAGCATTTAACAAATTATCCTAGGAAGTGCTGCTGAAAAAAAATTTCTAATAAATATTATATCTTTTCCTCCAACTAAAATGGGAAAAAATTCCATATAAGAAAATACATCTTAATGTTTGCTAGCAAAAAATCAGAAGGTGGTTGCTCTTTTCCTAAACTAAGCCCTTTTTAGATAGGAATGTGTTTTTTTTTTTTCCAGTTTATAACTTAAAACTTGTAAACCATCAACACCACCTCACAGAGGCTACACAATTATTTTTGAAGACAGTGACAATTACAAATAAAAGATCATCAGAAAAAATATTGACAAGTTTTGCAACAAAGGTGTAAAATTATTTTCCTCCCTATAAAATATGAGTAAATATACAATATAGTCTTAAGGAAAGGAATAAACATGAATTGGACTAGTATGGTAAATTAATTACTACACAGAATAAATTAATTACTACACAGAATTACTACACAGAAAAAGGCTATATCAGCCCTTTCTGTCCTGAGAAAGCAGTATGAAGAGACCTATAAATCTGGTTGATGATTTTACAAAAACTAGTGAAGGGACAGTCTTAGATAAGCAATTTTAAAATTACGCTAGAAAATATTTCATAAGTGTTAGTAAGGTACACATGGTTGGAAGAAAATTGAGATCAATGTTCCTTGATAAGAGATTTTCCCACCAAAGAAGACACCTATAATTGTGAGTCACAAATTGTAATTTCAGTTTCTCCTGTGAATTGAAAAGTATATTTCTACACAGCAGCTCCAGCACATACAAAAAACTTTAGTGGTAGGGCACCTGGGTGGCTCAGTTGGTAAAGCCTCTGACTTCTGCTCAGGTCATGATCTCGTGGTAGGTGAGTTTGCACCCCGCATAGGGTTCTCTGCTGTCAGTGCAAAGTCCACTTTGGATCCTCTGTCTCCCTCTCTCTCTGCCCTTCCTCTGCTTGCACGCATGTTCTCTCTCGCGCGCTCAAAAATAAAATAAAATAAAATATTTTTAAAAATCTTCAGTGGTTAATTAACCCAGTTTAAGAACACTTCCATTATTATTTCCCTTTTATATCATCAGCTGAATCTATCTAATTGGATATATAAACTGCTCCCCAAAGGAGAATTCAGATCACATGTTTCCACTTAGGGTGCCAGTCCTCTAGTGCATAAAATGGATCTTGAGTGGTCTTGAAGGATGGAACTTTTAAAACTGCTGAACTTAGATCCTCCGTTTCTGCAAACCCATCCATTTCATGCATGAAAATGAAAAAATGGTTACTTCATTGCAGGTGGTGATTCTTATTAAGTGAAACATTTTCTTTTATTATGTCTTTTCTTTTATTGTGGGAAGAACATTTAACATGAGATTCTACCCTCTTGACAGACATTGCAAGCATAATACCATATTGTTATTTATAGGCAACATGTTGTACAGCAGATCTTTAGAACTTATTCATCTAACATAAATGAAACTTTATACCGGTTGGATGTTGGATATGTGCATTTCCTTGAATGTAGTGGTGGTATCACAGGTGTTTGCATTTGTCAAAACTCATCAAATTATAAACACTAACTACGTACAACTCTTTGTATATCAATTATATCTTAGTAAAGCTTTTTTAAAATAATAAAAAAAAATTTTTTTTCATACTTCCAAACCTTTCACCTACAGGGAACAACATATAGGTACTTACAGTGAATTTGGGCTTATAAAAAAAAAATCTAAATCTAAAATCTGAAAAAAAAAAATGTGTCTTGGGGCCTAGAAGTAGCTACACCTGTATCAGCATGGAGGTGGGAAAGTGAAATGAAAAGGTTTCCCCTTCTTGGGAAGTATATAGGGAAACTTCCATAAATGGAGACAAAAAGCACGAGCATCAGGATGAGATTTGGGTCACAGGTATGAGTGGCCTAATTTCAAAAAAAAATAAATAAATAAACCAATAGCATATACAGATTAGTTAAAATATATTAAAAGAGCTGAAACATTGCATTACTTTAAAAAGTCACTAATTGGCAATGTCATGAAATATAGACACAGCAAACAGTATATTTAGATGAATCACAAGACCTTAGCCTCAGTGTTAAAAGATAAATCAGAGTGGTTAAAATATAAATAAGGAGTATTCTAAAAATAACACTGACCTCAAAGTCTCAAAGACCCCATAAAAGCTCGTCAGATGTCAGAAAGAATATTGTACACTATAAATAATGATTAAAGTGACTAAGACATCATCTCTGCTTTAAAGAAATATGTAATTAAATAAAAGACAATGACAAGTAGACAAACTACTGTATCGTTAGGTAAAAGATGACAAGGGTATTGAAGCAAAAGCCGAAGGGAGGAAGTGGCCTTTCAGAGGGTCACTGAAGAAAGCTAGCATTTTGAGTAATCTCTATGCCCAATGTGGGGCTCGAACTCACAACCTCGAGGTCAAAAGTCACATGCTCCACCAACTGAGACAGGGACCCAGAATAATAATGCTAGCATTTTGAAATGGTTGTGTTTGGAGCAAAGGAAAAGGTCTCTTCTATCAAAAA
This sequence comes from Panthera uncia, assembly GCF_023721935.1. NCBI lineage: Eukaryota > Metazoa > Chordata > Mammalia > Carnivora > Felidae > Panthera > Panthera uncia. Next base: position 29,939,522 of record NC_064817.1, read on the forward strand.
GGGAACGCAGGATAAGGCAAAGAGATAGTATTTGTTCATGGAAGAAGTACCATTTGGCTCATGAGAAAGAAACAAGGAGACAAGTGGGTGGTTTGGATGCCCGCACAGGGGACTTTGTGGACAAGAGATGACAGGAGAAGGACAACAATTCAGGTAGATTAGACAGGAGAGTCTGAGGAAAGTAATTTTGTCATCAAAGATATTATAATAATGCAGGAGAGATAATTAAACTGATAAGATAAATTATAAAGGGGATTGTATTTGAGATAAAATTCAAAAAATGCAGAGGAATAACATCAGAAACACTATATAACCAGAATGTAAGTTGCAGTCAAAAAGAGTGCCAGCTTCAGAAAAAGGAGGTGCTCTTTCTATCAGTTCATAAGGAGCCTAGGATCTCCTAGGAAAGGGTGGAGCTAGTGGAGGATGATTATTTATAGCAAAGAAGCTTTGCAATTGATGTGAAACAGGGATTCAAAGACATAACACTTCATCAACTCTGTCATTGTCAATGTACAGGGAACTCTGCGCTTCCATGAAATGAAGATCTGTTACATCTTAATGACATATAGTCAAGTTACCAGTTGAAAATAATCTAGGCCTGGCCTTGGAAACACAAATGGTGCAAGAGCTGAGGAGATCTAAAATGTCATGTCATATGTAATTTTCTAATCCAAACTTCAACTACAACAACCTACACAATTTTCTAAATGTGTATCACTTGTGCATGTTCTATATTCTAGCCATGCCATTTCCTCCTAGCAAACATCTTGTCTCTCCACTTCTGATCCAAGTCTAATACATCCCTTAAGAACCCAAATAATTCCTGCCTCATCAAAAAGTCTTTGGCTGATAAATTTAGATTATATTGATCTCTTCCCTTATCTTAATTCTACTCTCCTGCAAGTCTCCCAGTCAGTTTGTATATACTTCAAAGGCAAATTATTTTTATGTCACCAAATTCCCCCAAAAGAACAAAAGGTTCAAAAATAGTGAGCATAAATATGGAAAATTTTTGATAATTACTCTTAGCGACTTGATGTGAAAGGCCAAGTAGAATTCTAACAAAGAGGCCCAAAGACAAGAACATATGCTACTACTATAGAGATTGACACACATATACTTAATTAAACAAAAATGGAAAACTTTCATTTTACTACTAAAATAGAAAATGATAGGGGCGCCTGGGTGGCTGAGTCCGTTAAGCACCCGACTTCCGTTTACGGCATGATCTCGCGGTTAGTAGGTTTGAGCCCTGCGATGGGCTGACAGATGTGCTGACAACTCAGAGCGTAGAGGCTACTTCGGATTCTGTGCCTCCCTTTCTCTGCCACTCACCTGCTTGCACTCTGTCTCTCTCTCTCTCTCTCTCAAAAATAAATATTAAAAAATTAAAAAAAAAAGAAAATGATAATACATCTATACGAATGCCATTGTGCTTTTAAAATTTATTCTTAGAGTATGAGCAATGCTAATAAAGTACTCAACCTTCGGTCTCTTGGCTTATGAAATCCTGACCTCCTATTAGGACTACTTTCTAATTAAGCACACGTGGGTGTATATACACTTCTACATATTTTTAGAAATGCAGTAGATTTATATGAATCCATATTTTAGTTTCCACTCTGTAATAATATCCCATGAAAATTTTTTTCAATTCATACATTAAAAATGTATGAACAAAGCAATAATACAAAGGAGTAAAGTAACAAAGATTATTCATAAAATGGTTCTAGAATCCACGCTATAAAGGCACTCAATTGTATATGGCCATATGAAATACAGTTTCATGAAGAACTTCATTAATAACTTGGCAATTATGCAGCGTTGTTCAGGATTGTTCAGTCATGTACACACACAGAGAAAATGGGAATAAAACTCACCACTGTGCTTTTTAATAATCACTTTTATTAATTTCATCCTGAATGCTCACATAACATGTTCTGGATCAGACACAGACTTATTCATTTAAAACACAAATTTACCTGGGGCACTTGGGTGGCTCAGTCAATTGAGCATCCAACTTTGGCTCAGGTCACAATCTCACAGTTCGTGAGTTCAAGCCCCACATGGGGCTCACTGTTGTCAGTGCAGAGCCCACTTCAGATCCTCTGTTCCTTTCTCTCTCTGTCCCTCCCCCATTCATGCTCTCTCTCTTTCAAAAATAAATAAACATTTTGAAAAAAATAAAACACAAACTCATTTAAATGCAAATAATAACCATGTTCTCTGTCACACCCTGATTCTTACTCCTGGGGTCACCTGCTGAAAGCCAGGTCAAATGTCCTATACTTACAAACTTTGAAGTTATTATAATCAGTGATGAATGGAGAAAAAAATGGATTTTTTTCTGCTTATTTACAGGAGCAAGAGGCAGCTACCTTTTCTCCTCTTCTTGCAATGATAGAGAAAAACCTTTGCTTTATGGAGATGGAATGGGAAAAAAAAAACCCGAGTTCTCACTCTTACCTTTAGATACAAATACACCTTTCCCAGTGCCAGACAAGCCCTGATGTTCCAGGACTCTCGAACCTAGAGATGTCTCCAAAGTCTCGTTTTCTGTTGACATGCAAATATACACCTCTTGATTTAGCTAAATTTCTCTGGACTTATAACTTCCCAAGGCTTGTTCTTATGCTAGGATCCCAAATGTAAGCAACATTTTTTTCATGAATCTCCAGCTCTGGCAGGAATACATTTTCTCTACCCCTTATACTTACAGTATATCACATTAAAAGCCATTAGTACTCATGGGATACGCAAACTTAACAATATAGTGTAAAAAATGTGGATGAAAATGATGTGTCCTCAAAGGAGACATATAAATATTGAAATAAACTATGGCCAACACATCTGGGGGTCAAACTGGGACATGAAGAATGCTCTACGCAAAGCAGCAGTCGGGGAGCAAAGTGAGGTGGGTTCTAATGGTCTGATCCTGGTGTATATATAAAATATTATTCTCACAATGGCCAGTACAGCCTTACCTCCACCAACAATGTTACTGTCCTCTCTGGAGAGGGAGTGAGAAACACAAACACACAAACAAGTAAATAAAAACCTCAAAGGTAAGATTTTGAATTACTAAAATCAGGTTTCATGGAGATATATTGAAACCCAGGAAACACTTTTTTTTTTTTTTTAGCAATGATACTTAACTGAAATGTAGCTTTTTGCCAAAGATACCTTTTCCCCCACACCTCTCCTGAGTACAGACAAAGATAAATACTGTATGTATGATCTCACTTATAGGTGAAATCTAAAAATAAACTCTTAGAGAGCAGAAATGGTGGTGGCCAGGGGCTGGGAGGTGGGGGAAATAGGAAGATGTTGGTCAAAGGGAACAAACTTGCAGTTGTAAGATGAAGTTCTGCAGATCTAATATATAGCATGGTGACTACAGTTCACAATACTGTTATACACTTAAAAATTGCTAAGAGATTGGATCTTCAATGATCTCACCATACACACAATTGTACTTACATGGTGATATATGGGTTAACTAGCCTCATTATGGTATCATTTCACAATATATACATGTATCAAATCATTATGCTGTACACTTTAAACTTACACCATGTTATATGTCAATTATATCTCAGTAAAGCTGGAAAAAAGAAAATAAAAGAAAAATCTAGGTTTCCATCCATCCACTCATCCATTTGTATATAAGCAGAGGAACAGCCTATAATGCTGTTCACTCAGTATTAAAAGTTGATGAATCACGCATGGTGAGATTTTTCACATCCTTTTTTTTTTTTTTTTTTTTTTTTTTTTTTACTTTTCTGCCATCTTTGAATTGTAAATATTGAGTATGCATTATATTTTCAGAGTTATTCTTCCAATTTTTAAAATTGCCCCCCACATTTTGTTCCAAATGAAACAGAAGAGTAGTTGCAAGACCTTACATAATTAGCTGCTATATAGTGAAGACAATAATTGCTAGAGGAGATCAAGGGAGGAAGAGATCATTTTGGGCTGTCTTGATGGGCATATAATTTTACCAATATTAAAACAAATATTTAGGCCTAGGTACATATGGGGGATTAATGAAAAATAAATAAGTATATCACATTACAAGTATTAAAGATATAAGCTATGTAATTTATTGTATACATAAATTATCTTATAAAGCAACCAGGAAATTACTATTTAATTTTATCTCTAATCATATATTTGTTTGAGTCAGTGTTTTGCAACCCTCACTGTGCATCATAATCATCTGGGCAGCTTTAAAAAATTGTAAATGCTGAAGATGCGCCTTACCAATCTCAGTTGGTTGGGAATAGGTCCCAAGGCATCTATAATTATTTAATCTCTCCAGATGATTTTTATATGCACCCAGGTTTGAAAAAACACTTCTGTGGCCACAACGGGAAGAGACTTTGTGAGAACTCCAGAGGTCTAAGTTAAAGAAGTCTAACGTTAATATTACAAAGAAGCAGTAACCCACATAAAAATCATGGGCTCTGTAGTCGAACTGCCTGAATGTAAACCCAGGTATACTTTTTATCAATTGTACGTTTCCAGGAAAGTCGCTTAAACTCTTTGTGCTTCATTTTCTCCATATGTTTAATAATAGTAGTGATAATATTTAATCATGTTGTTTGTTGTACGGACTAAATGAAACAAATATATGTCACATGCTTAGTCCTTTCCTGGCATTCAACAAATGCGGGTTATTGTTATATTATTAATCATGGGTTTGTCAAATATTCAATCAAAGTTAGGGCAAATTATATTGTTAAACAACGAAAGTTTAACTGAGTAATTTAAAAGATTAAATTGGCATTATTGACCAATCTGTGAATAAGGCAGCATCTCAAGTAGCAGATAGAAATGAGCTCCATCAAGCTGTAGAAAAGGAAAGGTTTTTAAAGGTATCCAGGGAGATGGGGGTGAGGGGAGGGAGGAAATTATTAGCAAAGAATGCATTGTTTTAGGCAAGGTCGGTCTCCTAAGGGGAACGGAAAAGGTCTATCAATAAATTTCCTAGTGCTGATATGATCAGGAAATTCCATGTTGACTGGTAAGGAATACATTCCTGGGAGGGGGTGTTGAAACAGTCAAGTTCAGGTATTAAGTCATGGTTTGCTTACGGGGCTCATAACATAAGTGACTCCATTTTGAGCCTGTGGTTTTTCTTTTTAACAATATCAAAGAACAGAATATAAGTGAAATCTCTGTGTCATTTTGTCTTATCCAGACATGTTTTCCTTACATAATACTGTAGAATAGCTCTTGTTCTTTTGTAAATAGCCCTGAGTCTACTCCCCATCAAAGAACTCAAGGACATTTGGGATTTGTTAAAGCATTTTGAGTAAAAGCTAAATATTGTAAGAATACCTATAGGGTGCCTAATGCCTGAGATTGATGGAAGAAACCCACAATTTTGCAGGCTAGAATACGATATATAATAAAACCAAAACAAATATATAAGAACTCACCAAAAGATACATTTTCTACACAAAAACTGATTATCCTGGAATGTGGTGGTTGGTTGTCTGCTTCATTCCCTGTTTTCTGTTTTCAATGGATACTACAAGCAATGAAACCTCTATCATGATTTAAAAAGTATCACTGTTCTTAGAAGCTTAATTATTTTGGAGAGAAGCACTATGACATTTAAATTCTATTATATGTACTTGCATTGTTCTGAGTTGGATATTATGTTCTATTTTTATACCTATTTGTGCAAAAGTTTTAAGCCGTTTTCACTTCATAATATATTTTAAAATATTTTTAGTAATAAGTCGCTACCCATTCCACTATTTGTTTATTCTCAATGTTGTCTTGTTTTCACAACCTGCTTTTCCAAGTCAAATTTAAAATTATTTTACCAGCTTCCATAAAACTCCTATTGGTATCAAATTTCATAAATTTTACAAATTAACTTGGAGCCAATTGACATTTACACATTTGAGTTTACCCACAATGAAATATTTTATGTATTTCCACTTATTTAGGCTTTCTTTTATACCAATATGAGAGTTATTTTGTTTGCTTTCGTCATGTAGTATTGGTCCATATCTTATTAAGCTTATTCTAGTTATTTTTATATGCTTTTGCTATTGAAGTAGACATTTTTACTAAATTGCCTGTTTATTGCTGGCATATAGGAGAGCTATTGATTTTTACCAGTTTATTTAACAAATGGCAATATCGCTAAGCTGTCTTCTGAGTTCTAATGGTTTTCAGTGACCATTCTGGGTTTCCTAGGTGGACAAGCAAATAATTCACAAGCCATTATCATTTTGATTTATATTTTCCCTTATTTATGCACATTAGTTCTTAAATTTTAAGATATCTTAATATCTTAACATTATTAAAAGTGTTTTTAATATTTTGCTATTTTAAAATATTAAAATATAGCCTCTGGATGAGCACTGGATATTGTATGGAAACCAACTTGACGTTAAAATATATTTAATATATGAAAAAATATATAGCCTTTTAAAGGTTTCTTTATATAACCACACTTGTAAATTTGATATAGAGGTCACTGTACTTCAAATTATGGGTGGAAGAAAAACATAAAATTGATACTTTTCCATATATGGTTTATATAATACAATATCAACTTCCAATCATATAGTAGGTATACTGCAGGTCCTAAATAAAAATTAATGAGATTGAATTATATTGCTGTTATTTCTGAGGTAAAAAGAGGGCTCTGTTTTCCCCTAGTAATGACTAAAAGACTTGCTTGCAGGACAATGACCAGTGCTGCTACTTACAGTGGTGTGTTGAATCATTTGTAAATAAGTTTTTAGAATTTAAAAACCAGAAAATGTAGAAAGGGTCGGAATTCACCCCAGACAAAAATGAGTTGGTAGCAGTGAGTCACACATAAGAGAGTTGGGACACCAAGGCTTTTCTTTCTAGAAGCAGCTTTATTCGTGCCAGCACGGGCTCAACCCCAAAAGATCCAAAAGACTGAGCCCCGAGCGCAGCAGGGGATTGCCTTTTGTACAATTTTTGCTCCTTTGTCTCCCATATGTGGCAAGATACAGTCTGAATGGGTGGTCTATGTTACAGAGTCATGAGGGATGTTGTGCAAGGGCACATAGCCAGGTTGCCTTCCTTTGTCTTGAGGTTTTCACCACATTCCTTAGGGAGGGGCTCTACCAAAAGCTAGGCAACACTAGCCAATGATGTCTCCCCTAATCTTTCTTTGTTGCCATGGTCACATACTGAATGGGTTATACTCATCAGAGTAAAATCAGAAAACAATTTTTTCTTTCCATTGCCCTTTCAAACCCATTCTGTGTGCTGGTTCTTTCTGTGTCTTTTGGTAAAACTTCAGAAAGTCCTATAAAAGTTTTTGGTAGCTCCTAAATAATAGAATGTCCTTCAAGCACTTTCAGTTCCTGGAAAATCTAACTTCAGTAATTAAATATCCACTTTAGTGTAATAAACACATAAACCTGATCTTATCCAATGGAAATATTTCCCATTCAATGGAAATATTTCTCCTCCTCTGGCTCAGATCTGTCTCAATCCCTAAGGCCTGCAATCTAGCAGGAGGTCCCCTTTATTTTTCACTCCCTTTTATTCCCCCCTTCATCCCACTCCACCTCAACCCCACTCCCTACTAGAGACACTGACTCTAGCTCTCCAGAGTCAGAAGAATAAAGAGAAAGAAGAGACAAAAAACAACAACAAAAACCAAAAATCATTTCTTGAGTAGTCTAGAGAGAATCCCAGGGTTATCCACAATGGCTGTTTTGTAGTGTTAAGTTTGCTTGCCTATGGGAGTTCTGTGGATTCCTCACATACACCCATTAGAAACTTCCAGTTATATTTTTCAAAGTATGGGCAATGCGTTTTCTCCTCCTGCTCTCTTAGTCCTTCAACCCATAACTCCTGCACATTTCATGGTCTATGTTATACCGACTTTCCAATGGGGACCCCTTGCTTCTTCAGGCAGTTCTCTTGGGAGGGATCCAAACAGCATTACACCTGTTTTCTCTGACATTTTCCACATATGAAAACCCACTCAGGCATCCCGGCACTACTGTCACTGGAATGCTGTTGCCTTTCAAAGCAACCTTCCTACTCTCCCTTTACTAAATCCTTTCAGACCTTCTAGTTATTTTTTCTAATACCAGTATTTATGATCCCCAGGTCCTGAGGACTATCTCAGGTAAACTTCCCTATGTGGTCTCTTAGAGTCCCTTCTCCCATTTGGGTTAGGGTGAAATGGATGCATCCTCTCCCTCCCCCCGTGGGAGATGTACACAAACAACAACACATGGATAACTCTCAAAGCAAAGTCACCCCCACTCATCAGCTACAACCTTTGTTACCTTTAGGATATGTGGCACAATTGCTTGGTTCTTGACCTTTACATCCTCAAACAAAACTTGGAAAGCATCCCATTCAGTATTTGGCTACATCCCCTATTCTGTCCATAGGGGAAGAGTTAAGATTGAAGCTATAATTACTGGCAAAATTTAGTGTTGGTCATTTCATCTTAATGAATAATGCTGATAATGTTTTTTTTAGTAATAATAGAACCCCTCATCTATTTTATTTTAAAAACTTTCTTTTTTAGAGCACTTTTAGGTTACTGGAAAAATTAAGGGGAAAGCACAGAAATTTCCCATGTATCTCCTGCCCCGTAATTTATTTAAAATTTTTTAGTATTTATTAATGTAGTCATTTGTTATTGCTTACACATCCTAATGATTCAGGCAGATGGAGTCATACTTAGAATCCTTGATTCATTGTACTTGGTTGTAACAGGTAGGTATGCATGTAAGAGTGAGAATGGCATCTGGTGATTGGTCTATTTTACAGCCTCCATTTTCTAGGAGCACGATTATTGCCTTGTTGATCAGTGCTTATTGAATGCCCCTAGTCTACTGGAGATTGTTTGCCTTTCTTTTCCGACATTCATTTTGTTTCCTTGGCACTTCTCTGAATTTATTGCTGAGCTTCACACTAATCACACCATCTACCTATTGACTGATGGTCACACTACTGAAATACAAGTGTAAACCTAATGCAACAATGTCAGATTACCCTATTGTCCACATGCATTTCAATCTTGCAACATCAATGATAAATACTTAATGCCGAAATTTAAGGAAATAATTTGTAGCCTCTGAAAGAAACACACACTTCTTTGTAAATAATGATTCCTTCCTGATTCCATGAAGTTGAAAATTAGACACACTGAAAGAACTCTGTGCATACAGATTTAAGACTTCAGCACCACGTTAATTTTAAGAATACATAAAATGACTAAAAGGCCACCACAATGTCCCAAACATTTATCGAATATTCTTTTTTTAAAAATGTTTATTAATTTTTGAGAGAGAGAGAGGGAGAGCACGAGCAGGGGAGGGGTAGAGAGAGAGGAAACACAGAATCCGAAGCAGGCTCCAGGCTCTGAGCTGTCAGCACAGAGCCCGACATGGGGCTCAAACTCATGAACTGTGAGACCATGACCCCAGCCGAAGTCGGATGTTTAACTGAGCCTCCCAGGTGTCCACAAATATTCTTTACCTTCTCAAACTATTACAAAATGAGCACTTACATTTCATTCAGAAAGTGAAGGGAATCTTTAGATGGTACATAAAATTAGACATAAATGTTACCAAATATACTGAAAGCTCTGTTCCTCTAAAGGCATCTTTCATTCGTAAGAACTGCATTTCTGATTTCATCAAAGATGTCTAAATAGGCATAAGGTAAATGGTAATGTTTTATTCTGTAGAACAGTAGCTCTTGGAACAGACAGTTCAAAATGCCCCAATTGCCAGATTTTGTGAAGAGTGTAGCCAAGTGGAAATATTTAGTTCTGTTAGAAATTCCGCTTGATGTTACCAAATGATCTGTTGTTGCTCTCAGAACCACTAGGCGATTATATGATGACAAAATTTCCATTAGCAATCCAATGTAGCAATTGAAGCAAAGGGTCCAAAGGAATCACATGGAAAATGCTATCACAGCCATAATCTATTGAAAAAGATACTGTCACTCACGTGTGAGAAAATGTTAATCAGTGAAGAATGTTAACCATAGAGTTAATGCTACAAGGGTTTATGCATACACAATGCAATGAGCTGGGAACAGAAGGATGAGTAGGTCAGAGCATGCACTGGCAAAGTATCACAAAGGCCCCTTTTCCACACAAGCAAGTGTCTATTTATTAAATGGAAAATATATATATATATTTTACTTTCACTACATTTAAAACAAATCACCACGTTATGAATTTTCAAACACAGACTAGGGTTTTTGTTTTGTTTTTGTTTTTTTAACATGGCTCCCTGCAACCATCTGTGGTTAGGAAAAGAAATTTCTCCAAACTGTGATTGATTGCCTGTACCTTGTGCTCTTGGGCAAGTTCACAGAAGGCTCAGGCCAAGGACATTTCAGTGAGTCTCAGTTCTGCTGCCAGATCAAATGCTGGTGTTATACAGTCCCTGCCTCATTCATCACCCATGACTTTTCGAGGCTGACATTTTAACAATTGGTTTTCCTTGTATGCAAGTAAACAGTGTGCTTAAAATAACTGCAGGTCTATGAGTTATTGCTTAACATTCCAAACTATCCTTCAGAGACATCCTCCAAGCTTTCCCATCCACGCAGACCACCTCCATTCTCTGGATTTCTTTAGTGTTTTCCTTTTCTGCCCCTTGCTTTAGAGACTTAACAAATATACAACCTTAAATGATCATTCAGCTGTTTACTGTGTATAGTTAAGTCCCTGACTGAATTGCAGATAGTAGAGACTATATATTAAGACATTTTGTATCTATCTCTACAATTTGAAGTGATATTCAACACAAATCTGAGGGGCACCTGGGTGGCTCAGTCAGTTAAGTGGCCAACTCTTGATTTAGGCTCAGGTCATGATCTCACAGTTCATGAGTTCAAGTTCCATATGGGGCTCTGCACTATTAGTGCTACTAGTGCTTGGGATTCTCTCTCCCTCTCCCTCTCTCTCTCTCAAAATAAGTAAATAAACTTAAAAAAAATTGAGTCTTCGAGATAAATCTGAGATCAGGATTTCTGATGCAGTTGTTTTTTATTATCACCTTCCTCAGCCTGTATTCTTTTTTTTTTTTTTTTTTTTTTTTGGCATATTATCTCTTATCTTCTATGAGACTGCTCTACTATTTCCTCCCTACTTTTACCACTTCACCTTTTCTTTTGCGCTCCTTTATGGAATTATCCTTTCCAGCTTCTCACTCTGTTCATCCAAGAGTCTTTACTTGGCCTTTGTCAAATGACTCCCAAATCCATCTCAATAACTTCAACCTCATTCCCACTTCTCAAAATGTCACTGCATGGTTCTCTCTCTAATTTAACATGGCCAAAATGGAGCTCATGATCTTCACTCCCAAGTCAATTCCTTTCTTTCACTCTTTACAGGGACTCAGTTCAGATATCTTAAACATATATTTACTCTCCTTCATATTCTGTATCCAATCAGTGGTAATGATCCATAGATCTAGACTTAAAACCACACCCACAATTGTCCTCTCTTCTCTATCTCCAATGCCACCATGAGCCCCACATCAGTACATGTTCACTTATTCAATAGTTGTTGAACTGCATAATACAACCCCCATCTAATTTCTCCTTCTTATAGCCAGTGGACTAGTTACTCTAAAATGTGACTGATCCTGTGCCTTCCTAATAAGTAATTGAAAAAAAAATACTCTTCAGTGATTTCCATAATCTCCATAATATTTGAAATCTTATATTTCACTACTTCCCATATTTATGAAATATCTTAATCTGTATTCTGAGCTGCCATTTCAATACACTGCCAATTTACTCACCTCTTGCTCTTTGCTTATATTGATTTTTCACCCTCAAATGATTTCTGTGTAATCTCCACATGTCAAAATCCCACCAAGGCTCCTTCCAGGCAGGTCTCCTTTGATTCTCTAGTTCTTTTTCTCTACCCTTTGAACATTCATTGTATTTTCTATATATTATATTTTTCAGGTAAATATTTTGTCTTGGGTTTTTCTTTTTCTGATAAAGATGCCTGGGAACTCACTCATTTTTCAAGACCCTACAGGACCTTGCATAGTTCCTCATATTGGAAGATTTTATTATGTTGAAATAGAGGGTACTAAAAATATACTAGAAAAATGGATGATAAATGTCCTGTACTTCAAGAGGAAAATGAAAGTCTTTTTCTCAGAAGGAAGAGTTGGAGAGAAAATCAGAAGGCATAGGGACATAAAGTTTGAGAGTGTCACTTGGCCTGCCAAACTGGAAATGCAACTAAAACAATCACACTATTGTGTATTTAAGGCAAGTGGGTGAATGTTGTAGCAACACTAGGTTTGATAGATGTAGATAGTTCCTGACGTTCCTGAGAATCTACTTGTGACCGAGAGTTCCTGAGTTCTCAATCATTACAATTGGTCCTTCTAAGCAGTCCTATCTTGGCACTCAGCTCTAATCCTGGTTGTTTCGAAGCAAAAATGATTCCAACCCAATGAATTTCTGCTGAATAGGATGCCTCTGTAGTCTTTTGTTCCCTATGGCCTTTAGGGAATTAGAGTAGTGGCTTCGAGCATCCATTCTTCTCAAGTACTCTGTGGCCTGAGTTCATTTAATAAGAGTATCAATGAACACCTTATTTCAAAGGAATATTTAAACTCTTTCTCCTACAATTATTCTAATAGGGAAAAATAATAACAATTTACCCTCCTACCATGATTCCCCCCCACCCCCCATACTGCCATGAATTTCAAAATATGACCACAGGTTAAAGTAATCAGCAGCAAAACCACCGGAAACACTTTAGTGGCTGACTGAAAACCAGGAGGGGTTGCTGGGAGATGGAGGGGAGAGGAAGAGAGAGAATGAGCGAGAGAATGAATGCTGTTACATCTGGGGCAAAAGTGGTGCTCAAAGTTGAATGTGCACAGTAATGCAAAGGTAAGTTTGTTAAAGAGGAGATTACCTGGTAGTAAGCCCAGAAATTCTAATTTAGGCCATCCTGGGTAAAGCCTCAGAATTGCATTTTTAACATGCATTCTCAGGTGATTCTGGGCCTCAGGTTTGGGCTCATATTTTGAGTTCAATTACTTACAGTTTCTGGCTTTGCACTAATTCTCACATCAGCACCTTCTAAGGTCAACACCAGGCATATGTAAGTAACAGAAACGATTCTATTTACGTGGAGATACATCTTAGGTTTAAGTTTTTAAGCTGATTTCCACTAATATACTGATGCCATATATCAAAAATTCACCACCTTCCAGGTTGGTAAATATACACAGAACTGGGTACACTGGAAACCTCAAGAACAGTGTGGAAACTGTGCCCTTTCCAAATACACCTTGCCCAATGCATCTCTTCCATCCACCTGTTCCTGAGTTATATCGTCTTATGATAAACTCGTGATCTAATTTAAAAAAAAAAAAACCTTCATGTGTGTATACTAAGGACTATCAGTGATTTTTCTAAAGGTTCTATGTAGCTATACTTTAAAATGGGCAATAGATATAGCTGGTGTTGGCCACAGACCTGATTTGGCGTCTTTTACTTTGTTGTTGGAACTGTATTTGGTTTTGGGTTATGGAGAAATGTTCATAAAGAACCAATTTGAATGTCATTCTATAACATTTTTAAATGTCCCCTGGACAAAAATTTTGAACTGTCTAATCATTGTATTTTGTAATGTGACCCATAGTGTCTCCAGCTGGCATCTTGCCAACACACCTGGGCTCTTTAATTAGTTCATAGTTAAATGTATTTTAATGACACATATATTGAAATTGATAATTATAAAATGTAACTGCAACAGTTTTGGCTGGAACAAGTTTTACTTAATATATACTACATGGCCTTTGTCAAAGCATTTGACAAGAGAGAAGTAAGAGAGACAGAAAGGGAGAGATTGACTAAGACTTGTTCAACCTCTAAAGAAAAGGTCAGAGAGTTATTTTATTTCTATCTCTAGATGGCAAAGTATAGATTTATCTCTTATTACATGTACTTACCTTTCTGCAAAATCTGTAATGAATCCGTTTTTGTGAGGACATTCATATTGTAAGTATACAGAGATGCTATCAATGGCTCCAGTAAAGATAACAGTCTTCCTAATTTTTATATGTTAGCTCTTTTTGTATATAAATCCACATTTTAAGTATCAGCCTTTCTTAGAGCTAAACTTGCTTGCAATATTATTCTGTATTTCCTGCCATTTGTAGATATTCTTAACAATGAGGAACCATAATTTCATCCTGGTGGTGCCACTTTCCAAATTTACCTGTCAGAATCCCTGACAGGTTGTATGGCTTAATGCAGCACATGACAGGTCAAAGTCTACCCCAATTTCTCCTCATTAAAGACACTGTGCTGGTGCAGTACCTTACCGAATTATCTTGACTTGTTTGGTGCTTGTTACCTTCACTATAGTTTTTAAAATGAGAGACACCAAGATATGTGAACGTGTTCTTTAACATTATCTATCTATCTATCTATCTATCTATCATCCATTTTTTACTGGGGTAAAATGCACCTGACTTACAATTCACTATTTTAATAATTTTAAAGTGCAAGATTTAGTGTTTTAGTTGTGCAACCATCATTGCCATCCAATTCAAGAATATTTTCATTACTCAGAAAAGATAACCTATACTCATTAGACAGTCACCCCCCATTCCTCCCCTCTCCTCAGCTCCTTATAACTACTAATCTATATTCACTATCTATGAATTTGCTTCTAATGGGCATTTCATATAAATGAAATCATAAGTGATGTGTCCTTTGATGTGCTAGATTCTTTCACTTAGCATACTATATCCAAGGTTGACCTATGCTGTAGCATGTATCACTACTTCATTCCTTTTTACGGTTAAATAATATTCCACTCTATGAATATACCGTGTTTTGTTTACCCATTTATCAGTTGGTTGTTTCTACTTTTGGCTATTATGAATAAGGCAGCTGTGACCATTTGTGTATAATTTTTTGTTTGAACTCCTGTTTTCAATTCTCTTGGGTGTATACTAAGAGTGGAATTTCTCAGTCATATGGTAATTCTATGGTTAACTTTTTGAGAAAATTCTAAAATTTACAGAGTACTTCACCATATTACATTCACACAGGCAATGTATGAGGGTCCCAACTCTCTACATCCTTACCCACAATTGTTACTTTTTGTTTTTAATTGTTGTAGCCATTTTAATGGGTGTAAAGTGGGAGATTATTGTGGTTTTGATTATTTGCTTTTCCCCAATGACAAATATTGCTGAGCATCTTTTTATGTGTTTTTTGGCCATTTGTATATTTTCTTTGGAGAAATGTCTATTCAAGTCCTTTGCTCATGTTTAATTGGTATTTTTGTGTTTAAAAACAGTTTTATTGATATACAAAAGCACACATATTTAATGTATATAATATGATGAGTTTTGGCATATGCACATACCCATGAAACTATCACCACAATCAAGGTAATAGACACATCCATCACCTCAAAAACTTTCCTTGTGTCCTTTTGGGTTTTTTGGTTGCTGTTTTTTTGTCATAAGAATATTTAACATGATATCCACCCCCTTAATAAATTTTTAAGTGCACAATACAGTATTGTTGACTGTAGGACTGTGCTGTACAGATCTCTGGAACTAATTTATCTTGCATAACTGAAACCTTTTACAGGTATACCTTGGAGATATTGCAGATTTGGTTCCAGGCCACTGCAGTAAAGTGAATATCAAAAAAAGTAAGTCAAATGAATTTTTTTGGTTTCTCAGTGCATATAAAAGTTGCATTTGTACTCTGCTATAGTCTATTAAGTGTGCAATAGCATTATGTCTAGAAGGACATTGTACATATATTAATTAAAAACTACTTTATTGCTAAAAAATGCTATCATCTGAGCTTTCAGTGAGTTGTAATCACTGATCACAGATAACCGCATCAAATATAATATAATGAAAAAGTTTGAAATATTATGAGAATTACCAAGTGTGATACAGAGACACAAAGTAAGCAAATGCTGTTGGAAAAATGGAAATGATAGACTTGATCTATGCAAGGTTGTCACAAACCTACTGTTTATAAAAGCACAATATCTACAAAGTGCAATAAAATAAGGTATTCCTGTACAAACTGAACAATAGTTATCCATTTCTCCCTCAATTCCTCTCCACCCCAGCCCCTGGTAATCAGCATTTTAATTTCTGCTTGTATGGATTTGACTACTTTAGGAACTTCATATAAGTGGATTCATGCAGTGTTTGTCCTTCTGTGACTGGCCTTTATTGTTGAATTGGAAGTGTTCTTTATATATTCTGAATACTAGATCACTATCAAATGTAACATTTGCAAATATTTTCTCCAATTTTGTGAATTGTTTTTTCATTCTCTTGATAACATCCTTTAATACACAAAAATGTTTGATTTTGATGACATTCATTTTATCTATTTTACTTTAGTTGACTGTGCTTTTAGTGTCATATGTAAGACTCCATTGTCATATCCATTGTCATGAATGTTAACTTCTATTCTTCTTTAAGAGTTTAAGAGTGTTAGCTATTATATTTAGATCTTTAATTTATTTTTGTATATGGTGGGAGGTAAGGGTCCAACTTCATTCTTTTCCATGTGAATATCAGTTGTCTGAGCAACATTTATTTAAAAAGACTATTCTTTCCCCATTGAATTTTCTTGTCACTCTTGTTGATAGTCAACCGACCATAGACGTATGGCTTTATTTGTGGACTCCCAATTTTACTCTACTGATCTATATGTTTACCTTATGCCATGACCACGTTTTGACCATGTTTTGATTATTATAGCTTTGTGGTAAGTTTTAAAATTTAGGAGCATCTGTCCTCCAGCATTGTTCTTCTCTTTAAAGATTATTTTGGCTATTCAGAATCCCTGGTAATACCATTCAAATATTAGGGTCAGCTTGTCCATTTTGATAAAAAAACAGTTGGAATGTTTTTTGGTAGAGATTGCATTGAATCTGCAGGTAAGTTTCGGAGTGTATTACCATTTTAACAATATTAAGTCTTCTAATCCATGAATATGAGATGTCTTTCCATTTATTCTTTCATTTCTTTCAACAATGTTTTGTACTTCTCAGTATACTAAGTTTGCATCTTCATCTTCAATTTATTCTTAAGTATTGTAGTTTTTTATTTTAAGTGGCATTTTTAAAATTTCACCTTTAGATCATTAATTATTAATGTATAGAAATAAACCTGATTTTTGTATGTTGATCTTATATACTCCCACTATGTGTGTTTATCTATTACCTCTAAAAACTTTTTATTATTTCTAATTTATTTTTAGTGGACCCTTTAGGACTTTCTTTTTTTAAGATAAATGTTTATTTATTTTGAGAGAGAGAGAGTACGAGTGAGGGAGGGGGAGAGAGAGAGAGAGAGAGAAAGAGAATTCCAAGCAGGCTCTGTTCTTTCAGTGCAGAGCCTGATGCAGAGCTCAATCTCACGAACTGAACCGTGAGATCATAACCCCAACCAAAATCAAGAGGCAGATGCTTAACTGACTGAGCCCCGCAGGAACCCCCAGGATTTTCTTTATATAAGATCATGTCATTTTCAAATAGAAATAGTTTCACTTTTTACTTTCCATTTTGGATGCCTTTTATTTCTTTTTCTTTCCTCATTTCCCTGCTGTGAACTTCTAGTACAATGCTGAATAGAATGGCAAAAGTAGGTGTCATTGTCTTGATTCTGATATTACAGGGAAAATTTTTCATGTTTCACCATTTAATATGTTGTTAGCTGTGGGTTTTTTATAGATACCTTTTATCCAGTTGAGAATGTTCCCTTTGTTAAACAACAAAATTCAACCAAGTAAATTTGAAGATCTAATTGGCTTTATTAAATGATTCATGAATTGGGCAGCGTCCCACCTAGCAAATAGAAAGGAGCTCCATTCAGCTGCAGAAAATGAAAGGTTTTTAAAAGTACAGAGGAGATGAAGAAAAGGAAATTGCTAGTATAGAATCTATTGTTTTGGGGAAGGTCATTCCTAAGGGGAATGGAAGCAGTCTATCAGTAAATTTCCTAGTGTGGACCAGGAAATTCCAATTTGACTGGTTAAAGGTTACATTTAAGGGTGGGGGTTTGAAACTGCAGTCAGGTTAGATGTTAAATCTTGGTTTGCTGAGTTGGGGCTCTTATTATGAGTGACTCCATTTTGGACCTGTGGTTTTTCTTTTTAATGTCTTCTATTCCTATTTTTTGTTTTCTTATCAATAAAGTAGGTTGAATTTTAGCACATGTGTCCTCTACCTCAATTGAAATTATATTTTTCCTTTATTTTATTAATAGGGAGTATTAAATTGGTTGATTTTCATATGTTGATGTACCCTTGTATTATAGAGATAAATCCTCTATAAATGGTCATGGTATATAATCCTTTTCATATGCTGCTGTATTCAGTCGACTAGTATTATGTGGAAGATGTTTGCATGTATAGTCTTAGGGATTTTTGGCTTGTAAGTTTTTTTAATGATGTCTTTGTTTGGATTTTGTATTACTAGCCTCTTAGATTAATGAAGAAAATATTCCACAATTTTTTGGAAGACTCTGAAAAGGATTTCTGTGAATTCTTCTTTAAATATTTGATAGAATTGACTAGTAAAGCTGTCTATCTGGTACTGGGCTTTTCTTTATTGGAAATTTTATTTGAATGCTGATTTGATCCCTTTGCTTGTTATAGGTTTATTTATATTCAGTCAATTCAGATTATGGGTTTCTTGAGTAGAGAGATGGATCCTTGGATCTCCCTACACCTCCATATTTTGTGACATTATGCAATGACAAGTTTTTAAAGTTACTTTAAAAATCTGTTTTGTAAATAAGCAAAGAAAAAAGATGATTTTTATCTTTGTATTGTCAATAAAACTCTCTACCTGTATTTAGACTATTTAGATATGTTAAAGAACAATTCAATGAAGTAATTTTGAAGATCTAATTAGCTTTAATGATTCAGGAATCAGGCAGTGTCCCTTCTAGTAAATAGACATTCTGAAGAGTTGTGCAAAATGAAATGTTTTTTTTTTAATGCTTACTTATTTTTGAGAATGAACACACACACATGAGCAGGGAAGGGGCAGTGAGAGGGGGGACAGATGATCAAAGTGGGCTCTCTGTTGACAGTAGACAGCCCAATGTGGGGCTCGAACTCATGAACCTTGAGATCATGATCTGAGCTGAAGTAGGAGGCTTAACTGACTGAGCCACCCAGGTGCCCCAAAATGGAAGGTCTTTATAGGCAAAAGGAGAGTGGAACAAAGAAGTAATTAACAAAAGAAAAGAAAGGATTGTGAAACAGATCAGATCATCATCTTTTGTGGGGAAGCAAACAGCAGGGGTCTTATTATGCAGATTGCCTCACTTGTACTGATCAGCAAATTTCAAATTGACTGCTTGAAGGTCACATTTCTGAGAGTTATTGAAACTAAAACTGAGTCTTTGCTTCCAGTCATGGGGGCAAATGACTCCATTTTGGGCCCATTGTTTCTTTTCCAACAAAAAGCTGGCTTGAATCAGTGATACTGTCTTGAATAGTCTTTGACCACAAGAAAATGATTAATACTCAGTTTGTGACCTTTCTTTCAGACTTAGGGATGCCTGAGGGCTTGACATTTGGTTGGAGTCTCTTTACACCATTAACTCAAGGAATATATGGTAGTATGCCAAATCCAAGTTAATTGAGAATCCAGTAGAGGATTGTGTGCTGGACCAAAGTACCCACATCTCATTGTCAAGATTGTTTACTGAGTAATGGATAATTTCTGATTACTGTCAGGGTGATGCTTGACCATAAGAATAAAAACTTAAAGGATCTCAGACCTGAAGACTTACCTGAATTGAAATGATCTCTGCCCACTCAGTGCCATCTCTTATGATCATTTCTGACTTGAGTGTGGAATAAGTGAGACAACAAGAAACTATACCCTGAGTCATACACACTCCATTTGTACATTCTGTGTGGTTTCCTATTCCAAAGTTTAGCAACATAGGTCACTTAATATGTATTCAATAGCCACAAAGACTGTAAATTTTGGTAACTAAAATAAGAGTCAATATAACTTTAAAATGTAGGAAAAAGAATTGTTCTATAAATAGCGGTGACAATAATAATAGCTTCATATCAATGGGAGGGATGATACTGTTACAGTCTTAAAAAAAGAATAATTTTATTTACCTATATGGCGAATACATTGAGCTTATAGAGCACGCTACATTTTCAATTGTTGATTTTCACATACTCTATTTCTATTTATCATGAGAAAATACAATTTCACAATTATGGGTCAACAAGAATGGTGATTCTGTAAGATAGTTCTGGATACTTAAATGAAATATGAAGTGAGACATTCTATCAAGGTTTATCATGGAAATCTACTGTCCAAATTCTCAGAAGCTAAGCTGTCCTGACAAGTTTATTACACTTAATAGCAGAAGGTACAATTGTTATGGAACGAGGCTGGAACGCTGGTGGAAAAACCAAGTGGCACTCGGAGATCTTGGTGGACTGGAGATTTATTTAATACCGGAGAGCTCAGAGGAGACCATTTTCCCAAAGATCTGAGCACCAAATGCAAGCAGGAAGGGTAATTTATAGTTGTCAACCTCCATATTTGTGTGTGTTGGGGGGGGGGGGAGATTTCATGCACGTAGCAAACAGGGCAAGAAGAACACAGAAGAGGGGTTTCTAAGCCAGAGACCAGAACTTGTTTTAGTCCTGTCGGCCATCTTATGGTGTAAAACTATTCATTTTCCCAACACAATGACTTGAGAGAGAGTGGCAAAGATGAGAATAATTTGCAGTGTTATTCAAGGTTTCTTCAGATTCTGTTATGAGAACGTCACTAGCTTGTACTGAGCCTTTGTATACATTTAAAAAATATGCCCCCCTTCCTCCCATGAAAAAGGACATAGTTCTGGCTGTATATGGTTTTAGCTGATGGTATCCTCATGCAAAGAAAAGGTCATCTGTTCCTCTAGGCAGGTACAGCTTTGAATATGTTTATTGGCTTAGCAAGTAGCATACAGGCTACATACCAACATTTATAACGTCACTTGTGACTAAATGGCATACTGATAAATAACAGTTATATCCGTTCAACATTTGGAGCTTATAGCTTCTATCTTTGCAGCAAAAATAAAAACATGTAACTTAGTGGCCATCATTTAACAACATTTGTAATTTTCTTATTTCATTAACATTGAATGGAGAGGATAAAACTAACTGCCCACATTTCCTTGTGAATAAGGTTTCACTTGCAACCTCCCTTATTCACAAACACTCTCTTCCTTAGTCTCCCCATGCCTGTGCTCTATCACACTTATCCCAAAGTCTTTTGTTTGTATCTTGAGTTAATTTCTAACTTAATGACCAAAATTATTCCTTTTGTATCATGGGCTTTTAGTAATAAACAGAACAAAATGTCAACAGACAATTCTCTCACCTATATACACCACACACATGTAAAGTTATTGATATATTCACTTTTTGATGTTTTATCCTGTGAAATGACTACTTGTTCTTCCACATGTGGGTCATTCTATAGAGACATTTAAGAAAATGCTTTCACCAATTTTGTCTTTTTTTTAACATTAAAAAAATTATTTATTTATTTGTTTTTATTTTTGAGGGAGAAAGGGTACAAGTGAGTGAGGGGCAGAGGGAGAGAGAGAAAGAGAGAATCCCATGAGGGGCAGAAGGAGAGAGAGAAAGAGAGGGAGAAAGAAAATCCCACACAGGCTCTGCACTGTCAGCATGGATCCCAAAGCAGGGCTCAAGCTCACCCCAGGCCGGGCTTGAACTCAGGAACCATGAGATCATGACCTGAACCAAAGTCAGATGCTTAACCTACTGAGCCACCCAGGTGCCCCACCAATTTTGTCTTATTTCTATAATTGTATTCTGGAATTGATATTGTAAGCTCTTCTCCAATATGAAATCCATGTATTAATATTATTTTATTTTGTTTCATTTTATTTTTTGCTGCATTTTCATACACCTCTCAATATGCCTCTGCAGTTTCCGTTTAACAACAAAAAACATCGATTTAATTTTATAAAGCATAATTTTATACTGCTCTGAGGAAACTTTATTGGTTTACCAGAGGGATCCCTGTTCTTTGTTTGAAAATGTCAAATTTTGTGATGGAATTGTGACACTATTTGACAAAACTTTATGGCAGACAATACTTGAAAGAAATTTATTACCAATCCAATTAAACCTGCTTTTCAGACATTTATAGCTATATTCCCTATCTAGCTTCTTCTGTAAAATCATTATATACACAGACCCTCTTCTTTATCACATAGACTTATCCTTTCTATGTATTTGGTAGTGCTGTTTACATTTACATTCTGAGTTGGAGTGTTTCTATTATCCTTTTTTCATCTCTCGTGTTTCAAAATACAATTTTTCAGCCATCAATGTATTTTTTTTTGGTACATTTTGGAATATAATTCAAGACAATAGCTACAACTGAACAAACAAATTTAACAAGCAAAAATAACCAAATCACACAAAATCAAATTGGGGGAGATAAGCTATATCCTGTTATTTAAACTATTAGCCAAGAAGAACAGACAATAGCCATCCTGGTGTGCATGCATAATCTCTGGGAATGAGGCAATTAGAACCTAAAAGGATTTGTATGAAACAACATTTTATTTCTTTTTCTTAAAACCACTTTAGGGGCGTTGGATGGCTCAGTCAGTTAAGCATCAAACTTCAAATCAGGTCATGATCTCACAATAGGTGATTTTGAGCCCTACATCAGGCACTCTGCTGTCAGCACAGAGCTGGCTTGGGATCCTCTGTCTCCCTCTCTCTTTTCCCCTCCCCTACACACACACTCTCTCTCTCTTTCTCAAAAATAAACATTAAGACAACACTTTATTGAAGTATGATTGATATGTAAAAATTGGACATATTTAATTTATAGAACTTGATGATTTTTTGAAGGTAAGTATACATCCACTAAATCATCACTGCAATATATGCCATAAACATATCCATCACCTCCAAAAGTTTCCTCCGGCCCTCATTATTATTGTTGCATGATAAAAACACTTAACTTCTACCCTCTAGCAAATTTATAACCGTACAATACAATATTATTAACTACAGGCACTGTGTTGTACACAGAATAAGTTCTCTAGGACTTTTTCATCTACAAACTTTGTACACTTTGCTCTTCTTCATTTTCCCCACCCCACAGGCCCTGTCAACCACCATTCTACTCTCTGCTATTTTAGATTCTTCCTATAAGTTCCTCATTTAGTATCTGTTCTGCGATATATCTGGCTTATTTCATTCAGCATAATGTCCCCAAGATTCATCCATGTTGTCATGAATGGCAGGATTTCCTTTTTAATGGATGAGTAATATTCCACTGTGTATATATAAACCACATTTCTTTCTCCATTCATCTATCAATGGACACTTAGGTTGTTACCATGTTGGTTAGCTATTGTAAATTATGCTGCAGTAAACATGGGGATGTAGATATCTTTTTGAGGTAGTGATTTTGTTTCCCTCGGATACCCAGAAGTAGAATTACTGGATTGTACATTAGTTCTATTTTTAATTTTTTGAAGAAATGTTACATCATTTTGCATAGTGGCAGCATCAATTTACATTCCTACTAACAGTGTAGAAGGGTTTTCTTTTCTCCACATCCTCACCAATGCTTGTTATCTCTTATCTTTTTGATAATAGCTATTCTAACGGGTGTGAGGTGGCCTCTTATGGTTTTATTTAAGCATTTTGTATTATTGCTTTTTCTCTTCTTTCTTAGCACATCAATTATACCTATTTTTTTTTAAACTTCTTTTAGTGGTTTCCCTAGAATTTGCAATACACATGTATAGCCAACCCAGCTTAATTTTCAAATAACACTCTACCACTTCATAGGTAATGCAAGTACATTATGATAATAAAATATTTCTAATTCCTCCCTCTCATCCATTGTATTAGGGAAAAAACACATAAATACACAAGCAATAATTTTTAAAATGAGACAACGCTCTGAATAATAATAATTCACGATAGCCATACTTTCTGCTTCTGGAGGGAAGCTTTATGAATTATAAAGGAAAGGCAATATATGGAATCAAACAATTATAATACACATAAAGAGGGAGAGAGGTATAGAGAAGAACAAAGAAGGATAAATACATCAAATCAGGTACTCACAACATCCAACCTTCTGGCTGAGGATGCCCCCCAGTGAACAGCCTGGTTGGAGTCCCGAATGAGGGTCCTGGGCAGAGTGTTCCGCCTCCCAGGTGAGACTTCCAACTAACTATTCCCGCCAAGGTGATATATACACTCTGTTATATATAACAGAGTGATCTCTGTTAAGTCATGAAGTTTGCATAAGTGCAGTCCTGAACAAGCTGGGTTTTTTTTTCCCCTCTATTTCTCTTACCATATCTCACAATCTTAGGAGTCTGGACATCTGCATATTTCTCTTCCCTCTCTGATCCATTCCAGGGAGCCAGCCTTATCTGGCTCAAGGAGGTGAGGCAAGTTAATCCCTCTTGGTGTCAAGAACTGAAGGGCCAATTCTGATCCTGAGGCCCCATAAGGAGCACAAGCCAAGTAAACCCCCATGACTGTGTATGTGTGGCTCTGGGCAGAAATGCATGACAAGTCACACAAACAAGTTCTATATAGAACAGATGGTAAGTCACAACTGTTAAATAATGAATTTTGAAGGCCCAACGAATGATTCCCCCCCCCAATAAAACTAATTTATTAAAATTTACTTAAAATAGGTGACATTTTCAATAAATCAAGCAGAAAATTGAAGTTAGAATTAATTTCTGAAAAAAAATGATCAGATTAAGGTGATTTTCTAATGAAATCTGTAAAATTTTCAAGATACCTGCTGTATTAAATTTTTCACTGTATAGAAATCTCGAATATTAACTAATGAATTCTATGGAATGAGGTTTATCTTGTTCAAAAAACTGAAAAGAATAATGGAAAACATAAACTTCATTCAGTCTAGCTTGCTCCTCAATACAAATGCAGACCTTCTGAATACAGCTTTTCTATTTACAGTGATCAAGACCCACCTCTATTGTGCCAGGAAATTACCCTGTGGGTGAGGATGATGCTAGAGAATTTCTGACAAAATGCCACACCTGCTGTGTTGTAACTCCCAACAGACCTAAATTCATATTTGAATTAACAAACACACACCACTTGATTTGACCGATATAATTTAATTATTTTTGACATGCTGAGTAATAAAACAAAACACGAATGGAGTGAGGCAAATATATTGTCAAAGAGGAGATAGTGTCAAAGAAAAGCAAGCCTTCCCTGTTCATTAATACTAATATGTGTCTATTTGACTATATGCTAGATCTCAGGTTGATATTTTATTTATATAGAAATGTGTAGCTTCTAAATTTTGCCTGTATAAAAATTTGCTATAGTTCAACTTCTTCATTTCACAGGTAAGGAAACTGAAGCTCAGAGTTTTTCCAGTGCTTGCCTAAATCATCAGATGTTTAGAAAAAATGAAAAGTGCATAAACTGAACAATTTATATTTGCAGATTTTTGCTTTTATTAACAACCCCCTCATGACTTTAGAATGCATTTTAGAATAAAATGTTGAACATACTTATTTTAATTCTAAAGAATGCATTATATTTTATTATGACATAAGGCAAGGAATTTGGGAAAGATGTAAGTCACCTTCTTATTGTTTCTAGATTACAAAGGGAATCAAGGCCAAAGTGACTAAAGCAGAACTGAGCTGTGTTTTTAAAGGCTTCCGAAAGAAATTATATGTCTTTTTGTGTTTTTTTCTTTACCTCTTCCATTGATCCAAGACCTTCTTGCTCTGATGATATGTTTTCCTTCAAATTCAAATTTTCATTTAAAATATCCACACTGAACACTCATAAATATTGGTCAAGTAAGATTTCTTGAATATTGGAAAATATTCTGTTTTTACTACTTGTGTGCAGACAAATAGATCCCATCCTACTTATTCTGTGCTGTCAAAGAAGACATTCTGAGTCCATTAACTATATATTAAAAGGACTCTATTTCTTTTCAAGGATATAATAGCAATGCCCAGAAAACAGATGAATTCCCACAAACAAAACAGCTTAATTTTTCTTATCTTCTGAATAGTATGTAGAAACATCCCCTTTGAAATACACTTTTTAAATTTTCAACTACATTTACAACATCGTGAAAATGCTTTGCATCCCTAAATAGCATAAATACAACTTTGGCTGCAGACCTGATGGCAAAAATGGCTTCAGATTCAAAATAATTTTATATCCAGATGAAACACTTTAGTTGAAGCAGAACATTTCTCAGTTAATAATATTTTCAAGACCAAAACATGATTTCCCCACAAAGTATACACACACAGACGCACAACCATCTTTTCACAAGACATGCAGTCTTCTATCCAGCTAGGTCATGGCAGCTCTAAGTATAACCTTCTTCACCACTCCAGGATACAGTGTCTTCATCTGTAAAGTGGGCTCATTAAGGTTATCTAATTCAGAGTTGTTGGGAGGATGAAGTGAAACAATGAATGTAATTTACATAGCACAGCACCATATACCAGGAAAACACTAAGTATATATCAGTGATTACTATCACACATATTTCTAAAGATATCTGAACACATTTAAGAATCATGATGCACATCTTTAGAAATATTTCCCAAATGGATGCATTATTTTTAACCCATAGACTTTTTGCCCAATAATCTAAGAAAAACACAGATTTTATTCATATTATAATAATATTTATTGCACTGCAATTCCTTTTTTTTGTGTGTGGAAAGATCTATATAAAAAAACAGTAAAAAAATTATAACTACAATAATAATAAATGAGAGTAATAATAACACCTTCCAGATATTAGCAGTCTATGTGTCCTCACAAAAGTCTTCAAACAAATAAAACAAACATTGTTAATATCCTGCTGTCCTCCCTACCAATGCACACATATTCTTTTAATAACAGGTAAGAAATTTGAGGCTCTAAGAGATAAAGATAAAATTATATAGCAAATTATTGAGGTTAACACACGAAATAGTTTTCATCCAGATTCTGTAATTTTTCATCTACCACTCTTACCACTATGTTATGCTATTTGAAATCTTCCTTCTTAGTATATTAGAATACATTAGGGTTATTTAGAAAATCCTTTTAATTTTGACAAAGTTTGTAAAATTGCGATATATATAGATATAGGTATATATATGTATAAAGTTATAAATATATAGATATATATATAGAAATAAATATATAGATATATAGATATAGTTATATAAATTCCCTTCCTGAAGAAGTAGAAAATTTGAGCATACTGATTACCAGCAATAAAATTGAATCAGTAATCAAAAATTCCCAAAAAACAAAATTCCAGGACTAGATGGCCTCACCGGTGAATTCTACCAAACATTTAAGAACAGTTAATACCTATTCTTCTCAAACTATTCCAAAAAATAGGAGAGGAAGGAAAACTTCCAAATTAATTCTATGAGGTCAGCATTATTCTAATGATGAAACCAGTTAAAGACACTAAAAAAAGAACTACCGGCCAATATCTCTGATGAACATAAATGCAAAAGTCTTCAACAAAATATTAGCAAACCAAATCCAACGATACTTTAAAAAAGTCATTCACCGCAATCAAGTGGGATTTACTCCTGGGATGTAAGGGTGGTTCAGTATTCACAAATCAGTCAATGTGATATATGACATCAACAAGAAGAAGAATAGAACCATATGATCATTTCAATAGATGCAGAAAAAATATTTGATTAAGTGCAACATCCATTCATGATAAAAACCCTCAACAAAGTAGGTTTGGAGGGAACATACCTCAACATAATAAAGGCCATTTATGAAAAACACACATCTCACATCATAGTCATGGTAGAACACTGAGAGCTTTTCCTCCCAGATTAGAAAAAGACAAGGTTGTCCATTCTTAACACTTTTATTTGACATAGTACTGAAAGTTCTAGCCACAAAATCAGACAACAAAACGGAATAAAAGGCATCCAAATTGTCAAGGACAAAGCAAAACTTTCACTATTTGCAGATACATGATACTATATGTAGAAAACCCAAAGACTCCAACAAATAACTACTAGAACTGATTAATAAAATCATTAAGGTTGCAAGATACAAAATCAGTGTGCAGAAATAGGTTACATTTCTATACACTAAAAATGAAGAAGCAGAAAGAGAAATTAAGAGAACAGTCCCATTTACAATTGCACCAAAAATAAGATACCCATGAATAAACCTATCCAAAAAGGTAAAAGAGGTCTTTTACTCTGAAAACTATAAAACATTGATGAAAGGAATTAAAGCTGACATAAAGAAGTGGAAATACATTTCATCCTCATTGATTGGGAGAACAAATATTGTTAAAATGCCCATCCCATCCAAAGCAATCTACAGATTTAATGCAATCCCTATCAAGATACCAATAGCATTTTTCACAGAACTAGAACAAATAATCCTAAAACTTGTATGGAACCACAAAAGACCTCGAAGAGCCAAAGCAGTTTTGAAAAGGAAGAACAAAAATGGAGGTATCACAATCCAAGATTTCAAGATAGACTACAAAGCTGTAATAATAAAAACATTATGATACTGGCACAAAAATAGACACATAGATCAAGGAGCGAGTAAAGCCCAGAAACGAACCCACAATTATATGATCAATTTATCTTCAACAAAGGAGGCAAGAATATGCAATGGGAAAAAGACAGTCTCTTCAACAAATGGTGCTGGAAAAACTGGACAGCAACATGAAAAGGAATGAAACTGGACCACATTCTTATACCATACACAAAAATAAACTCAAAATGGATTAAAGGACCTAAACATGAGACCTGAAACCATAAAAATCCTAGAAGAGAGCACAGGCAGTAATTTCTCTGACATTGACTGTAGCACCATTTTTCTAGATTTGTCTCCTAAGGCAAGGGAAACAAAAGCAAAAATAAACTATTGGGACTACATCAGAATAAAAAGCTTCTACACAACAAAGGAAACCCATCAACAAAACAAAAAGACTACATATTGAATGTGAGAAAATATTTACCAATGATAAATCTGATAAGGGGTTAGTATCCAAAATATACAAAGAATTTATACGACTCAACACCAAAAACCCCAAATAATCCAATTTAAAATGGGCAGAAGACATGTACAGAAATTGTCTTTGAGGAAGACCTACAGATGGCCAATAGACACATGAGAAAATTCTCAACGTCACTCCTCATCAGGGAAATGCAAATCAAAACTATAATGAGATATCACCTCACACCTGTCAGAATGACTAAACTCAAAAACATAAGAAACAATTGTTGGTGAGGATGTGGAGAGAAAGGAAGCTTTGTGCACTGTTGGTGGGAATGCAAACTGGTGCAGCCACTGGGGAAAACAGTAGGGAGATTCCTCAAAAAATTAAAAATAGAATTACCATAGGATCCAGTAATTCCACTACTGGGAGTTTACCCAAAGAAACAAAAACACTAATTTAAAAACCCCTATGTTTATTGCTACTTTATTTACAATAACCAAATTATGGAAGTAGCCCAAGTGTCTATCAATAGACAAATGGATAAAGAAAAAGTGGTGTATATATATATATATATGTGCATATATATATATATATATATTCCATTGTTTGTAGATTGGAAGATTGTATATGTTTATATATACATGCAAACAATAGAATATTACTTAGCCATAAAAAAGAATGAGGTCTTGCCATTTGCAACAATATAGATGGGCCTAGAGAATATAATGCTAAGAGAAATGAAGGGTATAATGCTAAGTGAAATAAGTCAGTCAGAGAAAGACAAATACCATATGATTTCACTCATATTTGGAATTTAAGAAATCAAACAAAGAAAAAAAGAGACAATCAAAAAATCAGGCTCTTAACTATAAAGAACAAACTATTGGTTGCCAGAGAAGTGGGTAGGAGGATGGGTGAAATAGATGAAGGAGATTAAGAGCACACTTATTATGATGAGCACTGAGTAATGCATAGAATCATTCAATCACTATATTGTACACATGAAATTAATATAACACTGTATGTTAATTATACTGGAATTAAAAAAAAAACAGGAATAGTAGAAATAAGTATAGAAATTATAGAAATTATATTGAAAACAATGTAATTAACATTTTCATAAAGCATAATTTAATTTTAAAGTATGATATCTCAAATACACATTGTTTGAATTTATGGGGAAAAAAGTGTATACTTACTGTGATGAGCCCTGACTAATGTATGGAATTGTTGAATCACTATATTGTACATCTGAAACTAATATATCACTATGCATTAATTATACTGGAATTAAAAAAAAAGAAAAACAGAAATTAACCCCTTACCTTAAACAATAAAGTTCCCATGTCATCAACAGGATTATTCAATAAATTAAAAACAATTTCTCAACATTCAAAATATACTATGCCACATAAAATCTACTCTCTTATAAAACTGTATTGCTCCAATATACCTTCCTAGTGGTTCATAATTCAGACTATCCATTCTATAGTATTGATTGAATACCTTTTATATGCCAGACACCGTGCTAAGCACTGCAGATTCAAGGTCGTAAAGAATGATTCCTATTCTCACTGACCTTATAAATATCAATATTTAAAATTGATATGGATAATAGGAAGGCTAAGTCTCAATGTGGTTAAGGGCCATGACAGGAGAATTGCAGAACTATGAGAATACACCAGAGAAACAAAACCCCTACATGCAAAGGCATGGATCTCCTCTATGCATGTAGGTTGTGGTCGGGGAAAATGCCCCCGTTATAAGAAAGACCATCAGCAAAAATATAAATGCTGGAAGAATTCAAGAAAGTATAATGTGGCTTTGATATAAAGTAAAAGATATCTAAAAATGAGAATGAAGCCAATGGCTGGACTGTGACGTTGGACAGTGGGGCCTTATAGACTTCATCCTAATAGCAGTGGGGTTCTGTGGACAGATTTTAGGCTTGGGAAGGACAAGATTAGATTTTCAATTTAGAAAGACCAATGTGGCCACAGTGTGAAGGATGGTTTGGGAAAGGGGGGAGCATCATAGATGACTGTTATTTTTAACAGTTTAGAGACTTTTGTGATAATCCTGGGAAGTTGTTATGGCTACCTGAATGTGACTAGTTGTAGTAGAGAGGGAGAGAAGTGAATGGACTTGACAGATGTTTAGGAGACAAAAGGGATGGGAATTGGGAGACTAGAAGTGGAGTGTAGGAGAGATAACTTTGTTCAGGATGGCACTCCGATTTCTTGTTGGATACTGGGATAGATGGTAGGTACAAACACAGAGACAGGGCATTTGGAAGGAGAAGATGATTTCAGAAAGGAAAGTTCAGTTTGTGCCATGTTGTTCCTGAAGCACCTGTTGGAGTACAATGAAAGATACACAGGAGGTAGCTGAATATAGTTCCTGAATCTCTACATAGAATCTAGGTTGGAGATATAGCCCGCAGATTAGAGTTGAAACTAGCGAAGGGAGAGGAGAAAAGGAGCTAGAAGAGAATTCACTTTGACCCAAAGAATTTTGGAGGACATACAGAGGAAGTGGATTCCATGAGGGATGCTCAAAAGCAACAGTCAGCGATGAGACCCAGGGCAGTATAGTATGTGGAAGCCTGGAGGGAGTTTGAAGAGAGAATAGTCACAGTATCAAATGCTGCTCAGAAGTCAAGTTACAAAAGTAGAAGGAAGGAATGTTGCTTTCTCACTTCTGACATTTCCTTCCAGTTAGAGGGAGCTAAAGTATTCTAACTGCCTAGTATCCTCTGCTACTTTTCCTTCTCTTCCTGGGAAGTGGAGTGATTTATCTGATTGATAAATTTAGAAAGAGTAAATTGGGCATGTATAGTCTGGATCAGCCCATTTTCCTGCGTGGGAATGAGCCTGTCCACTGAGAGAATAAAGTGACCTCCTTTCTACAGACACATCTGGACACTCTCCCAAAGAAGCCTAGAGGGAGGCAGAAGCTGGGGATCAAGAGTAAGAAAGAATATTTGAAATGAGACCCCTGGATAAAGGTATTCATTCCATTAGAGGAAGGAGTGGCCTAAAGTAACAGGCTCCCGCTTTGTGACAGGAGCCAAAGGACAGATGATGGGTTCCAATTCATATTTGGTACTTGGAAAGCAAGAATCTTCCTGCCTAGTGGTTTCTATTTGTTCTAAAATTTAGATAATAGGACATCCCCCTGAGATTGAGGCAGAAGGATGGGATAGGTTTAACAAGAGTGGTAAAGATTTGAAGAAGCAAGCATAACACAGTCAAAGAAACATGGATAAGAATACAGAGACCTTCCATCAACACAGAACATTCAGGCCTTCACAATCTATGCAAATGGAATTTTCTCTCATTCTCAGCAGTTGGGAGAAGGTCTAGATTTGCAAAGAACCTTGGGTGGGGCTTTTCCAGACAGCTGGTGAATAAAGACTGTGAAACAAGTGGCCTCAGGACTGTCAGAGAGACAGTAAAGTGATAGATAATTGAGTCTAACTTGGCAGGAAATGGACTTAGAAGCAAGAGGCCCATAGGTCAGAGGGCAGATAAAACGGGAATTCCCCAGTGTGAGTGAGAAGACAAGTGTTGGGGTCATAGAAGAGAAGTATGAATATCTTATGTTAGAAGTAGAGAAGCTTGAGAAAGACAGGCTCTATGATACAGCCATGGAATTGGTGGTGAAGTAGAACATAGATAAGAGATATTTACAGTTAAGAATTTGAGAAACTGACATTAGAGTCCTGAAAGTTGCAGCCATCTAGGGTATGATAGGAATCTGCATGAAGATAACAAAAGTGAATATGGAACTAGTCGGTCAATGAATGGAGTGAAGAGACCAGTTGGTTGAATCCAGGAATGTGATATGTAGATGACAATAGAGCTGGATGGCTTGGGAGCAAATGCAATAGGAGAATTTTTTTTAATGTTAATTTATTTGTTTTTGAGAGAGAGAGAACACAAGCAGGGGAGGGGCAGAGAGAGGGGGGGAGACACAGAATCCGAAGCAGCCTCCAGGCTCTGAGCTGTCAGCACAGAGCCTGACACTGGGATCCAACCCAAGAACCATGAGATCATGACGTGAGCCGAAGTCAGATGCTTAACAGACTGAGTCACCCAAGTGCCCCAAAAAGAGAATTTAGATAAAGGTGGAGGAGGGGTTATCTAGACTGTCAATGAAGTTTAAAGAAAAAACTGACCTTACCTCTTGACATAAGATACCTGGGGTGTAGGAGACAAAATACTCACCTTATGAGAAGGTGGCATGTATCCTTGTAGAGGAGCCTGGAGGGGAGTGGGATGAGTGGAAGGAACTTTCCATAAAAATTTGAAGAATAGTTGGCTTACATACACATGTGTATTTTTAAATTCAATATCTGCGTGTGCCCATAAACATTGTATAAATAGATAAGCATGTCCAGATAGGCAAAGATAAATACTAAAATATTAACAGTAGATATCTTAGAAAGGTAGTATTATGATGAAATTGTCCTCTATAGTTTTCTGTAAACTTCCTGATTCTTTACAATGAGTATATACTACTTGTAAAACCAGAAAAGTAATGCCAAGGTTTTTTTTAAGTTTATATTTATGAGTGTCCATAACAATACCATGAATAAGACCGGTGACTTTAACTTTGTTTTAACTAAGTCAAAAGCACTTGATATGCATGTAAACCACATAAGGGTATATGATAAATGCTATCCAAATAGAACATATTTATATGTGCTTGTAAATCACTCAGGGAATGTATTACATTTAGTAGTTATAATCATAAAATAACTAAAATTATTTGCATTTTTTGGTTAACCTATTCTTTTTCTTTGTATACTTCTAGTTTCCAAATCCCTTAATTATTTGAATATGCTAAGCCATCCTTCAGATAATAAACTTGACAAGTCCACTTCAGGTGCTTTGTCAAAACATTCTTCATTTTTTATGGTCATCAGGATGGAGATGGGGATGCTCCCTAATTAATGAAAACCATTCATTTAAACTCAATCTAGATTAAGTGTCTGCTGAGTATTGAGTGCTAATGAACATAGCTTATTACAGAATTAACCCAGAAATTGAAAACTTGTTGTTCCTGACCTTTGCTATCATGGCATCTGGATCCCAGCATTTTGCCATTGTATCACAAATTCCCCATTCTCTTTTTCATGTATGACATCTATTTTCTTTTTCTTTTTGGATGAACAGAATTATATCACTCTGGGTTTACCTTTCCATTATAGAGGTTTTTTCTTTAAAGAAGCTGTAAAGCATAAAAATTTTAATTTATATTTTATAATATACATTCATTAGAAAAATATAATTAAATTAATGATTCACAGAAACAGGGACTTAACCACAGCAGATCAAAATAGTTAATTATTTTCTAGGGCTTCCTCTTCCTTTATCAACCAAATTCTGAATTCTTACCATTCCTCTTATATTCCTGATTCAGTATTTTCCTCAAATCCCCTCCAATTACTACCAGTCCATTGAATTTTATAAGAATTATTCTATTAACTAATTGACATTAAAACATAGACCTATACATTAGCCAGATTTCTCACATAATCATTTGAAGGATGCAATTTACTGAGACTTGAGTGATTTCATTGTCCTCCTCTTATTAATTGAAGATTACTTTCCCTACCATTTGCTTGTCCTTTATTTGGAGGCACGTTCTATTCCGTTCCTCACATTTCGTTGGATGACAGCTAATAAAAGTGTTTTTCTTGTTAAATAAAGCATCATTGAAGTTTCAAATATTTTAGGAGGCACTGATGCTGTCATCGTGAAAAATTTTTAATTCTGTTAACATCTAGAACATACTTTTAAGAGCTCTATTTCCTCTTTCTCCTCATATAAGCATAATCTATTTTACCAGTTTGGGAATATATCAAGCACTGGTTGATGGATTTTGTAACTGAACAGAGAAATGATGAATTTATTAGAATGGTTCACTGCGTGACTTTGCAGCTAGATGAATGCTGTAGCTGTATAATTGATGGGAGGTCTTTTCTTTGCAGTTGTGGGTACACCTGGTAATTTTTCTCTTAGTCTCTCAGGGGATGGGCAAAATGGCTAAAGGGGAGTGGGAGATACAGGCTTCCAGTTATGGAATGAATAAGTCACAGAAATAAAAAGTGCAGCATAGGGAATATAGTCAACAGTTTTGTAATAGTGTTGCATGGTGAGAGATGGTAGTTACACTTATGGTGAGCATAGCATGACTATAAAGTTATTGAACCCGTATGTGATAAACCTGAAATGAATGTAACACCATGTGTCAACTCTACTAATATATATCTATATGTATATCTATATCTATATCTGTATCTATATCATCTATATCTATACATACATACATATATATATATATATATTTAGATATATATAAACAGAAAGGTACCCTGTAGTTGATAATACTAATACTCTATTTTAATAAAAAGATTTCCTAGAAAATATGATCCTCATTCAGAAAACAGTGGTAATGGACTCCCTATTTCCCTATGCTAATCCAAACAGAATGGAACATTAGCAGTAGGATCTTTACTATACAAATATTTAATGTAGAGTGACAGTGAAATAAGAACACATTCTGACATTAAGGATTTCAATACCATTCTGGAATTTAAATATCAATCTCAGGCATTAATGATTTAGAACGGTTTCACAGAGCATAAATCAAGGTGGACACTCCTGGTGACAAGAGGGTTAATAATTTGACACAGATGTTAATGAAATTGATAGAAATGAACTTGTGTGATTCATGCCAGATACTGTGCTGGTTCTTAGGGTGGCTGGTTTGTAGGATCAAGAAATGGGTCAAGTTCCCAAACTGACAAGCACAGCGCAGAACAGCTGTATCACAAGATGAAAAAGAATCCAGATGTTTTCTGCAGCATTATGAAAAAGTGAATGTGTTAACTTGGAAAACAGTCAGAAATTATTATTGCTCTTCTTTACAAACTTCAGGCCATGCATGCAGACCTCTGCAACTTCTCTACATTCCTCCAAGGAATTGCCTAAGGATAGCACTATTTTAGAACCATATAAAAGTAAGAAACATAGTGATAATTGATCTATTTCTATGCAAATCAATTATTCTTATGTTAATACTTTTACTATGATGCATGCATCCTTTTTGTATAACTTCACTTTGTAACATACTAACCTTTTGTTGGTTTGTACTTTATAGGATTCAAGTTAGTTCATCCAACCAAATCACTTAGCTAATGTCTGCTAAAATTCTAATGATAAGAATCTTTTGGTTTCTGGTATAAGTCAGTATACAATAAATGCCATTGATGCACAGCTGGGATGACAGTTCTAATATCATAATTCCAAAAATTTACTTCTATAATGCCTATGTTTTCACAGCATGGATGTTCTCAATCTCCTATGAAACTTGGAAAGCTATAGTTAATGGACGCTGCCTTTAGATCTCCCATGCCTGAGATTTTTTTTAACATAAATAATGTAAGAAGAGATTAAAGTATAAAAATTGAAATATATTTCAAGTCACATCAGTAACACATGGTTTCTGAATGAAATTCAAAAGCTATATAAATCAGCAACTCATTTTACACTGCTGTTAGAAATTCTGATTAGTTTGTTTTATTTTTATCTATAGAATTTATCATTTTTAACATATTATTCTATTTTTTTTAATTTTTTTATTTTTTAATATATGAAATTTACTGTCAAATTGGTTTCCATACAACACCCAGTGCTCATCATAAAAGGTGCCCTCCTCAATACCCATCACACCCTCCCCTCCCTCCCACCCCCCATCAACCCTCAGTTTGTTCTCAGTTTTTAACAGTCTCTTATGCTTTGGCTCTCTCCCACTCTAACCTCTTTTTTTTTTTTTTCCTTCCCCTCCCCCATGGGTTTCTGTTAAGTTTCTCAGGATCCACATAAGAGTGAAACCATATGGTATCTGTCTTTCTCTGTATGGCTTATTTCACTTAGCATCACACTCTCCAGTTCCATCCACGTTGCTACAAAAGGCCATATTTCATTTTTTCTCATTGCCACATAGTATTCCATTGTGTATATAAACCACAATTTCTTTATCCATTCATCAGTTGATGGACATTTAGGCTCTTTCCATAATTTGGCTATTGTTGAGAGTGCTGCTATAAACATTGGGGTACAAGTGCCCCTATGCATCAGTACTCCTGTATCCCTTGGATAAATTCCTAGCAGTGCTATTGCTGGGTCATAGGGTAGGTCTATTTTTAATTTTCTGAGGAACCTCCACACTGCTTTCCAGAGCGGCTGCACCAATTTGCATTCCCACCAACAGTGCAAGAGGGTTCCCGTTTCTCCACATCCTCTCCAGCATCTATAGTCTCCTGATTTCTTCATTTTGGCCACTCTGACTGGCGTGAGGTGATATCTGAGTGTGGTTTTGATTTGTATTTCCCTGATGGGGAGCGACGTTGAACATCTTTTCATGTGCTTGTTGGCCATCCGGATGTCTTCTTTAGAGAAGTGTCTATTCATATTTTCTGCCCATTTCTTCACTAGGTTATTTGTTTTTCGGGTGTGGAGTTTGATGACCTCTTTATAGATTTTGGATACTAGCCCTTTGTCCGATATGTCATTTGCAAATATCTTTTCCCATTCCGTTGGTTGCCTTTTAGTTTTGTTGGTTGTTTCCTTTGCTGTGCAGAAGCTTTTTATCTTCATAAGGTCCCAGTAATTCACTTTTGCTTTTAATTCCCTTGCCTTTGGGGATGTGTCGAGTAAGAGATTGCTACGGCTGAGGTCAGAGAGGTCTTTTCCTGCTTTCTCCTCTAAGGTTTTGATGGTTTCCTGTCTCACATTCAGGTCCTTTATCCATTTTGAGTTTATTTTTGTGAATGGTGTGAGAAAGTGGTCTAGTTTCAACCTTCTGCATGTTGCTGTCCAGTTCTCCCAGCACCATTTGTTAAAGAGACTGTCTTTTTTCCATTGGATGTTCTTTCCTGCTTTGTCAAAGATGAGTTGGCCATACGTTTGTGGGTCTAGTTCTGGGGTTTCTATTCTATTCCATTGGTCTATGTGTCTGTTTTTATGCCAATACCATGCTGTCTTGATGATGACAGCTTTGTAGTAGAGGCTAAAGTCTGGGATTGTGATGCCTCCTGCTTTGCTCTTCTTCTTCAAAATTACTTTGGCTATTCGGGGCCTTTTGTGGTTCCATATGAATTTTAGGATTGCTTGTTCTAGTTTCGAGAAGAATGCTGGTGCAATTTTGATTGGGATTGCATTGAATGTGTAGATAGCTTTGGGTAGTATTGACATTTTGACAATATTTATTCTTCCAATCCATGAGCAGGGAATGTCTTTCCATTTCTTTATATCTTCTTCAATTACCTGCATAAGCTTTCTATAGTTTTCAGCATACAGATCTTTTACATCTTTGGTGAGATTTATTCCTAGGTGTTTTATGCTTCTTGGTGCAATTGTGAATGGGATCAGTTTCTTTATTTGTCTTTCTGTTGCTTCATTGTTAGTGTATAAGAATGCAACTGATTTCTGTACATTGATTTTGTATCCTGAAACTTTGCTGAATTCATGTATCAGGTCTAGCAGACTTTTGGTGGAGTCTATCGGATTTTCCATGTATAATACCATGTCATCTGCAAAAAGCGAAAGCTTGACTTCATCTTTGCCAATTTTGATGCCTTTGATTTCCTTTTGTTGTCTGATTGCTGATGCTAGAACTTCCAGCACTATGTTAAACAACAGCAGTGAGAGTGGGCATCCCTGTCGTGTTCCTGATCTCAGGGAAAAAGCTCTCAGTTTTTCCTCATTGAGAATGATGTTAGCTGTGGGCTTTTCATAAATGCCTTTTATGATCTTTAAGTATGTTCCTTCTATCCCTACTTTCTCAAGGGTTTTTATTAAGAAAGGGTGCTGGAGTTTGTCAAAGGCCTTTTCTACATCGATTGACAGGATCATATGGTTCTTCTCTTTTTTTTTTGTTAATGTGATGTATCACGTTGATCGATTTGCGAATGTTGAACCAGCCCTGCATCCCAGGAATGAATCCCACTTGATCATGGTGAATAATTCTTTTTATATGCTGTTGAATTCGATTTGCTAGTATCTTACTGAGAATTTTTGCATCCATATTCATCAGGGATATTGGCCTGTAGTTCTCTTTTGTTACTGGGTCTCTGTCTGGTTTAGGAATCAAAGTAATACTGGCTTCATAGAATGAGTCTGGAAGTTTTCCTTCCCTTTCTATTTCTTGGAATAGCTTGAGAAGGATAGGTATTATCTCTGCTTTAAACGTCTGGTAGAACTCCCCTGGGAAGCCATCTGGTCCTGGACTCTTATTTGTTGGGAGATTTTTGATAACCGATTCAATTTCTTCGCTGGTTATGGGTCTGTTCAAGCTTTCTATTTCCTCCTGATTGAGTTTTGGAAGAGTGTGGGTGTTTAGGAATTTGTCCATTTCTTCCAGGTTGTCCAATTTGTTGGCATATAATTTTTCATAGTATTCCCTGATAATTGTTTGTATCTCTGAGGGATTGGTTGTAATAATTCCATTTTCATTCATGATTTTATCTATTTGGGTCATCTCCCTTTTCTTTTTGAGAAGCCTGGCTAGAGGTTTGTCAATTTTGTTTATTTTTTCAAATAACCAACTCTTGGTTTCGTTGATCTGCTCTACCGTTTTTTTAGATTCTATATTGTTTATTTCTGCTCTGATCTTTATTATTTCTCTTCTTCTGCTGGGTTTAAGCTGCATTTGCTGTTCTGCTTCTATTTCTTTTAGGTGTGCTGTTAGATTTTGTATTTGGGATTTTTCTTGTTTCATGAGATAGGCCTGGATTGCAATGTATTTTCCTCTCAGGACTGCCTTCACTGCGTCCCAAAGGGTTTGGATTGTTGTATTTTCATTTCGTTTGTTTCCATATTTTTTTTAATTTCTTCTCTAATTGCCTGGTTGACACACTCATTCGTTAGTAGGGTGTTCTTTAACCTCCATGCTCTTGGAGGTTTTCCAGTCTTTTTCTTGTGGTTGATTTCAAGCTTCATAGCATTGTGGTCTGAAAGTATGCATGGTATAATTTAAATTCTTGTAAACTTATGAAGGGCTGTTTTGGACCCAGTATATGATCTATGTTGGAGAATGTTCCATGTGCACTCGAGAAGAAAGTATATTCTGTTGCTTTGGGATGCAGAGTTCTAAATATATCTGTCAAGTCCATCTGATCCAATGTATCCTTCAGGGCCCTTGTTTCTTTATTGACCGTGTGTCTAGATGATCTATCCATTTCTGTAAGTGGGGTGTTAAAGTCCCCTGCAATGACCACATTCTTATCAATAAGGTTGCTTATGTTTATGAGTAATTGTTTTATATATCTGGGGGCTCCGGTATTCGGCGCATAGACATTTATAATTGTTAGCTCTTCCTGATGGATAGACCCTGTAATTATTATATAATGCCCTTCTTCATCTCTTGTTACAGCCTTTAATTTAAAGTCTAGTTTGTCTGATATAAGTATGGCTACTCCAGCTTTCTTTTGGCTTCCAGTAGCATGATAAATAGTTCTCCATCCCCTCACTCTCAATCTAAAGGTGTCCTCAGATCTAAAATGAGTCTCTTGTAGACAGCAAATAGATGGGTCTTGTTTTTTTATCCATTCTGATACCCTATGTCTTTTGGTTGGCGCATTTAATCCATTTACATTCAGTGTTATTATAGAAAGATACGGGTTTAGAGTCCTTATGATGTCTGTATGTTTTATGCTTGCAACGATGTCTCTGGTACTTTGTCTCACAGGATCCCCCTTAGGATCTCTTGTAGGGCTGGTTTAGTGGTGATGAATTCCTTCAGTTTTTGTTTGTTTGGGAAGACCTTTATCTCTCCTTCTATTCTAAATGACAGACTTGCTGGATAAAGGATTCTCGGCTGCATATTTTTTCTGTTTAGCACACTGAAGATATCGTGCCAAGCCTTTCTGGCCTGCCAAGTTTCAAAAGAGAGATCAGTCACGAGTCTTATAGGTCTCCCTTTATATGTGAGGGCACGTTTATCCCTTGCTGCTTTCAGAATTTTCTCTTTATCCTTGTATTTTGCCAGTTTCACTATGATATGTCGTGCAGAAGATCGATTCAAGTTACGTCTGAAGGGAGTTCTCTGTGCCTCTTGGATTTCAATGCCTTTTTCCTTCCCCAGTTCAGGGAAGTTCTCAGCTATAATTTGTTCAAGTACCCCTTCAGCACCTTTCCCTCTCTCTTCCTCCTCTGGGATACCAATTATGCGTATATTATTTCTTTTTAGTGTATCACTTAGTTCTCTAATTTTCCCCTCATACTCCTGGATTTTTTTATCTCTCTTTCTCTCAGCTTCCTCTTTTTCCATAACTTTATCTTCTAGTTCAC
The DNA here is from genome assembly GCF_023721935.1 of Panthera uncia. Classification (NCBI taxonomy): domain Eukaryota; kingdom Metazoa; phylum Chordata; class Mammalia; order Carnivora; family Felidae; genus Panthera; species Panthera uncia. Next base: position 29,980,970 of record NC_064817.1, read on the forward strand.
CTATTCTCTCCTCTGCCTCTTCAATCCGAGCTGTCGTCGTTTCCATTTTGTTTTGCATTTCGTTTAAAGCGCTTTTCAGCTCCTCGTGACTGTTCCTTAGTCCCTTGATCTCTGTGGCAAGAGATTCTCTGCTGTCCTGTATACTGTTTTCAAGCCCAGCGATTAATTTTATGACTATTATTCTAAATTCACTTTCTGTTATATTATTTAAATCCTTTTTGATCAGTTCATTAGCTGTTGTTATTTCCTGGAGATTCTTCTGAGGGGAATTCTTCTGTTTGGTCATTTTGGATAGTCCCTGGAGTGGTGAGGACCTGCAGGGCACTTCCCCTGTGCTGTGGTGTATAACTGGAGTTGGTGGGCTGGGCCGCAGTCAGACCTGATGTCTGCCCCCAGCCCACCGCTGGGGCCACAGTCAGACTGGTGTGTGCCTTCTCTTCCCCTCTCCTAGGGGCGGGATTCACTGTGGGGTGGCGTGGCCCGTCTGGGCTACTTGCACACTGCCAGGCTTGTGGTGCTGGGGATCTGGCGTATTAGCTGGGGTGGGTAGGCAAGGTGCACGGGGGCAGGAAGGGCAGGCTTAGCTCGCTTCTCCTTAGGTGATCCACTTCAGGAGGGGCCCTGTGGCAGCGGGAGGGAGTCAGATCCGCTGCCGGAGTTTTGGCTCCGCAGAAGCACAGAGTTGGGTGTTTGCGCGGAGCGAGCAAGTTCCCTGGCAGGAACTGGTTCTCTTTGGGATTTTGGCTGGGGGATGGGCGGGGGAGATGGCGCTGGCGAGCGCCTTTGTTCCCCACCAAACTGAGCTCTGCCGTCCGGGGGCTCAGCAGCTCTCCCTCCCTTTGTCCTCCAGCCTTCCCGCTTTCCGAGCAGAGCTGTTAACTTATGACCTCCCAGACGCTAAGTCGCGCTTGCTGTCGGAACACAGTCCGTCCGGCCCCTCCGCTTTTGCCAGCCAGACTCGGGGGCTCTGCTTGGCCGGCGAGCCGCCCCTCCGCCCCGGCTCCCTCCCGCCAGTCTGTGGAGCGCGCACCGCCTCGCCGCCCTTCCTACCCTCTTCCGTGGGCCTCTCGTCTGCACTTGGCTCTGGAGACTCTGTTCTGCTAATCCTCTGGCGGTTTTCTGGGTTCTTTAGGCAGGTGTAGGTAGAATCTAAGTGATCGGCAGGACGCGCGGTGAGCCCAGCGTCCTCCTACGCCGCCATCTTCCCTCCAACTCCTTTAACATATTATTCTAATGTCTATGTAAATCTTAACCAAAAATTGTTTATTGGTGAAAATAAGACAACAATATATAGAAACCCCTGAAGACTCCATCAAAAAAAACTACTGAAACTAATAAATGAATTCAGTGAAGTTGCAGGATACAAAATTAATATACAGAAATATAGTGCATTTCTATGCACTAATGAACTATCAGAAAGAGAACTTAAGAAGACAACTCTACTTACAATTACATCAAGAAGAATAAAATATCTAGGAATAAATTTAATTAAGGAGATGAAAGACCTATACTCTGAAAACTATAAGACATTGATGAAAGAAACTGAAGATGACACAAATAAATGGAAAGATATACTGTGCTCATGGATTAGAAGACTTAATATTGTTAAAATGTCCATACTACTCAAAACAATCTACACATTCAATGCAATCCCTTTCACAATATCAGTGGCATTTTTCACAGAACTGGAACAAATAATCTTAAAATTAGTATGGAATCACAAATAGCTCCAAATAGCCAAAGGAATCTTGAGAACGAAGAACAAAGCTGAATGCATCCTGATCCTGTCAATGGCCTGTCCCATTCCTCCCCTGCCCCTCACCTCAGTTCTTGAGTTCAGCCAAGAAAGAATTCAGAGCCAAACACTCAAGTAAGCATGAGTTTAATAGTTAAAGTGAAAGTACACCCTCAAGGAGGACAAGTGGGCAAATGTAGAGATGGCAACTACATGGGGAGGGTCAGGGTGGTCTTTCCTTTTTATGCCTGCAAGGGTTATGGGTCATAGCTAGGGCCGTCTCTGACTGGGGTTCCTCCAATCATCTAAGGGTCTCCTCCTACAGGTCAGACAGGGAAGTTTTTGGCCCTACTGGTCCTTACCAGAACTGTCATGGCAGCCATCCCCCACAAGGGGATCAAAACTACAATGTAAATGTATTATTAGGAGCCTATAGGTTACTGTAGGGCAGAAGTTACAGGGAAAAGTCCATGTGTGTTCCCTGGGGTTTTTCCCAGCTGTTTGAAACTTGGTTTCTGCCCTAACAGTTGGAAAAACATCTGTTCCCTGCTCATATGTGGCTAAGTGCCTATCAATTCCTGATTGTAAACTATAATACAAAGTTGTAGTAAATAAAACAGTATGGTACTGGCCCAAAAATAGACATATATTTTAATAGAACAGAATAGAGAGTCCAGAAATAAACACACGCTTATACAGTGAATTAATCTTCAGCAAAGGAGGCAAGAACATACAATGGTGAAAAAAAACATCTCTTCAATAAATGGTATTGGGAAAACTCCACCACTTTCTCACACCATATGCAAAAATAAACTCTGAAATGGACTAAAGATTTGGATGTAAGACAGGAAGCCATAAAATTCCTAAAAGAAAACCTAGGTATTAAACTCTTGGGCATTGCTCTGAACAGTATTCTTTTTGGATCTGTCTTCTCAGGAAAGGACAACAAAAGCAAAAATAAACTTTTGAGAAGATATCAAAATAGAAAGCTTCTGCACAGTGAAGGAAAGTGTCAACAAAACAAAAAGGCAGCCTACTGAATGGGAGAAGATATTTGCAAATGATATATCCTGTAAAGGGTTAAAATCTAATATATACAAAGAACTTATACAACTCAACATCAAAACCCACACATAATGCAGTTAGGAATGGGCAGAAGACCAGAATACACATTGCTCCAAGGAAGATATACAAATGGCCAACAGACATATGAAAAGATACTCAATAGCACTAATCATCAAGGAAATGAAAATCAAAATCACAATGAGGTATCACCTTGCACCTCTCAGAATGGCTATTGTCAAAAAGGCAAGAGATAATAAGTGTTGGTGAAGATGTAGAGGAAAGGGAACGCTTGTACATTCCCTGGTGGTAAGAATGCAAAATTGTGCGGGCACTGTGGAAAATAGTATGGAGATTACTTGAAAAATTAAAAATAGAACTATCACATGGTCCAGCAATTCCTCATCTGGGTATTTATCCTAAGAAAATAAAAACACTAATTTGAAAGACATAAGCACCCCTATGTTCATTGTAGCATTATCTGCAATAGCCAAGGTATGGAAGTAACCTAAGTGTGCATTTATAGATGAATGGATAAGGAAGAAGTGGTATGTGTACACACACAGCACACACACATATATAAAGGAACATTACTCATTCGTAAAAAAGAGTGAAATCTTGGGGTGCCTGGGTGGCTCAGTCGGTTGAGTGTCCGACTTCAGCTCAGGTCATGATCTCGCAGTTGATGAGTTCAAGCCCTGTGTCAGGCTCTGCCCTGACAGCTCACAGCCTGGAGCCTGCTTCAGATTCTGTGTCTCCCTCTCTCTCTGCTCCTCCCCCGCTCATGCTCTGTCTCTCTCTGTCTCAAAAATAAAGATAAACATTTTTTAAAAATTTTTAAAAAGAATGAAATCTTGCCATTCACAATAACATGGATGAACCTAGAGGGTATTATGCTAAGTGAAATAAATTAGAGAATGACATACTGTATAATTTCACTTATATGCAGAATCTAAAAAACAAGACCATCAAACAACCAAAAAAGAAACAAACTCATGGATACAGAGAACAGTTTGGTGGTTGCCAGAGGGGAGAAGTGTGGGAGGATGGGCAAAATAGGGGAAGGGGATTAGAAGGTACAAACAGCAACAACAAAAAAAACAAGACAACAAGCCCAAAATGGAATTGCTTAGGCTAACCACTACATCATCAGAGATTCAATTACAATTTTGGCTTTCCCAAAAATGGAATTTTGAACCTGTCAATCAGAATCCGTTTGGGGGTGCCTGGGTGGCTCAGTTGGTTAAGCATCAACTCTTGATTTCAGCTCAGGTCATGATCTCACAGTTTTTGAATTTGAGCTCTTCATCGGGCTCTGCACTGACAAAGCAGAGCCTGCTTGAGATTCTCTATCTGCCTCTCTCCCTTTCTCTCTTTCTCTCTCTCTCATTCTCTCTCTATCTCTCTATCTCTCCGAATAAATAAATGAACTTTAAAAAATTAAAAAAAAGAAAAGAAAAAAACAACTAGATCCACACTGGTAGGTAATCTGACTGTTAGACTCCTGCCATCCCGTAAAGTAATGTAACCTTGCAACAACCTACATACTTTTTTGCCTGGTATAAATCTCTTGTTCCCAATCCCCTTGGCCTACAAAAACCTTTCATTTTGTACAGCTCCTCAGAGCTCCTTTCCTTTTGCTAGATTAGAAGCTGCCTGATGTATCAATCATTGAACAAAACAAATAAGATCTTTAAAATTTACTCAGTTGAATTTTGTTTTTTAACAGTGTAGAGATACTAATATTGTCTTTCAATGATTAGTAGGTAATCAATGCATAATCTGTGGATAAAACATTGACACTGTGTGAACATCCCTTTCTTTATCAATCTTTCACCAAATGGATAAACATTTTTGCCCTTTACATCTGTTACTGTCTCAATTCTATATTCCAGTTCTCCCTACTGCTGGATAGTGGAGAAGTCACTGTCTATCATAAAAGGGAAAGCAGACAAAAATATTTAAGTGAAAAAAAATAAGGTAATTCAATCAAGAACTTTAAGTACACCATAGACTATAACCAATAAAATACAAGTGATAGTTTTAAGAATCATAATTTTGAAACTGTGTAACATGATGATCATTGAAGGGTAGCAGAGTATGCTACTCCCCAAATATGCCTCTTTGGCTTAAGGGTTACTTTTAGCTGATTAATTTTGAAGAAAAGCAGACACTGTAGAACCTCTAAAAACAGAATAAAATTTACTCTTTTGTAAGAGACATTTATACTTGTAAAGGAAATCTCCATTTGTAAAGGTGTCTCTCTCTCTGTACCAGAAAGACAAGAATGACTCTAAATCTCTAGCAACTCTTATCATTTGAAAAGGCACAGCCTTAAATCTCCATTTTAAATCTTACCCTTATTTATTGTGCTTTGCCTAAAAACCTCCTGAAACTGCTCTCCCCAACATCTGTCTTTTGCCGTTAGCTGGAGATGGTATTTAAGGTGGGCCCTTTGGGGAGTTAGTAATTTGACCTGGATACTCCTATAGTATACTGGTGGTATACATGTTATTAAACTTCTATTTCTGTTCATCTGTCTTTTATTCCAGGGGGTCTCACCCAAGAAAACTGAAAGGTAGAAGGAAAATAAGTTTTCCTCCTATATACCATATCTAAAACAATTAGAGTCTCCTTATTCATCACCTCATTCATTAGCAGACGAATGTGAACACTCAAATCTCAAATGTCTGGGCCTGTCTCCGTCGTTAGTGAAAATAAAAGACTTTTATCCTTGTCTTCACAAATTATTTTAGGGGTGGAATTTTGAAGTTATATTAAATTTATTTGATAAATGGCATTTCCATTGCCGGATGAAATACTGTGACGTCGTTGTAATGATATGCCTAGTGCCATAAAATTATTTTGTTATATATGTCTTTATGATTGTAACTAAGTTTATGTGCCTACATATATTATTGGTAAACGGACCTATGTTCAAAAAGCAGTTCTACTGAAAATGGATCTAATTCAGAGAAACTGGCATAGTGAAGGAGAGGGGCAAGGAGTCATAGTGTGGTTTCTAGGATCAAGTTCCTCTAATTTTGATGTGGTTGCCTGCCTAAACCTTTCTCTTCAAGTCTGCTAGACCAAAAGTTACATGTTGGCAGAGCTGGTTGTGGCTATGAAGAGTTAAAGAAAGAATTTACTGCTAACACTCCTTGGGATTAATGACCTACAGCTCTATTTATAGAGCTGAATAAAGTGAAAAATAGGAGAAAAAGAAGAAAAGATGCTGGATCAGCCCTTAGAAATTGCTACTCATTGTGAAACCTACTACTGCCAACATAACCATCTAAAACAAGTGCTTTTTACTCTCCATCTAGTATTAAGTAAAGACTTACAATCAATGGAATAATTTTGAAAGACTGTACTTGCTTCAGAGAAAGCTATTCCAGAAAACGAACTTCCTTTAGCAAACTTTCTAAAGCAGCTTATACTATTTATACCTAGCCATATTTCTTAATTTAATAACTGGTAATAAGATTATTTGTATCTAACCTTATTGACATAAAAACATTTAATTATTTTGTTTATTTAAATATCTTATGCAGTGGTGTCTTGGTGGCTCAGTCGATTAAGCGACCAACTCTTGATTTCAGCTCAGGTCATGTTGTCAGGATTGTGAGATAGAGCCCCGCGTCAAGCTCTGCACTGGACATGGACCCTGCTTAAGATTCTCTCTCTCCTCTCCTTTTGCCCCTCCCCCCTGGTCCCATTCTTTCTCTCTCTAAAAAATAAATAAATAAAATTAATAAATATATATATCTACTGTTTACTATAGCTAGCATATTTTGTTGATTAGGTCAATCTATGGGACAAGTGAATTTTAATGCCAGTACTCTACTTTACATATTTATGAAAGTGCAGCTTGTCAGGGAGCAAGAATTCCTATCCCATTCAAGGGAGACTCTCTGGACTAAGAATCAAATTGACATGAGACAGAGTAACAGGAGAAAAATCAAATTTAATAGCATATGTATGGAGAATCCTCATAAACACGGGAGTTCCAAAGACAGTAATGCAAAATGAAATATATATGTCATCCTGAACTAAGGAGAAGGGGTAGGGGTCTGGGACTTCAGAGGAAAGGAATACAATTCACAAGACAATAAGAAGAGCAAATGTTTGGTAATTAGATGTTTGCCCTGCCATACAAATGTGTCACTCAGGTAAAATTTATCTCAGGTAAAATTTATCTCGGCCAATAAAACTTATTCTGGGAAAGATCCCCAACTTAGATTCTTCTATGTAGTTAAGGGAGGGACAAAAGTTTGTCTTGTACTGGTAGGGTCTTGACTTCCTTCAGCTCAGAATAATCTTTGGGCCATTGTGGCCCATCTTGGGTCTGCTTACTCTGGGCCCCTACAAGCTCATCCATGATGTTGCGACACACAAGAATGTCTGTATCACATGTGAGGACATCAAAAGTTTGGTTTTTTTAGTCGGTGATAAACTTCTAGAGATTGAATTTCTTTATTTATTTCTAATGAATCAAAGACCCAAGGTTTCCTATCATAACGTAACTGTTATTCATTGTGTTTCAATATCCTTCAAAGAGGGGAACAGGAGTAGAGTTATAGCTACTCTTCTGGGCATTGCAATAACCCAGAATATGTGTTATCTCAACCCCAAAATGCCACTGTATTTATGAACATGAATATTTCTAGACTAAATGTTACTGAATTAATCTAGTGCCCTAAAATGGTTTTAAAGTTTGATCTAAGTATGCTTATTAAGTCCTTGCAAGTGAATATCTTCCAATGATTTTATGATAGCAGGATAAGATCTTAGGACATGTCTTTAGACCATGTAAAAGTTCCATAAATATTCAAATGTATAGAAATATATGTCCACTATCAAAACTATAAATTTGTATAAATTATTTTCACATAAATACTTTCACTTGTTGGATACCCAATAATCTGGTAAGAGAAGCAGAGAATTCAATTTCTATAGAGCATTTGAGAAACTGGAAAATGTCTATTAGGGACTACTTTCACAGTTTTAAATCAGTACCTTTGATTAATATCTATCAATGCATATTTTCTTTTCAGGAGAATAGACCTATAGAAAAAAATCTGTAATCTATTGTTAAACACAGTTTAAAGTACTGTTTCTAGGAATGAATTGTGGCAAAATTAAAAAACAACCATTCCCTAGACCTACTTAAGTTTGGGCAGAAGTCAAATTTATAAACTTTTTGATTTAATGAATATATATATAAATAAATACGATTATAAAAATATACAAGTACAAAACATTCAGAAAAGTATAGAGATTACAAAATAGTAAAGTACAAAATAGTAAATAGCACCATTAACAACCAAAAAGTAGAACTTTTATATATGGCAAATTACTCTGGTAATGCAATTAGCCTTATAATGCCTAATAAGGCTGAGTCGAAAATTTATTTGTAAACCATAGGGACCATTAGCTGTTCCGCTATTTACATCTATAATGGTTAATTCCAAAGAATTCTGAGCAGAGGCAATAGTCATTAAATATATTATGTGAATCAACATCCGCAGCCTGCTGATAACCAAAAACTAAAACTCCCACAGTGATGGCATGAACCCATATAAACACAGAAAGTTCATTTTCATTAAACCATTCTTTAGAAATATGTTATGTACTTATTTCAGAAGATAGCTATGAACTAGCTTAAACATAGCCTAGGTGATTTTTATAGGTCATTTCCATTTTATCTCTTAGAAGATTTCTGGATGTTTTTCATGGGCATAAAGAAAGAAGGGATAGCTATGTTTTGAAATATGTGGAATCGATCTATTGTAATTCAGGGATTTTTATAAACAATAACAGGGACTAAGGTCATAGCTGGCCATACAAGTTATTAAAGGAAGCCATCGATACCATGTAAAGGTGGAATTACTTCTGATGGAATTCCTTGTTAAAATGTATTTCCTTAATCATCTGGTTAAATCACCATGAAATGTGTGTTCTCACTGGTTAGAGCAATGCTAAAGAAAAAATTTTGGTTGAGAATAAATTATTAACTTGAAGGTTAAATATTGATACCTAGACAAGGGAACAACTAAGCCATGATAAAATGACCACAGAGGTTTGGTAAACAACATGGTCTGGCATCACTTTCATACAGAATATGGTTGCCCTGGGTGGGGTCAGCTGGAGGCCCCTAAGAATAAAGGAATGGCTATGAAGGCAAGGGAAAAAGTAAATTAGCCAGGAACTATGATGTGCCAAGTACAGCATAAGGCAGTGTTGGCCTATTTAATACTTCAAAGTTACATGATCTCTTTCAGAATATTCCCATTGTTTTAAGTCCAATTATAGCAAAATAGACATACTTTATTTGTATTACATTGTTTTGAACATTTTACATAAGATATCAATTAAAATGTCTGTAAAACATCTCTGGTCAATATCAATAACAAACTTGTAATGGTAAAATTACTGACAGGTTTCCATAATTTATAAATATGGATCTCTAACTCTAGGCTGAGGAAGGACAGAGGAGGGACTGCAGAAACATAAGAAGCAGTTGAGGGGCACTTGGGTGGCTCAGTCGGTTAAGCATCTGACATCCGCTCAGGTCATGATCTCACGGTTCCTGGCTTCAGGCCCCATGTAGGGCTCTGTGCTGACACCTCAGAGCCTGGAGCCTGGTTCAGATTCTGTGTCTCCCTCTCTGTTCCTCCTCCGCCTGTGCTCTGTCTCTCAAAAATAAACAAACATTTTAAAAAATTAAAAAAACAAAAGAAGCAGTTGAGGCACTGTCTATCCTTATGCACAACCAGCAAAACAATAATTTTCCAAATACATGTTTTTAAATATGATCTTATAAATGTCAGTGCCTGCTCCAATAATTAATAAAATGAAAGTTTATTTTCAGGTGTTGATGAATTAAGAGTAACATTTGGTCATGTTTTCTTAAACAACAGAGAATAAAACGAAGTGACCCTAATGTAAAAGGTCTAGGAAATCGTTTGAGGTTAAAAACTCTTGCAGATCTTGAAAAACATGGAACCATCTCTCCTTAGCTTAAAAAAAATCTAAAATAGAGCACAGTGGGCTTCCACGAGTTTGTGGAAGACAGATAAAGACCATTTAGAATAGAATAATGACAAATATCATTGCAAGCATTAAAGTAGAATTCTGAACTATCTTTTGCATTTTAGTAGGGGAGAAATGAATTCAACTTCCTTTCATTGATACTTATTTCTATAGACATATCCAGTAGTGAGAAAGCAAGATGTCCAGCAAAGCACCTGAAAAGGTCAGATTCAGTATCTACAAACAACCATGTGCTGGCTCCAAGATGCAGTTGGAGACTGATTCTCACGGTTACAGGGGACATGTTTTTTAAGATCATGGAGCTAACATTTGCTGCAAAACTTAAATATTAGAAGATAAATCCCTTAAAATATGATAAACCCTGAGGTTAACCACAACCACTGTAGTTCTAAATCTCTTTACATTATCAATTTGGTTTTTCCATCATTCTGGTTTATTTATTTACAGATTGTCCTACTACTGCCATTTTCCCTTTTATAGTCAACTTGCACATAAGTTTCTATTTTTTTTAAGTTTATTTATTTGTTTTGAGAAAGAGAGAGAGAAAGGGAGAGTGCACGTGAATGAGTGGGGGAGGGCCAGGGAGAAAGAATCCCAAGCAGGGTCCGGAGTGGACCCAATGTGGGGCTCGGTTCCCCATGAACAGTGAGATCATGACCAGAGCAGAAACCAAGAGTTGGATGCTTAACTGACTGAGCTACCGAGGCGCCTTGTACATCAATATTTTATCTGTTCATCTGGCTGGAAGCTCCTTAAAGTAAAAGACCTACACAAAACACATAAAAGATACTTAAAATTTTTGACTACATACATGGATCAAAGATAGAGAGACAGAAAGAGTCTGATATCATCATTCAAGATAAATTTGAACAATTAGGAAATATAACTTTGTAACTATCAGGAGGGACCCCAAAAGTATAATATTCAATCCCTAATTGTCACAAATTGAGTTTGTTACAAGCAGATAGTCTGAAGTATAAGAGATTTATTAGGGATCAATTTCTGTGTAAGGGATGGAGAAGAAGCAGATTTGGACAGAGTAAGAACAAAATAAAAGAGCTATACAGGCCCCATGAGGCCTTGGCCAGCATGACAAGGAGTTCTGAATTGCCCTTCAGAATTTTTGGCATCAATCTAGAATTTCTGAGCCTCTAACCCTGACTTAATTAGTCAGAGGATGCAGGTTTCCCTGGTGGGGTGCCATCTATGGTCAGGTTGGTGAGACAGACACTATAGGAGTTGACAAATGGAAGCAGTCACTTGACTACACTTCATATGGTCAGGCAATGTGTCCTAACCTGAAGGGGCACTAGGAGGTACAGCTCCATGTCTTCCATGCTAATTAATCCATTTTTATCTTGATTTGCAAATCAGAACAATCTAGCAGGTGAGATGACCGTCTACTGCAGTGTTGGAGAGGAAGAATTTCTTCTGACCTTTAAGATCCTTCTAGCTGGACTAAGAATCAAATTGGCATGAGATAGATTAACAGGAGAAAATAAGATTTAATAGCGTTTATATGGGGAATCTCCATAGACATGGAAATTCCAAAGATAGTGAGGAACCATGACGCTTATATGAGCTAAGGAGAGGGGTAGGGGTAGGGGTCTGGGACTTAGTCAAATATTCTCATGTTCAGCTCTTATTTGTAAGTCAACCCCACTGTATATGTCACATATTACTCAAGTATTACAATAAATATTATTTGGATACCTAATGATTGACATGATCCAGTGTTTAAAATTACGGTTTTATTACATGGGAAAACAACAATGCAAATAGATAATACATATTCAGGGCATGAATAAGTCCTCCAAGTTTCATTAAAATGACATCCATCTTTAAGTAGAATCCAAGCATTTAAACAATGGATTTTAAGTAGTCTGCTGAGATTCTGAAACACTTTTATTAAAGTATTTTATGTAGTGGGTTTGTTGGGGAGCAAGAATTCCTATCTTCTAAAGGTCCTTCTAGCTGGACTAAGAATCAAATTGACATAAGGGAGATTAACAGGAGAAAATCAAATTTAATAGCATACATATGTACAGGGAATCCCCGCAGATAGTCAAGGAAAATGGGGTATATGTTGTCCAGAAATAAGGAGGAGGGGTAGGGGTCTGGGACTTCAGAAGAAAGGAATGCACTCACGGGGCAATAAAAAGAGCAGATGTTTGGTAATTAGATGTTTGCCCTGCCATACAGATGGATCATTCAGATAAAATTTATCTCTGCCAATAAAAGTTATTCTGGGAAAGACCCCCAATGTCTTTTCTTTTCAAATTTTCATTTACATTCTAGTTAGTTAACATACAGTGCAATATTAGTTTCAGAAGTAGAATTCAGTGATTCATTACTTACATACAACACCCAGTGCTCATCATAACAAGTGCCCTCCTTAATATCCATCGCCCATCCAGCCAACCCCCGACTCACCACCTTCCATCAACCCTCAGTTTGTTCTCTATCTTTAAGAGTCTCTTAATGGTTTGTCTCCCTCTCTCTTTTTTCCTCCACCCATATGTTCATCTGTTTTGTTTCCTAAATTCCACATATGAGTGAAACAACATGGAATTTGTCTTTCTTTTATTTCTCTTAGCATAATGCACTCTAGCTCCATACACATTGTTTTTTTTATGGCTGAGTAATATTCCATTGTATATGTATACTACATTTTCTTTATCCTTTCATCAGTCGATGGACATTTGGGTTCTCTCCATAGTTTGGCTATTGTTGATAATGCTGCTATACACATCAGGGTGCATGTACCCTTTGAATCTGTACTTTTGTACTCTTTGGGTAAATACCTGGTAGGACCATTGCTGGATCATAGGGTAGTTCTATTCTTAACTTTTTGAGGAACCTCCATACTGTTCTCCAGAGTGGCTGTACCAGTTTGCATTCCCACCAACAGTGCAAGAGGATTCCCCTTTCTCTGCATCTTCACCAACACCTGCTGTTTCATTTATTGTTAATTTTAGCCATTCTGAGATGTGTGAGGTGGTATCTCATCGTGGTTTTGATTTGTATTTCCCTGATTATGAGTGATGTTGAGCATTTTTTTCATGTATCTGTTAGCCATCTGGATGTCATCTTTGCAAAAGTGTCTATTCATGTCATCTGCCCATTTCTTACCTGGATTATTTGGTCTTTTGGGTGTTGAATTTGATAAGTCCTTTGGAGATTTTGGGTACTAACCCTTTATCTGATATGTCATTTGCAAATGCCTTCTCTCATTCCGTAGGCTGCCTTTTAGTTTTATTGATAGTTTCCTTTGCTGTGCAGAAGCTTTTTATCTTGATGAGGTCCCAATGGTTCATTTTTGCTCTTATGACATAAGACCCCCAGTTTAGATTCTTCTATGTGGTTAATGGAGGATCAAAATTTGTCCTGTGCTGGTAGAGTCTTCATTGCCTTCAGATCAGAATAATCTTTAGGCCAAAGTGGCCCATCTTGGGGCAGCCTGCCTTAGTCCCCTAGTTTCTATTTGATTGAAATACTCAAAATGTTCAGGTTATAGGTAAAGGTGAAACAAAATTAAATACTGTTTTTAAGTAAAATTAAAGATATTAAGATAGTTCAATATTTTTAATAAAATTAATTGAAAGAAGAATGGAAAAATGCATTTGGTTTTATATTGAATAAAAACTTATAAATAGAACAAAGTATTTCCTTTAGTTTATCATATTCTACCTTTATTTTTAACTTGAGGGAAATAAACGAATTTTTATTGCTGTTTACACCCTTAATAAGCATAAAACTGTAGGGACAGGAGGAAAAATAATTTTCCTTCTACCCTTTTGTTCTTGGTTGATACCCCCTTGTAATAAAAGATAGCTTATGGGGTGCCTGGGTGACTCAGTCGGTTGAGCGTCCGACTTTGGCTCAGGTCATGATCTCATGGCTCATGAGTTCCAGGCCCGCATTGGGCTCTGTGCTGACAGCTCAGAGCCTGGAGCCTGCGTCATATTCTGGGTCTCCCTCTCTCTCTCTCTCAATGCCCTCTCCTGCTCATGCTATCTCTCTCTGTCTCTCAAAAATAAATAAACATTGAAAAAAATAAAAAAATAAGAGCTAAACAGGAGAAAAACAAGCAGAAGTTTAATAATATGTATACCTCCTGTATACATAGGGAAGACCAAGGAAAATTGAATAACTCCCCCAAAGGGCTCAAAGCATCACCTTCAATATTTCCAGCCAAAAACAAAAGAAGATGCTGAGTGAAGTGGGGTTTGGGGTCCAGTTATGGAGGATTAGCAAGAAAAGCAGGAAAACCAGGGTAAGATTTGTTATCAGATCCAAGTTGGTGCCTTCTCCATTGATAAAATTCTCTTGTGATTTAGAGTCTTCTTTTCCTAGTACAGAGAAGAATACACCCTTATAATCTGAGATTTCTTTTGTAAATGTAAATATCCCTTACCAAAGGTAACTTTTCCTTGGTTTTCAGAACTTCTCCTATGTCTGCTGTTTCTCAAAATAGTCAGCTCAAAATAATCCTTATGCCAAAGAAAGATATTTGGGGGTGGCATATTCTATTACCTTTCCAATGTAAAACACCAATAATGGAAATCTGATGGACTGAAGGTACATGTGTAAGAGATGGCAATCCATGTATCTCTTCATAAGAGTAACTATGAAGAATAACAAATAAGTTATTATACCAATTCTTCAAGTAGAAAAATAATCTGAAAAATAGCAGTTAACATGCTTATTCTGGTATGGTCTATAAACTTTTAAAGCACTAAGCAATAGTTCAGAGTCAGAAAGAGTGGAGATTTGAATAGAACTCAATGTGCATCACATATACTATCCCAGTCCCAACATTCTAATCCTTGTAGGAATCCAATGAAGGAACAAGAAAGGGGGAGTGAAAAGTAAAGCTCACTTCACTTAAACTCCTGAAAGCCCCAACAGTATAAGCAGCTCTGCTCCGTGGCCAGTATAAAGGTCAAGCCAAACTGGAGATAAATTATATCTGCCCTCCCTTAGGGTAATATTAATGGCAAGGGTTGAATCTACATGGCAAACAAAATGGAAGGGAATATCAAAGCTCTGATCTTTGTAACCAAACCAAACAAGTTTGTCTTCCTGATGTGCAGTAATCAATAAAAAACAGACACTGAACGTTTGCAGTGAAGAAAGATATCAGATCTTTCTGATTTATACTTGTGGTGCCACCCTGGAGAACAGGGAGCTAATGTTCAAAAGTCTTAAACTCCCCAATGGCTTGCAAGTGAGGGATTTTAAGGGCAAAATTTGGAGCATGGATCTCCTAAGAAGTTGGGCACCATTGATTGGAGGCCCATGAGGTCATGTTAGCAGATGTTACTTAATTTCTGGTGTCACTTTTCTTGTCTCCCAGAGGTCTATTCCATCTCAAGAGACTTGGAATCTGAAAAATACCTTTATTCTTTTTTATTGTAGTTTATTTATTTATTTTTGAGAGAGAGAAAGAGACTGTGTGTGTGTGTGCATGAGTGGGGGAGGTGCAGAAAGATAAGGAGGGAGAGAGAGAAAGAGACAGAATACCAAGCAGGCTTCACTCTGTCAGTGCAGAGCCTGACTTGGGGCTCAGACTCATGAACTGTGAGATCATGACCAAAGCTGAAATCAAGAGTTGAGTGCTTAACTGACTGAGCCACCCAGATGGCCCTATCTTTACTCTTTATGTTAGATATTTCATTAGGTACATTTGGTGATTATATCTTTAGGGCACTACTGATTAACTACTTGTAAGCTAGTGGGGTTGCATTCTTACCTGTTCCTTTGAATGATAAGCAAGGATTCCTGTGTCTTGAGCATAGGCCTATGTGTTCCTGGCTTGTCCAGCCATGCCTGGGGGTGATATGAACTGACCAGATGGATGGTGGCTTCATCATGGGTGGGACAGGAGGATCACATCACAGCCAGATTACAGGAAGAAAAAATGGCAGAACAGAAGTGTAATTAGTCATCAGTACATGCCAGAAGAAAATGACAGATGCTACAGGGAAACCTCAAAGAACAAGAGTAAGACCCCACCAAGTATAAATGGAAGAAATTTTAAGTCAAAGTAGAAACCCACAGTCTTGGATTATAAGAGAAAGGAAGAAAGTAAACAAGCTCTTTTCTGTGTTATGTATGATGCTATATTTACCAACCTTACATCTTGTGACTTAGAGGTGAAAAAGCAAAGTTATAATGTTAGTGGAATCATGATTTGAATATAAGTCAGTTATCATATAAAGGGGCTGGGGATAGGTAGGATTTAAGGGAACTAGAAAACCAGATTTTAATTTTAAAAAGCAGAATGGTACTGTTGAAGGTTGTTAAGTAGAGAACTAGTCTAGTCTAAGAACTTTGATTCTGTTTCCCAAAATAAATAATTATAGCAATTTTGATTCATCTGAAGTTACAGAGGCACAGAAATATTTCCAGTTTCTGTACTTTTATTTGTTTGTTTGTTTCTGTACTTTAAAAAGTAACTTTGAAGGAAATCGTTGCTTGGAAGGAAATTTATTGCTGCAGTTTTTAATGCGAAAGATGATGGATCCATTCTTCAAAATCCTAGTGAGTATAAGTATATGCTAAAAATAAAATGAATGTCCAGTTTGTTAAGCTATGGCAATACTACTGAGATTATTATGGCAATACTGTGAGAAAGGAAGTCACACAGGTCACCCCATCCTGACTCTAGGTTGTATTATTGCCTTACCTTCACTATGGTAAACAGTATGGGAGTCAAGGTCAGGCTACCCCAAGATGGGCCACTTTGCCATGAAGATAATTTTGACTTCAAAGCAATCAAAACCCAGCAGATTCAGGAAAAAAATTTTACCTCTTCCCTTCAACTGCCTAAATTTACATTGGAAAGTGTAGCCTGTCCCAAGAAGAGCTATTAACAGAGATTCCTCTTTACCTAAGAAACTTACCTGTATAACAGGGAAACCTTTGTTTTCCAAGTACCTCCTCTCACCTTCCTGCTAATGATCTTCTTCCCCTTTGTTCCCCAGACCTCTACCCCTTTCTTTAGCTCAGGATATGCTACAAGCCTCAGATTGCCTCACTATCTCTGGAATTTTTATGTCTGTGGATTCCCCATACATATGAAACTAAATTTTATTTTCTCCTGTCAATCTGTCTCATGTCAACTTGATTATTAGCCCAGTTAGAGAGATCTTGAAGAGCAGAGAAGATTTCTTCCTCCTCAGCACCAACATAGTTTATTATAACAGCTTCCACCAGTGCCCGTGCTATCCTGTTCCCCTCTGTCCTATTTCTCCAGCATTTTAATCCTGAAAACATACCATAAACCTTTTATTCTTTTGCTCAAGAATTTGAAATGACTCCCTAGTGCTTACCAATCAAGTATGGCAATGAAATGGTTCAATAATTCCTAATTACATTTATTTCCCATTTCTCAGACTCTAATATTTATTATCACCAAGCCCATTGCCAAGTTGCTTCTACCTATTCCACTTTAAGACTGCTTAAAAACTTGCCCAAGTTATTTTTGCCACCTTCCACATCCTGTCCAAACTCCAAACTTTTTGGTAAGTCATCCCTGATAAACTGAACTCTTTCTTCCCTGTACTCCTTCCGTTGTTATGAGAAAATGCTGCACACAATAGCAACTAAGTATGCTGGGTATTTCAAGTTATTTAGTCATGCACCAATTTATTTAAAAACATCAGGAGGAAAAGGACAATGGCTGTATCTTATACATGTGTTGTGATCTCTATGAAACCTAATACAGTGCAAGCTCCACTAGATTGAAGAGGAACAGAATATGTCACTCCAAAATATGCCTCTTTGACATAACGATTATCATGATCTGATTATTTTTAAGAAACAACTGACACAGGAGTAGGTCTGAAAACTGAAAAGTTGCCCTTTTGAAGGATACATTGACATTTATATGAGAAATCTCCATTTGTAAGGGTGTCTCCCTTGTGTAAGAGGAAGAAAAAGATGACTAAATCTTTAGAAACTCTTTATCAATGGAGAAAGCCTTGACTCATATCTGCAAATCAGCCACACCTTGGTTTATTGTGCTTTCCTGGTAACTTCCTATATAACTGGTCTTCCCCCCAGCCCTGAACCCCACTTTCCCCCAACATCTTACTTTGTCTTTAGCTGGAAATAGTTTTTAAGGTGCTAACTTTGGTAATTTGAGGAGTTACTCTGTTTTTCTGGGTCTCTCCCATGTGTATAGGAGGTGTACATGTTATTAAACTTCTGTTTGTTTTCTCCTGTCAATCTGTATTTTATTACAGGGGATTCTCATCCAAAAACCTAGAAGGATAGAGGGGAAATTATTTTTTCCTCCCTTACACACAGGAAATAGTTACTGATCTGGGCTGAAAGACCTGGCACTAAATCTTAGCTTCTTACCTTTTAGTAGTGTTATGTCTCCAAGTTACAGTTTCCTCATGACTAAAATGTGCAGAAGAATTATTCTCATCAGGCTATAATGTGACACTGTAAGCCTGACAAATAGTGAGTGGTCAATAAATGTGCTATTAGCCTACAAAGACATACCCAAAAGCATTTGAAGAAAATCTTTGGTTCAACAGTAAGAAGAGACTTTTATCACATCCTGCCAACAACATGCAATATACAAACTGAGTTGCTGAAAGATGCTATAGGGACAGAATTTGACAGATGTAAGAGGAATGGAGGTGGTTTTATGGATATAATCTGCTAACAGTCAACCTGCTCCTTTGAAAATTTTGATTCTCACACTCAACCCCCAGCTTGTCCTCCAAAGTTAGATTCACTAATAGTAGTTGGGAAAAAGATTTAGAAGGAATTTGCCATTGTTCAGGCCAAAGCTGTCAAGAACTGAAACTGAATACAGGAGGTAACATTAGGAATAGACCCAGGAATGGAACCAAGAAAGTTAATGAAGGAAGAAAGGATTTTCTATTCCAGAAATATTGGTTAGCATAGCTCACAGACTAGTACTAAACTAATGGAAATATTTTTTCTCTAGATTAGAAAATTTGAAAAGCTTCCCAGAATATTGTGACTTTCAAGTCTTAGTCTGTATTCTGGAAATAAAGAACAGAGTTTACAGCAGTCACATAATGGTAATAAAAGTCGGTATTGTTGAGCCATTGCTCTGCTCCAGGTCTGTACAATGTCTCTGAATCCATGTAACAGCTCTAAGATGCAGTCATGGCCATTGCCCCCTGTTACAAATGAAGAAACAAGGCTTGACTTAGAGAGGTTTATGACTTTTTTTTAAAGTCACATATCTGATAAATATCAGATCCAGGACTTGATTCTGGGTCACTCCTACTCCAAAGCCCTTGTAATTTTTATACTTCCCATGTTGCACCAGGTGATTGGCTCAAATGGAAATGGTAGTGTCCCTCATGGTTTTCAGTCCAGATGCTTGGATGCTGCATCTGTTTTGAAAGCATAAGCAGCACAATAGTTGTATTAGTTGTATTATCAACTTAGTTCCATGTTCTGTTTTGTTCTCTATTCAATTATGTTTTATGAACCTCTTAACCTCATACATGATCAATCATTAACTTTGCCTTTTTCACTCCTACACCCTCTTTACCCACAGTAGAAACCTAATGGGGGCCAGATGGTAACACTTATCTTGAATTTATCTGATATACCTGATTGTACCAGGTTCCCAACAAGTGTCTTGTTGTCCACAAGAATGCATACCTTCAGATTGTTTCAAACTCCCCACCTCAAGGTTTCAAGAAACCCTTCAACCTCCTCTCATGTATTCATCTCCTTCCCCAAATATATAGAAGCTGTCCCTAGGGTCAACAGGGTAAGACAGCTTTGGAAATGATCCCCTGTGTTCTCATTGGGCTGCCCTTCTGATAATAACCTTTCTTTGCTTCAAATCAAGTGTCTCAGACCTTCACTTACTGTGTATTGGATGATGCACAGACAAGTCTGAGTTTGGTAACAGTTTCTTCATTTCTTTCAATTTTATCTGTATGTGACTTTAAAGGCTATACTTTTAAGCAAAAATGTTTCATGCAGTGAAAACAAAAACACAGAATGTTTATTGAGAGTTACTGTGTGCCAGAGTTAGTTATAAGTGTTTTTCCATTGTTATTTGGCTTAATCTTCACAATCATCCTCCAATGCAGACATCGTCATCAAACATCACCCTCATCATCATCATTCACACTTAATAAATGAGGAAACTGATGCACAGAGAGGTTAAGTGTCATTGTCAGTTATTGGTGGCACTAGGATTCAAACCCTGGCAGGCTAGTCACCAAGACTGGAACACAGAAGGCAAAGATTATCTTCCCAGGATTTTTTCTGGTTTTCTGTAGGGTTTTGTTGTTGTTGTTGTTGTTGTTGTTATTTTATTTTGTTTTCGTTTTTCTGTTTTTTGCCTTGTTAGTTTCAGTCCATTATTCCAATCTGTCAGATTTTAATCTTGATTCTTTTATCAATCCATTGTATTTGGTAGCCTGACCAGGTTTCCAGGATCTGAGGTTTGTAGAGGCAAACAGTAGGCTGTCCCAAGATGGGCTACTTTGGCATGAACATTATTTTCAGTTAAAAGCAATCCAAACCACTGAGATTCAGAAAAAACTCTTTATCTCCCTTTCAACTGTCTGCTTATATTAAGAAGAGAGCTAGTAATAGAGATTCCTCTTTACCTAAGAAACTTATCCACATAAAGGGGCAACTTTTGTTTTTCAAACATCTCCCCTCAACTTCTTGCTAATGGTCTATCTACCCTTTGTATCCTCAGACCCCTACCCTTCTCTTTAGCTCATATCAGCATTATGTTGCCTGACTGTTTTTGAAATTTCCATGTCTGTGTGGGTTTCCTGTACATATGCTATTACATTTGATTTTCTCCTGTTAATCTGTATCATGCCAATTTGATTCTTAGTGTAGCTAGAAGGATCCTGAAGGGTATAGGAATTCTTCCTCCCCAACAACAAATTGTACTTTCTTTTGTTCTAGATTTATTGAGGTATAATTGGCAGTTAAAAACTGTATATATTTAAGGTGTACAATGTCATGATTTAGAGTACATATGTAACCTGACTGGCTGGCTCAGTCAGTACAGCATGCAACTCTTGATCTCAGGGTTGTGAGTTTGAGCACTATCTTGGGGGTAGAGTTTACTTAAAAAAATAAAAAAATAAAAACCACCTCTTTCTAAATAAAATATAGATTTAAAAAAATGTGTATGTGATTCACGCTTTTTACTAAATAAATAAAGAAAGAAAGAAATAGATAGATAGATAGATAAATAAATAAATAAATAAAATACATATGTATTGTAAAGCAGCCACCACAATTAAGTTAGTTAATATATCCTGCAACTCACATAATTATAATTTTCTTGTGCATGTGTGTGTGTGGTAAGAACACTTAAGATTTACCCTCTTAGAAAATTTCAAGTATATCACACAGTATTATTAACTATAGTCATCATACCCCCTTCCCCCCCCCACCATTTCCCCTTTCCTGTAGTCCCTGGCAACCACATTCTACTCTTTACTTCTCTGTGTTTGATTTTTTTAGATTCTACATATAAATGAAATCAAACAACTTTTATCTTTCTGTGACTGGCTTATTTCACTTAGTGTGATGTCCTCCAGGTTTAGCCATGTTGTTACAAGTGGCAGGATTTCCTTCTTTTTATGGCTGTATAATATCCCACTGTTTATATATAATATATACCAATGTTTTCTTTATTCATTCATCCATAGTCACTTAGGTTGAATGGTATTTTCTCTGCCTTGTAATAGCAATGAATTATGAACATTATTAAAGCCAAAATAAAATTCTTTCTTCCTTCTTTCTCTACAGACCACCCCCCCTACCCCTCCAATACTCATAGTAATGTACACACAAATTAAACAAGTTACTGGCACACTATATGGTCAAAGTGACTGAGATCTTGAATGATTTATCATTCACAATAATTACAAGTTATTTTTATTCTATATTTACACCTAAAGAAATTATTGTATTAGAATCTAACAAACTGGTTTGCTAATTGCATCCAAAATTATTTAGGTGTCAAGATATTATGACACCTTGTTTCCTAACACTATAAACATGTATCATATTTGACTTTTCTTTTGAACATATAATGATGTTCAAGTGGGAATTGCTATGACCTGAATATGTGAACAAACAGTATGTTTTTTTAAAATTTTTAATTTCATTTTGGGAGAGAGAGAGAGAGAGAGAGAGAGAGAGAGAGAGATACAGAGCACAAGCAAGGGAGAGAGGCAGAAGGAAGAGGAGAGAGAGAATCTTAAGCTGGCTCCATGCTCAGCACAGAACCCAATGTGGGGCTCAATCCCACAACCCTGGGATCATGACCTGAGCAGAAATCAAGAGTCAGATGTTCAACTGATTGAGCCACCCAGGCACTCCACAAGCAATATGTTTTTATTTTTAAAAATCTTTATTTTGAAATAGTTATTGACACACAGGAAGTTGCAAAAATAATACAAAGGTCTGTGTACCCTTCATCCAGCTGTTCACAGTGGTAATATATTACATAATTAAAATACAGTATCAAAACCAAGAAGTTAACATTGGTGCAATGCAATTAATGACACTACAGATTTATTTATGTTTCACCAGTTTTTATATGCATTGCTTTGTGGTGTGTGTGTGTTTGTGTATGTATGGTCCTATGCATTTTTCCAAATATATAGATTCATGTAATCATCTTAAAAATCAAGATAAACAGCTCCATCATCCCAAACAAATTCCTTTGTGCTACCCCTTCATAGTCCCATTCCCATATATTGCCCCAACCCCTGACAACCATTAATCAATGCTTCATCTGTATAACTTTGTCATTTCAAGAATGTTATGTAACTGTAATCACACACTGTTTAACATTTTCTGTGTGCTTGTTGGCATTTCTGGGCTGTGAACTTCACTAGCATCTAATTTGGGATACATAGAAGGCAAAAAGAAAACCTAAAACCCAAGGAACTCACTGCCATATTTTTATTCAAGTCCTCGGGACCCTAGAAAATTTACCTCATTCTCCCCAAAATTTTGGAAGGTCTTTGTATATTTGTTTTATATATAGGGGATTTAGCTGTATTTAATAGGAATAACAGAGTGAAATCCATCCATTTTAACTTTTCCAGAATTGGAAGTCCAAATATGCTTTTTTTTTTTTTAACGTTCAGTCATTTTTGAGAGACATGGAGAGAGATTACGAGTGCGGGAGGGACAGAGAGAGAGAGGGAGACACAGAATCTGAAGCAGGCTCCAGGCTCTGAGCTGTCAGCACAGAGCCTGATGTGGGGCTTGAAATCATGAACCAGAAGATCATGACCTGAGCCAAAGATGGACACTTAACTGACTGAGCCACCCAGGAGCCCCCAAATATGCGTTTAAAAAACAAAATTAAGAGTGTCTGTGATGGGGGGTGGGAGGGAGGGCAGGGTGGGTGATGGGTATAGAGGAGGGCACCTTTTGGGATGAGCACTGGGTGTTGTATGGAAACCAATTTGACAATAAATTTCATATATTGAAAAAAAAAGTGTCTGGGTGGCTCACTCAGTTAACTATCTGACTCTTGATGTTGCAATTCATGGGATCAAGCCCTGCATTGGTGTCCGTGCTGACAGCATGGACTGTGCTTGGGATTCTCTCTCTTTCTCTCTCTCTGCTCCTACCCTGTGTGTTCTCTCTCTCTCTCTCTCAAAATAAATAAATAAACATTAAAAAAAACTACAAAATTATATTTGCCCTTTGGTGACAACTCACACATACCCACGGATGCACACAGGGAGAGCTGTTAACAGAGCTGTGACATTTATATTACTCTTTGAAGACAAAATTAAGTTGTTTTTTAACCACTTTATCGAAGTATAACTGACGCACAACAAACTGCACATATTTTAGTGTATATAGTTTGATGAGTTTGGATATGTGCATAGTGTGTTTTAAAAGTGTTTTATTGTTTTTACTTATCTAAATAATCTTTTTTATTTTTTTAATTTTTTAAAATGTTTTTATTTATTTTTGAGACAGGGAGAGACAGAGCATGAGCAGGGGAGGGGCAGAGAGAGAAGGAGACACAGAATCTGAAGCAGGCTCCAGGCTCTGAACTGTCAGCACAGAGCCCGACATGGGGCTCGAACTCACAGACTGTGAGATCATGACCTGAGCTGAAATCGGACACTTAACCAACTGAACCACCCAGGTGCCCCTAAATACTCTTTCACTAGGCACAGATTGTTTACTTTCCTACCACTGTAAGTGCCAGTTCTCTATTTAGCAGATCACAGTTGACTTTTCTTTTGAGAAGGTAGATATTTTTAAAGAATTAAAACACTCTGTCTTTTTATGGGTGTGTCAGTCAAGGTCTGATTAGAGAGAGGGAACCATTAGGAGTTAATGTTAAGAGAGTTATTGCAAGGAATTGGCTTACACAATTGTAGGGGCTACCTAGACAAGTTTAAAATCAATAGGGCTGGCCATCAAGAAGGGCAGACCAGAACTCTGGACCATGAGCTGAAGCTGCTGTGCACAGGCAGGATCTGTTCTTTTTTAAGGAAGCCTCAGGGGCGCCTGGGTGGCTCAGTCGGTTGAGCGCCGACTTCGGCTCAGGTCACGATCTTGCGGTCCGTGAGTTCGAGCCCCGCATCGGGCCCCTGTGCTGACAGCTCAGAGCCCGGAGCCTGTTTCAGATTCTGTGTCTCCCTCTCTCTGACCCTCCCCCATTCATGCTCTGTCTCTCTCTGTCTCAAAAATAAATAAACGTTAAAAAAAAAAAAAAAGGAAGCCTCAGCTATGCTTTTAAGGTCTTGAGCTGACTGTGTCAGGCCCATCCCAATTGTCTTTGATAATCTATTTTATTTAAAGTCACATCTACAAAATCACATCTTAAATCACATCTACAAAATACCTTTATAAAGATACCCAGATTAGTGTTTAAATAACTGTGGACATTACCCTAGCCAAGCTGACATATCCAAAAGACAACACACTAAGTAATCTAATACACAATTTTATGCTGTGGCTAATGATGTATTTCAAAGCAAAATATCAAAATTGTGTCAGAGAATTGCTTATGTTCAAATTGTTTCTATATAATTATGTTATTTAATCATTATGAGTGTACAGGGTAGAACAGGAATCAAATTGGATTCTGGGGTAACATATTATCTTCTAGTTTTGAGATTCCTCTTAAAAACGGGAAGATGATATGAAAAATCACTACAAAATTATCTTTGTAATCGGACAAAGGGCTAGTATCCAAAACCTATAAAGAGCTCACCAAACTCCACACCCGAAAAACAAATAACCCAGTGAAGAAATGGACAGAAAACATGAATAGACACTTCTCTAAAGAAGACATCCGGATGGCCAACAGGCACATGAAAAGATGCTCAACGTCGCTCCTCATCAGGAAAATACAAATCAAAACCACACTCAGATATCACCTCACGCCAGTCAGAGTGGCCAAAATGAAGAAATCAGGAGACTATAGATGCTGGAGAGGATGTGGAGAAACGGGAACCCTCTTGCACTGTTGGTGGGAATGCAAATTTGTGCAGCCACTCTGGAAAACAGTGTGGAGGTTCCTCAGAAAATTAAAAATAGACCTACCCTATGACCCAGCAGTAGCACTGCTAGGAATTTGCCCAAGGGATACAGAAGTACTGATGCATAGGGGCACTTGTACCCCAATGTTTATAGCAGCACTCTCAACAATAGCCAAATTATGGAAAGAGTCTAAATGTCCATCAACTGATGAATGGATAAAGAAATTGTGGTTTGTATACACAATGGAGTACTACGTGGCAATGAGAAAGAACGAAATCTGGCCCTTTGTAGCCACGTGGATGGAACTGGAGAGTGTGATGCTAAGTGAAATAAGCCATACAGAGAAAGACAGATACTATATGTTTTCACTCTTATGTGGATCCTGAGAAACTTAACAGAAACCCATGGGAGAGGGGAAGGAAAAAAAAAAAAGAGGTTAGAGTGGGAGAGAGCCAAAGCATAAGAGACTCTTAAAAACTGAGAACAAACTGAGGGCTGATGGGGGGTGGGAGGGAGGGGAGGGTGGGTGATGGGTATTGAGGAGGGCACCTTTTGGGATGAGCACTGGGTGTTGTATGGAAACCATTTTGACAATAAATTTCATATATTGAAAAAAAAAACAAAATTATCTTTGTAATAAATAATATTGCCTTAGCTATCTTTTTATCAAAATTAGTGTAGATATATCAGATAATCTAGGAAGTTCAAAATATTTTTAAAAAATTAATTTTAAAAACTAAATGAAACATAATTACATTTAGGAAGCATTTTTATTTTTTATTTAAAAAAATTTTTTAATGTTTATTTTTGAAAGAGACAGAGTATGAGCGGGGAACGGGCAGAGAGAGAGGGAGACACAGAATCCAAAGCAGGCTCCAGGCTCTGAGCTGTCAGCACAGAGCCTGATGAGGGGCTAGAAGTTAGGAACTGCGAGATCATGACCTGAGCCAAAGTCAAACGCGTAACTGACTGAGCCACCCAGGTGCCCCTAGGAAGCATTTTTAAAATAACATGTAATTTTGAGTGAAAAATAGTACATGCAAAATTATATACATACATTATAAAGTCAGTGATAATAATAATGATGTTAACTATTGCTATAAAACAATGATCAATAGTATATACTAGGGCCCCTAATATGTGCCAGGTACTCTAAAAAGTGTTTTAGATAAAATATATCTAATCCTCATAACAACCCTATTAGGGAAGTATTATCATTCCACTATTGCAGATGAGGAAAATGAAACTCCTAAAGCTTAAGTAGCTTGCTGGGATTAAATCTAATATGCGTAATGTAACAAATATCACTATAATTAAGCTTAAAATGCAGAGAAAAGAGTTTGGAGAATAATTTTGTAATCTTTAGGTATGATAAACCCTTTTCAAACATTAAAGCTTTCCATAAATCATAAAGAAAAAAAACACATAATTCTGATAGTCTATAAACTTAACTTTTTCAAGGTGAAAAAATCCTCTAAACAAAGTTTTAAAACACGAAACACACTGGAGGAAAATCTTTGTGTTGTTAATCCTTTCTGTGTTATATATTCTGGTACCGGTTAGCAATTTTAATTTATTGCCTCTCAGCTCCAAATGCACCATTTTAACTGCTCTGTGAAAATGAATCTAGGTTCTTCAAAGAGAATTTCTTTGCCCAGTGACACACAGAGTCTTTGTCAATAGAGTGTGCAGACATATATTGCAGGGGGAAAGCATTTTGCTTCCTGGTTCTAGTCCGCTTGCTGGACTGACTTGTACAACTCGCATGACTTTCTCCAACATCAGGCTCCAATGGTGCAGGCAGTTTTCTCCAAGGCCCAGCTCTTGCAGTATGTGGTGGCCAACAGCAGCCAGCAGTAAGTAGCTTCTGTTGACACCCTTCCTCAAGCAGTTTTGTAGCAGAGTGTCTCTGATGACACCCTTCCCCATGAACTGTTTTTCTCTTCACTCTAGTGGGAATTATTTCCTGCAAGTTCTTCTAGTGTGGTACCACAACAGAATCTCTGCCACTTGGTGAACGATGCCTTTGCCCTCTCAAAGAAGTCTGGATCACAGCTCTGTTGGTAGAGGCAGCTAACTGGTATGCTCCACCTTAACTACTCCTCGTATCTGTCATTTCTATATTCTTTATTGTTCCTTCTTGCTAGCCAATCCATCACCATGCTGATCCCATTTTTGTTGGTGACTCCGTACATTAATCTTTCCCTGTTCAAATTACCATGTTGCTTCTCTCTGTCGGTTGGATCCAGACCAATAAACAATTGGTACTAGTAGTGGTCCCAGGAGATAGACTCTCAAAGAGAAAATGTTGGTCAGGGCATGCCTTTGGGCTTGAGAACAGTGCTGAGTTCCTTGCCAATGGGACATGGGATCCTAGTAAAACAGCATGTGATAACATCATAATTAATCAATTTGATTGTGCTTTGGGAGCCCAGGTGGCTGTTGCACTTGATTATTATGGCAATGATGACAACTGAAAGGACTGTGATATGGAACAGATTCTTTTGAGTTCAGTTGAGTGCTCACAAAGAGAAGATGACAAGCTGAAGATTGTTAAATTCCAGCTCAAGTTATATTCCAAGAATCAAAGAGTTTCCCTGTCAGTCCTAAAAGAAATTCCTACTTCTTGTAGTTACAGGGCTGATGCTGCTGGAAATTAAACGCAAAATTTAAATGTGTGGGTTCCTGAATTACAATGACAGTTAAAGTTACAGCCTTGCCCAGTTCCTCATGTTAAAGTTTGGGCACTGATTAGAAAAGCGTGAGATCTGGAAACTTGGACTGAAACCAATTGGTTGGATCCATATGAAACAGACCATTTCAAGCTCCAGTCTTGGGCTTTCTAAAGCACTCAACACAAAAGCTGTGGACAAGAACCAACAAGCCTGGCCTAGAGATGCCTGTGATGAAAGGGACCATGAGCTGCATACTTTATTTACCTGGAATGCTCTTGAACACATTCAGAGTTGTAAACGATCACTTCATAGGATCAGTTCTAGAAGACTGTCAGTCGATAAGAAAACTCTGAGAGAGAACATCTCTTGTGAGGAGAAAGGAGGACTGTCCTCTGTGGGATGAATAGAGGAAGAACCTTTAGGAGAATGGAGAAATGGGAGAAAGGAGTATTGGGAAAGCCCAGGTAGGAGAGTATTTATAAACCACAGAAAGGTTCAATGATGTCAAATAATGCAGTAAATTCCATTAGCAGAAAAGACTGAAAAATGTCCACTGGATTTGTCCTTGGTACCTTGCAGGAGTGGTTTGAGTCGAGTGGAGTAGAGGATGGAATGGGTGATGAGGTAAGGATACAGACTGTAGTAAATAAACTCAGCTGTAATAAATTACTCCCCGTGTGTTTGCAAAGTATTTCCTCAACTGGCGCGGTAAACACTATAAGCACTTATGGGCCAGAACGAGGTCAGAATGCCTTACAGCAACACATGGATGCAACATAATTCTGGTGTTCTAACCATAAGAAAGGAGATGGTGATGATGACGATGGTGATGATGATGATGATGATGATATAGATGTATAAATGCTTGACATGAAGATAAACATTTATTAGTTACCATTGTAGGAGATTGATAAACTGTTTACTTAGAAAATCTTGAAGAGCGACTGAAAATATGCTAGAACCAATCAGAGAAGTGGAGTAAGGGAACCAGATGCAAGATGAAATGGAAATTAATATTAGGCTACCTTTTACACTAGTGATAACAAATTTAGAAGAATAATGGAAAATTATTCTCACAGTACTACTTATGCATAAGGTAAACTTAAATAAGTAGAAAAACATTATATTTCTTGAATGGAAAAACTCAATATCATAAATATATCAGTTTTCTCAAAATTATATATATAAAGTCATCCCAGTTCAAAATCATAAAGTTCAAAATCTTGAAGCCAGGAAATTTATTCTATAGTTTTTGTTTCACCTAGATAAGTAGATAGGCGAGAAGAGCAAAGAGATCTGTGTAATGGATGCCTTTGAAGTAAGACTTTTTGTAACAAATAGCAAAGAGTATTATAAAGCTTCTGTGATTCAAAATGGAAAAAAAAATTGAAACACCAAGATTTAAATAAAGTGATAGATCAAAAGCTCATAATTAATTCAGATAAAGGAGTCATTTTAAACCACCGCAGACATTGAATGTTACTCAATAAATAGTGCTGGAGTATCAGGGAAAATTGAAGGAGCAACTATTGCTAGATCCCCACCCCACAGCCTCCATAAGAATAGAATTCAGTATTTCTCACCAGTATAAGTGTGTATGAATATGATTTCCTCTAAGCCCTAATAAATTAATTATGAGAAAAAACATATAGACAAGTATGAAAATAAATGTCAATAAAACCTGACTGTGGTACTGATATGACACTAAAAAGATGAAGACAACCTAAATGTCCAGAGAGAGAATTGATAAAATATATGAGGGTATCTCTATAAAACTGAATAATACAGAACGATTAAGAATGATGATTTAGACATATATGTATAGTGCAAAGATGACCACTATGTATTGTTAAGGAAAAAAATTTTTAAATGGTATAAGAATATGTTCACATTTTTGTAAAAGTGTGCATAGTAATGTACTTTTACAAAGAAATGCAGAATGCTGACAGTGATTATATTCAGGTCTGATGTATAACGTCTGTGACATTTGTTTGCTTTCTCCCTTATATTTTTTTTGACATAACTTTGTGCTCAGATGAAGTTACATCTATTTTACAAGTGACAGTGTTTAGAAACCATTTTTGCCCATTAACAAAAGCTGCACTTCAGATGATCTATAATTAAAAATAATAACATTAGTAGGTATTGCTGCATAATAAATTATCCCAAAACTTAATAGCTTAAAAAACAATCAATTACCATCTATCACAGTTGCTGCAGGTCAGATACTCAGGAGTGGTGTAAATGGTTGATTCTGGCTTTGGGTCTCCAAGTCTCTGTAAGGACTCAAGACTGCAGAGTTGCAGTCATATGAAAGCTTGACCTGGATGGAAAGATCAGATTCTAAAGTGATTCACCCACATAGCTGGGAAGATCGTGCTGGTTCCTGGAAAAAGAGCTTAGTTCCTCTCCTCATGGAGTTTCTCACTGGGCCACGTGTGTGTTTTCGGTATGTGCCTGCTAGTGTCTTCCGCAGTGTGCAATTCAAGAGCACAGGAAAGATGCTGCCGTGCATTTTATGACGTAATCTTGGAAATCACATGCTGTCATATCTACAGTATCCCATGGGTCACAGGTTTGCCCTAGTCACTTGGAGGGGGCTATACTAGATAAGGATATGAATATTGGGAGGTAAGGATCATTGGGGACCATCTTAGAAGTTGACTAGCATAATTATATTAAGAAAAAGGAAAAGGAAAATGTATAAAAATCATAAGATAGAGAATATTTATGTTGTATTAGCATACAGACTGATGGGCCTTATGCATAAAGTGACAGAAAATATTCTTAAACTAATACTAGGTAAACAAAGATATGTATAAATATGTGTATGAGGATTAACTACTACTTAAAATCATCAGTGGATAAAGATCGAGGTAAATTGAAGAAATTCAAATGATTATAATAGAAGATAGAATTAAAGGTAGATTAAAATTTTTTCTTTTTTTATTTCCTTTAATGGGCTACTTATTTTTTTCAGCAAGACATATTTAAAACAAAGAAAATTAATACACATTATACTAGACTTTGTCACTATTGTTTTATTTTATAACTGAAAAAATTGATTATTAATTTTAAAAATATAAAAATACATTAAATATTTAAAACGCATAATATAAAATATGTAATATATAAATAAAATAAATAATATAAAATGTATAATGTATAAATAAAGTGAATAATATAAAAATATAAACATACATAAAAGATTTAAAAATACATTATGTTTAAAAATATTAAAATTTTAAAATATAATATCCTAAAAATCAATGATATTAATATCAATGATATTAATATTCATTAATATCTAAGAGCAATCATAACCGAATGATTCATATGAAAAAAACAATAATGAATATGGTTCTGTGAAATTAAAGGATTCATTCCTAAATGACAAATAGCATATTTATAATATGAGGTGCTCTCAGTCCACAGATTCTGACTGAAAATTTCCTCTCTCATGCTGGGATCCTTAGAAAAATTAATAAATAATTGAGGAATTGGGCAGAGTTTGAAAAAGAAAAAGCCTATTACACTGCCTTGACACTGGGGACAAAGCCAAAGGTGAATATCGTTTCCCCTTCTCTGACCCCTATGTGATGACACCACAGAAGTACAGAGGGGTTCTAGCCCTAAATCTCAACTTTGGAAAGTAAATATTTACTAGACCCAGTATTCTAATGACTGATTTAATTATGCATGTTCTAATTTTATTTAAATATAACAGTGTTAGATTAATTAATTTTTTAAATGTTTATTTTTAAGAGAGAGAGAGTGAGTGGGGGAGAGGCTCAGAGAGGGGGACAGAGGATCTGAAGTGGGCTCTGCTGACAGCAAGCAGCAAGTGAGCCCAATGTGGGACTCAAACCGTGAGATTATGACCTGAGCCGAAGTCAGTCACTCAACTGACTGAGTCACCCAGACACCGCGGTATTAGATTATTTTAAAAATAAGTGTACATCAGGGCACCTGGGTAGCTCAGTCAGCTAAGTGTCAGTCTCTTGATTTCAGCTCAGGTCATGATCTCACAGTTTCATGAGTTTGTCCTCTGCCTCAGGCTCTGTGCTGACCATGTGGAGCCTGCTTGGGATTCTCCCCCTCTCTCTGCTTCTCCCCTGCTCTCTCTTTCTCTCTCTGTCTCTCTCAAAATAAATAAATAAACTTAAAAAAAATAAGTTTACCTCTTTCACTGTTGGTGGGAATGCAAACTGGTGCAGCCACTCTGGAGAACAGTATGGAGTTCCCTCAAAAAACTAAAAATAGAACTACCCTGCAATCCAGCAATTGCACCATTAGGTATTTACCCAAAGTATATAAAAATACAGATTCAAAGGGGTAAATGCACCCTGATGTTTATAACAGCATTATCAACAATAGCCAAAGTATGGAGAGAGCCCAATAGCCAAAGTATGGAGAGAGTCCATCGACTGATGAATGGATAAAGAAGATGTGGTATATATCTATATCGATATCTACATCAATAGAGATATAATGGAATATTAGTCAGCCATCAAAAACAATGAAATCTTGCCATTTGCAACAACATGAATGGAACTAGAATGTATTGTGCTAAGTGAAATAAGTCAAAGAAAGACAAATATCATATGATTTCACTCATATGTGGAATTTAAGAAACAAAACAGATGAACACATGAGAAAGGTGGGAGGAAGAAAAGAGAAGGAAACAAATCACAAGAGACTCTTAACGATGAAGAAAAAACTGAGGGTTGATATGGGAAGGTGGGTAGCAGATGTACTAGATGGGAGATGGGTATTGAGGAGGGCATTTGTGGTGAGTACTGGGTGTTATATTTAAGTGATGAATCACTGAATTCTCCTAAAACCAATATTGCACTGTATATTAACTAACTAAAATTTAAATTAAAAAAAAATAAATGGGAGACCTTAAACCTTAAAAATCCTGCAAGAGAGCACAGGCAGTAATTTCTCTGACATCAGCCATAATGACATCTTTCTAGATATGTCCCCTGAGTCATGGGAAACAAAAGCAAAACTAAACTATTGGTACTACATCAAAATGGAAACCTTCTGCACAACCTTCTGACAAAGGAAACTGTCAACAAAATTAAAAGGCAACCTACTGAATGGAAGAGGGTATTTGCAAATGACATATATGATAAAGGATTGGTATCCAAAATATATAAAGAATTTACACAATTCAACACCAGAAAAACCAAAACAATCCATTTAAAAATGGGTAGAAGACATGAACAGACATTTCTCCAAAGAAGACACGCAGATGGCCAACAGACACATGAAAAGATGCTCAATATCACTCATCATAGGGGAAATGCAAATCAGAACCACAATGAAATATCACCTCACATCTGTCAGAATGACGAAAATGAAAAACACAAGAAGCAACAAGTATTGGTGAGGATGTGGAGAAAAAGAAACCCTTGTGCACTGTTGGTGGGAATCAAAACTGGTGCAGCCACCGTGGAAAACACTACAGAGGTTCCTCAAAAAATTGAAAATAGAACTACCATATGATCCAGTAATCCTACTACTGGATATTTACCTGAAGAATATGAAAACACTAGTTTGAAAGGATATCTGCACTTCTATGTTTATTGCAGCATTATTTTCAATGGCCAAATTATGGAAGCAGCCCAAGTTTCCATCGATAGATGAATGGATAAAGAAGATGTGGTGTATATATACAATGGAATGCTACTCAGCCATAAAAAAGAACGGAATCTTGCCATTTGCAACAATATGAACGGATCTAGAGCATAAAGCTGAGTGAAACAAGTCATTTAGAGAAAGACAAATACCATGTGATTTCACTCATATGTGGAATTTAAGAAGCAAAGCAAATGAACAAGGGGAAAAAAAGAGACAAACCAAAAAACAGACTCTTAACTTTAGAGCAAGCTGATGGTTATCAGAGGGGAGTTGGTGGGGGATGGATGAAATATGTGAAGGTAATTAAGAGTACACTTAACCTTGATGAGCACTGAGTAATGTATGGAATTGTTGTATACCTGAAACTAATATAACACTATATATTAACTACAGTGGAATTAAAAAATAATTTAAAAAAGAAATTATATAGATGTTTTAAATTTTAATCATTTTATTTGTTGATAATTTATGGAAATACAGCTGTTAATTATATATTGATCTAGTGTACTCAACCTTCCCAAGCTTACTGATTAGTTCTAGTAGTTTTTTTTTAATACACCAGATTTTCTATATAGAAGATCATGTTATGTATAAATAAAGATTCTTTTATTCTTGCCTTTGCAATAAAAAAATAATAATAAGTTTTTAAAAAAATCAACTCTGTACCTTTCCCCATTATGGTTCCTTGGTCAGAGTCTAAAAGTAACAGGAGGAAAATAAGAAAGGATGACAAATATTTCAAGAGTGGGAAAAGGAAGAATAATGGTACCATTGACACTCCTAAGCCTCCAAGATTATGACAAGTACTGGGGTGCCTGGGTGGCTCACTTGGTTAAGCGTCTGACTCTTGATTTTGGATCAGGTCATGATCTCACGGTTCATGGGTTCAAGCCCTGCATCGAGCTCCACGTTAATGGTGGGAAGCCTGCTTGGGATTCTGTCTCCCTCTCTCTCTGCCCCTACTCCTGCTTGCTCTCTCTCTCTCTCTCTCTCTCTCAAAATAAATAAAGAAACATTAAAAAAAAAGATTATGACAAGCACTGATGGTTTCAGAGATACATATACCTAGCGTATACTCATACATTTCATGGTAACAGTCTGAAAGTTTTTAAAATAAAAAGAAGAGTTCAATAATATAAAGAGATTACTTTCAGCCCCAGTCATGTATATTACCATACTGGGCAAGGCATTTGAATTTTCATTTTGTTTAAAAAAATTTTTTGGGGGGGGTGCCTGGGTGGCTCAGTCGGTTGGGTGTCCGACTTTGGCTCAGGTCATGATCTCGTGTTTCATGAGTTCAAGCCCCACATCGGGGTCTTTGCTAACGGCTCAGAGCCTGGAGCCTGCTTCGGATTCTGTGTCTCCCCCTCTGCTCCTCCCATGCTTGTGCTCTCTTTCTGTATCTCAAAAAATGAATAAATGTTAAAAAAAATTTTTTTAAATTTTTTTAATGTTTATTTTTGAGAGAGAGAGAGAGACAGAACATGAGCGGGGAGGGGGAGAAAGAGAAGGAGACACAGAATCCTGTTTCGAATTCTGCTGAACTGTCAGCACAGAGCCCAACGCAGGGCTCAAACCCACAAGCCGTGAGATCATGACCTGAGCTGAAGTCAGATGCTTCACGGACTGAACCACCTAGGTGCCCCTCATTTTGTTTTTATTTAGGATAAACTGGTCATACCACTGTCAGTTCCTTCCTTCTCTTGTCATACAATCTTTTGAAAATAATTTGTTCTCATAACAATTATAGAAACATAAAGTATCAGAGCATTTATTACTAGCTGTGTAGATATGGCTATTGTGATGGCAGAACTACATTTTTCATTTCACTTAATTGTAATTAATTTAAGCTTTAATTTAAATAGTCATATGTAAGCTAGTGGCTACCACATAGAAAACACAACTGTGTACACTGACCAAGAAGACATGCGAGTGGCCCACAAGGAAAGGAGGGGCTTGAGGGACTTAGTGTAAACAAACTGGTCCAGCCATGATACCAAATATAACCGCAGTTGCCCACAAGCACTTTTGATTGTACCCAAACCTGATACTGCATAGGAAAGGAAGGGTTACAACTAGAAATAAATCAAGCGTTTTATTGCTGATTTCACATTTTCCTGCTGCACAGGTCAACCGAGAGAGCACCCACTGGCTATTTACATTTCCACAAGAAAACAACAGACAACTTACAGCTAGCTATAAATATAGTGGAGGACATTTGAAATGACTAGAAGCCAGATAATCAATCTGCCTCGCTGGCACAAATTTAGTGAGCAAATTCTCACAGGGTGCACTGTCTCTGCAGGATTTTATATGTTCTTCTCAGTGTCTGGCTGAATTACACTCCTTTACACGAAGTAAATCTCACTTTAAGTGCACAACAAAAATGAAATGATTTAGAATTTTGAGTAAAAGTGTGACACTCGCCATATAGGGTATTGTGAACAAACACCGTGTGGGTTTTATACATATATATATATATATATATTTTTTTTTTTTATTCTTGGATCTCATGTATACTTTGTCCAGGTATCCCAATGGTAACATTTTGGGAAGTAAGGAATTCCATAAAAATTTTATTTACATGAATTTTTAATAATTTCATTTTATTTAAAATTTAAATTTTGTATTAAGAGAATTGTAGATTTATATGCAATAGTAAGAAATAATACAGCACTATCTCATGTAATTTTTTTCCAGTTTTTCTCAATGGTAACATTTCACAAAACTGTGGTGAGTATCATAATCAGCATATTGACAATGAAATAATGCACTGATAGTATCCAGATTGCCAGTTTTACTGATACATGTGTGTGTGTGTGTGTGTGTGTGTGTGTATTCAATTCTATAATATTGTATCACCTGTGTAGGTTCATGTATCTATCACTACAGTAAAGATCTTGAACAGTTCTAACACTACAGTCTCTCCTGCTCTTTTAGAACCACACTCAGCTATCTTCTGCCTCACCCTGTAAACTACTAGATATGTCCCCCATTTCTAAAATGTTATCACTTTAAACCTGTTATATGAAGGAATCATACATTATGTAACCTTTTGAGATAAGCAAATATCCTCTGGGTATTTGCTCAAATTGTTTTGTGTATCAAGAGTTTGTTCCTTTCATTGCTGAGTGGTATTCCATGGTGTGGATATATCACAGTTTAACTACCTGTTGAAGGACATCTGGATTGTTTCCAGTTTTTAGCTATTATGAGAAAAGCTGCTATGAATATTGATTTTCTGTGTAAACATAAGTTTACATTTCTCTAGGATGAATGCCCATGAGTGCAATTGTTCAGTCATATGGTAATTATGGATTTAGTTTAATAAGAAAATGCCAAACTGTTTTCCAGAGTGGCTGTACTATTTTACATTCCCATTAGAAATTTATGAATTTCCAGTTGCTCTACATCCTCACCAGCATTTTGTGTTGTCATTTTTTATTTTAGAAGTTGATGCTTTAATGATCTCTCACCAACAGCTCACTGCCACATACACACACCATCTTCCTGATATACTTATATCATAATTTTGTTTGGATCAATATTCTGCTTTTACGTTATTTTGTATTAATAAATGATGCTCACTTTTAAGCCAAGTAATAATTTATATTTCATGCAGAGCTTGTCATTTTTTCAAGTTAATATTTTTGTTTTGTTTTTAGTTTGCTTCTCTGTGTTTTTCACTAGTAGATTCTTCCCCAAACTCCCCTGATTGTCTAAATCATTTCTCAACACATTCAAACTCATCAAGTACTCCTTCCATTCAGTCTTCTTGGAGATGTCTCCACTGTAGCCCTATGACCCGCTCCAGTCTTCACTGGTTACTTGCCAAGTCTGTTACATTCTTGTCATCTCTTCACCATCATCCTGGGGTTTTATTATCACCACTCTCTTGACTTGGATGCCCTGTTTCCTGAATACTATTTTCCTTTTTCTTGGCCTCGTTTAACTGGAACACATTATCTCAGGGAGTTTCCTGGGGAAAGGCCTGTGAGTTAAAGTTTTGAGGCCTTGATTATCAGAAAATGTCATTAATTAACCCATACAAAAAGAAAAAAACAACAATAGTTTAACTTGACATAAGTTAAACAATTTTCTCTTAAATCTTACAGCCATTGCTATAACGTTTTCTACAATGCAATATTCTGCTGAAGAACACCAAAGCTATTATGACTTCTTGTGTTCTGCATGTGTGACTTTTTTTTTTTTTTTTTTTTTGCCTCTTTGGAAGCTCTTGGCATATTCTCTTTACCCCTTTTCTTTGAAACTTCCATAGTTTTACCTTACTATAAATGTATTCGGATCCATGGTGTTGAGAAGAAACAGGACCTTTAACTCAGGAAAATCTTGGGCACCTGGGTGGCTCAGTCAGTTGAGCATCCAACTTTTGATTTTGGCTCAACTCAGGATTCGGAGGTTGTGGAGTCTGAGCACTGTGTTGGGCTCCCTGCTTAGCATGGAGAATGCTTAACATTCTCTTTCTCTCCCTCTCTCTCTCTCTCCCCCTCTCTCCCCCCCCTTCTTCCTCTGCCCCTCTCCCCAGCTCCTATGCACTTTCTCTCTAAAAAATATAAATAAATAAATAAATAGTAAAAATAAATAAATCAGTAAAATCATATCCTTACATTATATAAAATTGTCTTAAATATTTCCATGTTAACTTTGTTTTTCTCTTTCTGGAACACTTATTATTTGGCAATTGGACACACCTGGATGTCTTCCAATCTTTTTATGTTTTTCTGCCTGTTTTTCCATCCCCTAAACTTTTAAAGGTATCTTCTAGGTTGGGGATTAACAAACCACAGCCTGTGGAATAGCCACCCCTTATTCAAAATAAAATTTTGTGGGAACCCAGCTACATACATTCTCTTAAAATGGAAGAATTGAATAGTTGCAACAAAGACCATATGTCCTGTGGGTTTAAAATACTTAATGCCTGATCATTTAATAACAAATTTGTGGACATCTCTTCTAAGAGATTTTTTTCAATTTTGTTTTCTAAATTTTCTATTGAATTTCTTATATCGGTGCTCCTAGTTTCAACTTCCATTAGTTCCATTTAGAGTATTGTGTTCTTAATTTGTGGCCATAATATTACTATTATCTTTCTAAAGATATAAATAATCTTTTCTCTGTTCTTAAGATTTTATCATCCAGTATGATCTCTCTTTTAAGTTGTTTTTGCCTTTTTCTTTGGTCTTTGTAATGTCAGCATTTTTTATAAGATGATAGGAGAGACTTGACCACCTGCTCATATTTAAGTGTTACAAAAATGCTCAAAATTCTATATACGTCGGTGAATGTTGTAAATTGTGGGCTTTCCCAAATGAGGATCTAGTAGGAGTATTTTATTAGGGAAATACTAAGAGTCTTAAAACAATCTTGTTAAGTAGCAGAGTATCACACATTAATTGACTTTCCCTGGAATACCTGAATCAGTCACTTTGACAAGGAAGTAGGATAATACTGATTGGCTTAGACCACTTGCTATCTATGCCTAGTGTTTGGGATGAGATCACTACCTCCTAAATCAAGTAATTTTTACACAATGGCATAATGGGGTAGAAAGAAATGTATATGTGGGAATAATGACAATATTCACTTCTCATCTTTCTCCAAATCAATAATTATAGGTGGACATTTTAATACTTCTTTACCAACAATTGAAAGAACAAGTAAACAGAAAATTAGTAAGGATATAGAAGATCTGGAGGATGCAATCAACCAACTTGTACTAATTGACATTTATAGAGCACTGCACCCAACAACAGCAGACTGCTCAGTTTTTTTCACACACAGATGGAATATTTACCAAGCTTGACCATATTATGGATCATAAAACATGTCTAATTCAATGGATGCCAGTCATATAAAATATGTCCTCTGACCACAATAAAATTCAACCAGAAATCAGTAACAAAAAAAGTCTTGAAAAATCTCCAAATATTTGAAAAATAAGTAATATACTCCTACATAATCCATGTATCAAAGAAGAACTCAAAAGAGAAATTAGAAAGCATATTGACTTATAGGGGAATAAAATATTATTCTTATGCAATGCAGCAGAAGTAGTATTTAGTGAAAAATTCATTGTATTAAATTCCTGTATTAGAAAAGATAAAATGTCTCCAATCAATGTCTTCAGTTTCACTTTAAAAAACTAGAAAAATAAAAGCCAATGAATCACAAAATAAGCAGAAGAAAAGAAATAATGAATATCAGAACAGAAATAAATGAAATTTAAAAGAAAAAAGTAAAGAAAATCAGTGAAACTAAAATTGGATTATTTGAGCTGCTCAGTAAAATAGATAAATATGTGTCCAGGCTGATCAGAAAAATAAAGACACAAATTTCCGATGTCAAGAATGGGAGAGGTGGCATCACTACCAACTCTACAGATATTAAAATAAGGGGTTATAATCAGCTTTATGCTAATAAACTCAATAACATATGATTGTGTATATTTCTGAAAGACAGAAACTACAAAAGCTCATGAAAGAAAAATGTAATCTGAATAACTCTATACCTATTTAAAAATGGAATTTGTAGTTTAAAAACCTCCCCCAAAGTAAACCCCAAGGTAATGTGCTTTCCCTGGTGAATTCAAACAAACATATAATTGTTCAAGCATCAGGCTCCCCGCTGATGGCAGGCTCCCTGCTGATGGTGTGGAGCCTGCTTGGAATTATCTCTCTCTGTTCCTCC
This sequence comes from Panthera uncia, assembly GCF_023721935.1. NCBI lineage: Eukaryota > Metazoa > Chordata > Mammalia > Carnivora > Felidae > Panthera > Panthera uncia. The sequence continues at coordinate 30,021,371 of NC_064817.1, forward strand.
CTGCCCCCTCAAAAATAAATAAAATAAACTTTAAAAATAATGAAGCAAATAAATTAGCAATGAAGAAGTTTGTTATCAATTAATAACTACTGAGTAAGCAAATAATAATGTTGGCTACTTTTGCTTAGGTATTGAGTGAGGCTAAATTCCAAGGGCTTGCATAACTTTCACCTTGGTTGGGTCATGGTACCTGACAGATAAATAAGTCACTTGCAAGTGGTTAAAGAAGGGAAGATATTTTCTTAGTCTGGATTTGTGTGTATAATATAAAAAAATGGCTTAGGTTATTCATGTTATTAAGTCATTTTTTAATTATATGGTATATGCCTGTTTTTATTACCATATGATCTTAAGCATCAAGTAAGCTTATTGTATATCATAATTAGTGGTCAAAAATTGCATGTGTTACATTTAATGACCTCTGTCCAACACAAGAAGACATAACATACAAGATGTGTAATGCAAGACAGAGAAATGTAAAAAAAAAAAAAAAGGTCAGTAATATTTGAACACTACTACTGAGAATGCTTTGGCAGTCTTGAGATTTAATATGTTACAACCTTAAAATACCCAAATAGAAGCAAAGGCTATTATAACCATGTTAAGTGATCAAAAGTAGTATATATGTTAATGCATAAAAATATACATTAATAATATATATTCATATATTATTAATAGGAATATTGCATTACATGCTATGTATATATAAGAGCACATATGTGAATGCATATTATAATATATGTGTACACACAAATACATACATACAGTAAAACTTGGTTTGCGAGCATAATTCTTTCCAGAAACATGCTTACAATCCAAAGCATGTGTATATCAAACCGAATTTCAAGAACCATTAGCACAGTTGTGATTATGTGACATTTGGCATCACTTACTACTCGTATTACAAGACATCACTCATTTATCAAGTTAAAATTTATTAGAAATATTTACTAGTCTTGCACATCACTTGCAGAACAAGTTACTTGCAATCCAAGATTTTACTTTATATATATACTTATAATGTATCAGACTATACTGACCTTTCCAACTGGTTTTCTTCACATGCTAAGTATCTAGCCACCCATATAGCATGATTTATGAGATGCTAATAGAGTGCTCTTACTCTGCTCTAGCATAGCGGTTACACTATGGTAGGCAGCATGATGCAGTGATTATGGAGAACAAACTGTGGAGCCATACCATCCAGGTACAAATCCTGGCTTTGCTACCTACTAGCAGTATAACCTGAAGCAATGTATTTAACCTTTTTGTGCTTCAGTTTCCTCTTCTGTAATATAATAATAGTACCTCTCTAGGGGTTTATAGAAGATTAAAAGGATTATTTTTCATAAAGTACTTAAATAAATGCCTTCCTGCATAGTAAGCACCATATAAATATTTGTTAAAAGAAAATGAAATTTAAAAGATCGTTCACTGGTAACTCTTGTTAAGGTTTACAGTCAGTAATTGGGACCTCTCAGTTGAGTGCTTTTTCCATCACTCACCTGGGGTTTGGAGTCAAATTCCAAATGAAAAAGCTGCCTTTATAGGATCCCAGCCTTAATAAGATATATTATATATTTCCCATTTATGTAGATTACTTTTGGAATATATTTGTAATTGAATTGCCAAAAGCACTGATTTCATCAACAGATTGTTTCCATCTGTAACATCTCATTGAAGAAGAATTAAAAGAATATAGTGAACTCTTCTAATACAGTGCATTTAAGTGGAATAATAACTATCTTACTTAGTCCACTGGAATCAAACTTAGTGAACATTTGTGGATAATCACCTTACTTATTACCAAGATATGAACTTAGGGTCTGAGAAGACCCTTTTAAGTTTATTTTGAGGGCTGAAAAATTCCATAAGGGGACAGAGTGGGTGAAGGAAGAGAGAAGACCTGGGTATCTCAGCAAAATCATCAGGCAAAGACATATGGCATGACATATATATTCTTCTTAAAGAATGATGAAACCAATGAAATTTTATATTAAAATTATTATACCACACATGCATGCATGTGTACATACACATGCACACACACACACACACACACACACACACACCTCCCAAAAAGAACCCAAATCTCAGAACATAGTCACTTGTTGGACATAGTGTGAGAATCTAACCTAAAACAATCTCCCATAAAAATACCACCTCTCCAGCTGTTTGGCAAAACTGTCAAGTATATTGCCTCCTATGCTCCAAAACAATCTTAGTTTCTTCTCCTCAGGTCTTGTTTGCATTCTTCTTGTCAAAGCTGAGGATAGTCTTTAAGAGAGAACAGCTGGTCTCTGCTGTCTTGCTCTGAAGCCCCTCAGGAAGTCGGAAGGAAAACTGCCATAGGTGATATTTGGAATATATAATTTTTGGTACAGCAAGAATCAGAATATATGACAGAATGAAACCCCCTTAGGCTGAAGTTCAACTTCAGATGAATTAATTTCCAGCACCACAAAGGAGATCTAGGCTGTAATTTTTAACTAGATTCTACTGAAGACTATTGTTAGGGGAGATTGCTTTCCTGTTTTCTGGAAAAAAATCAAACAAACAAACAAAAAACCCTTTAAGGGCCCAAAGACCCTGTCAGGGAGCAAGAATTCTTATTCCCTTTAAGGGCCATTCTAGCTGGACTAAGAATCAAATTGACATGAGACAGATAAACAGGAGACAAACCAATTTAATAGCATACGTATGGGGAATTCCAGACATGTAAAGTCCAAAGACAGTCAGGCAAAGTGAGGAATATAAGTCATCCTGAACTAAGGAGAAGAGGGTAGGATTCTGGGATTTCTGAAGAAAAAAAATGCATTTCTCAGGGACGATAAGAAAAGCAAATGTTTGGTAATTAGATGTTTAACCTGCCATACAGATGGGTCATGCATAAAATTTATCTCTGCTAATAACATTTATTCTGGGAAAGATCCCAATTTAGATTCTTCTATGTAGTTAAGGGAAAGGCAGAAGTTTCTCTTCAGCCCCTAGAGTCTCAAATGCTTTCAGCTCAGAATAATCTTCATGCCATAGTGGCCATCTTGGAGTGGCTTTCCCTTTGCCCCTACATTTCTCTCCTATGACACTTACCTGAAGTTTCACATGTTAAAAGTTGAGCTGGTAGGTTGTTTCAACTCACTGAGCTAGTCTCTTAGTCCTAACAATGGGTCAATTTAGTCAAACTCATTTCAGAAGGCAGTAATGCAGGTATATTCTCAGGACCTGAACCAAAATCAAGAGTCAGACACCCAACCCACTGAGCCACCCAGGCCCCCCAATGTCAATCATTATTCTAAGTTGTTTCATTTTTGACAAATTTTGCAACAGAGATACCATGAACTTATATGGCTCTTGTTAGACATGAGTAGTATAAGCCTTACATTTATATTGTGTGTCAACTAAAATAAAACAGAAAAGTGTTACATTTAATGCATAACTCTAGGGACAGTTTTATTTTAATTAATCCAACAATCTTAAATTAGCTTTAGTATCATATGTTGTCCCAGATCACATAAGCTTGAAAAAACATATGTGTTAGGTTCTATCTTTCTGAGTTTTAAATACCCTTACAAGCACTTAACTTCAAACCAACTAAATAAAGCTCTTTTACAAATTAATTTTGGCAATATCATCCAGAGACAGAGAAAATACCTCATATTTACAACATACATGGATACACACAAGCCCACACAATTACACAGACAAGATGCAAACATAATCTTAATTTTGTTTCTACTAATATTTGTGGAGAGGACATTATAGGCCCAATTTTTAAATACTTCCATTTATTTATTTATTTATTTATTTATTTATTTATTGTCAGTCTCAGGACATCATAGCTGTGTTGACATCTCAAAGACATATGATTTATAATTGTAAGGGACAGAGAATGAATGCAAAAAAAAATTTTTTTAGCATTTCAGGATTATTTCTATTTAACCTTTACCATTTTTTTTTAAAGTTACAGAACAACTTTGTCCTAATATCCTCATCTTTTATAATATCTACAAACATTTTGAGAGGAATAGGTGAGGTTTGGATATTGGTAAAGATAGGCAGGCTTTAACTTGTTTCTAGAGTTGTAGTTCTGGTTTTATAGAAATTAGTGAAATAAAGACAGTTGTTCCTAGTTGTCCAAAGACCTAGATTTCAGCCTGGATATCAAGGGACTGGCCCATCTGTTTAACTCTGCTTCTTTATATCAGGGAGAATTTTTTTTTAATGTTTATTTATTTATTTTGAGAGAGATAGGGAGTATGTGTGTAAGCAAGCAGAGAAGGGGCAAAGAGAGAAAGAGAGAGAGAATCCCAAGCAGGCTCCATGCTATGAGCTCAGAGCCCCTTTGGGGCTTGAACTCACAAACTGTGAGATCATAATCTGAGCCGAAATCAAGAGTTGGATGCTTAACTGACTGAGCCACCCAGGTGCCCCTGTATCTGGGAGAATTTTAACTAAAATTAGAACCAAAAGATCTATGTCTTTGTAAAGTCTGTATAAAGCATTTTAACAAAATCCTTTTTCTGCATACACAACTTTAGCTTCTATTTGCCCTTGAATATTGGTCTTTTACAAACCATGTGTAAGAGGGCTTAGGAGAAATTTTAGTCATTTATTTCTTCAGTGAAGGGAAGGCTGTGAATATAGTCAAATAATATTTCTAATTGCTCTGAAAAATTCAGTAGGATCTTTTGAAAGGAGAGATAATTTAAAAGATCTGCTGCTATCCAGGGGACATGATTGCTTTTGTGGTGTGTGAAGGGCTAGGAAACTCTTGCAAGGGACATTGTGTAAGAATGCATTAGGCTGGCAGAGCCTGATTATAGAAGCCTGGAAAATAGGAGCAAAGGGAGCCTTATGGCCAGTCTTGGGTGCTTTCGTTAAATTCATTTTCTGGCTTTCAACATTTACAGGAGCAATTTGTATACTTTGAACCTAGAGATTTGGCCAGAGTGATCTCTGTCAATCTTGTAGGGAAAGGGAAGTTAAAACAGGGAGATGAAGCCAGATTTTAGGAAGGAAAATTTGCATTGGATGTGGACATTTCTTTCTGTCTTATGTTTACTTTCAGTTCTTTTATCTTGTCAAGAGAGTCCCTAAGGTTAACCGTTATACTGGTAAGACAATTGAGAGCTTTTTATAAAATATATATATGTATTTAAAATATAGCTAATTTAAAGAATCCGTCATCTGGCCATTGATTACTAAGATCTATACAGAACAACTTTAAATAGTAAGCTTTTTATTGGCTTAACCAAAGACACAAGAGGTGTCCAGAGAAGGCATAGATCTAAAAGTTTACTTCAGAAATTAGTCGAAGAAAGCAAAGGCCTTCATTACACAAGCAGTAAGGATGGTGTAGAGAAAATAGTGTCTTGTCTCTCATGAAAACATGACAGGCCTCCTACCATTGGCCCACTAATCTGTGACATTGAGAAGATGCTTAGTTTTCCAGCACTAATCAAGCAACAAAGGTTGAGATGAAATGGGGTACTATGGGTTGGAAGCTCTCATGATAAACACCTGTGAGAATTGGCTCAGCTGGACAGAGAGAAGGAGATGTAGATCCCCAGTCTATTTGGCCACCAAGTTGCACCCCAGTAAATGCACCATTCAGATGGTGAAGACCAAAGAGAATGTTCTCATTGGTCACAAAGCCAAATTCTTAAAACATAAAACAAGGCAAAAGGAAAAATCTAATAGCTTTATCTAAATCTTGGTTCTCTTGGAGCCAAACTAATACCCAGGAGGGATATGTCATGGGGTTGGGGACTGTGTGTTTTTTTGTAGCACACCTCATTGTGCAGAAGTTTTCTTAAGGTTGGTGGGTGACCTAGTGTCAATCTAACTCATTTGATGATCAACTTATCCTATCACGGAAATCTTCTTGAGGTGGTGAGTGCTCTAACAGTTTTTAAGTGCTCAACCCATGCCCACCAACTTTGCAGCTTTGGCTATGTCCATTAGCAACTGACGACACACAACATAAAAGACACAGACAAAAGAAAACATACACCATCTCTGGAAGGAAATGGAACAGTAAATAAACAGTACTCTACCAAATTTAAGCAAAGAGTTGCTAGGCCCAAGGAACTCATTCCAAATATTTTTTCCAGCTAATCGAAATGTAGAAAGAGAGAAAAAGGATTCTCACCACTTTCACTCCAACAGAGTCTGCAGCGAGAGATTCTGGGAGGCTGACAAGGTAAGAAATCTCATCTTCTGCCTGCTATATGTCAGATGTCCCAAGGATCTCTCAGCTGCAGCAGTGGCTGGGGCAAGTGGTAAATTAAAGTATCCCACTGCATAAGCTAACTGTTAGGGGGCAAGGATGCTTGTCACCTTCAAGGGTTCTTCTAGCCAGACTAAGAATCAAATTGACAAGAGATGAATTAACAGGAGAAAATAAAATGTAATTTCATACATACAGAGAATCCCCACAAACATGGAAATTCTAAATACAGTCAGGCCAAATGAGATATATATGCCATTCTAAACTAAGGAGAAGCAGGTAGGGGTCTGGGACTTCAGAGGAAAGAAATACACCTCATAGGGCAGTAAGAATAGCAGATGTTTGGTAATTAGATGTTTGCCCTGCCAGACAGATGGGCCACTCAGATAAAATTTACCTCTGCTGATAATCCTTATTGTGGGAAAGATCTCCAACTTAGATTCTTCTACGTACTTAAGGGAGGAACAAAAGTTTCTTGTGAGCCTGTATTGTCTTGATTGCCTTCAACTCAGAATATTTTTCATGCCAAAGTGGCAATCTTGGGGTGGCCTACCTTTGGCCCCTATAACCCTGACCTATTCTTTTTTTTTAAGTTTACGTTTTCAGTAATCTCTACACCTAACATGGGGCTCAAACTTATGACCATGAGATCAAGAGTTGCATGCTCTTCTGACTGAGACAACCAGGTGCCCCAACTCTGACCTATTCTTAAGCTTCACCCTCCACAAAGGGTACAGCCTCAGTTCTCACCCTTAAAATTCTCTAGTCAGCCCCACTCTCTTGGAAGTACAGGTCTATCTGCAATTTTGCCAAACTGAAACATGTAAAATTTTCCCTCTCTGCTGTCAGAACTCACCTTCTCCTTTGTACTAGCATTATAAAGGTTTAAGGACATGCCACTTTTCCATGGGATGCGGCTAGGCCCATTCATGGGTTGATTAGGACAATTACAGAAATCAACAATGCATTTCCAAAAATGTGGCTTTATTTGGATTTAAGTTAAACAATGCATGGAACATCAACAGTCCAAAAAATAATGTCCTGTAACAAATCCAGTCAAATATCTTGTCAGAAGCTTTCCTTCATCATGAGGAAAGAGAACATAAGGCCCGACAATACTAAATTGGTGTTAATGTGTCCAAACTCTGCCTTTTAAATTCTACATTTATCAGGAACAAAGTATTCATAGACTGACACCCTTCCATAGACCACACTTTGAGATGTACTACTGAAATATCCTTATCTCCTCTAATCAAATACACGGGCAAGAGCATGCACAAATACACACACACACACACACACACACACACACTCTCACATATTTCCCAAGAATGAACAACATTTTTTAGGTCAAGGGCAGATTATAGGGGAAAAATTCCAGTTTAGGAGGGACAGATTCACATAATTCCCATTACTAAATCAAGGAATTAACATCTCAGTTTGAAAAAGGACTGTCTCACTGGTTCAGAAATTCCCTACGAACAGTGTTCTCCAAATTGTTTTCATATCATGGCACACATAGAAAATGATATCTGCAGATCATTTTGAAGTGTGATACTATGAATAAACATATTCTTATCATTTGATAATTCAACTCATTCTCCTTCCCCAATCTCCCTTGTTGTATGTTTGTATGTATACTGTAGGGGCCAAGAAGAGATTGCCCCAAGATGGGCCACTTTGGCATGAACATTATTTTGAGTTAAAAGCAATTGAAACTCACCAGATTTAGGAAAAGCTCTTTACCTCCCCCTCAACTACCTGCATGTATTAGGAAGATAGCTATTGACAGAGGTTCCTTTTTACTTAAGAAACTTATCCACATAATAGGGCAACCTTTGTTTTCCAAACATCTTTCATCTTCCTGCTGATCATCTTCCTCCTATTTGTGTCATCAGGCCCCTACCCCTATCCTTAGCGCATATAAGCATCATGTTGCCTGTCTTTAGAATTTCCATGTCTGTGTGGATTCCCTGTATATATGTATCCTATTAAATTTGATTTTCTCCTGTTAATCTGTCTCATGTCAATTTGATTCTCAGTCTGCCTGCAAGGACAGATTTTGAAGGGCAGAGCAAATTCTTCCTCCCCAACAGTTGGTGTCATTGGTGATATTTTTAACTCCCTGGACACTGCTACATCTGAGAGATCCTTAAATCTGAAATACCAGCAGCAGAAAGTAAGATTTCTTAACATGTCAGCCTCCTGGAGTCTCTGTCTCCAGAATCTGATAGAGCAAGAATGGTAAGAGTCCTTTTTTCTCTTTCTTAATTTAGATTAGCAGAAGAAAATATTTGTGGAAGTAGTTCCTTGAGCTAAGCAACTCTGGTTAAATTTGGTAGAGTACTCTTTGATTACTGATCTATTTACTCCCACAGATAGACTTTGTTTTCCTTTGTTTGTGTCTTTTATGTTGTTTGTCATCGGTTGCTAAGGGACATCTTGGAAGCCAATGCTGCAAAATTGGTGGGCATGAGTTGAGCACTTAAAAGCTGTTACAGCACCCACCACCTCAAGAAGATGCCTGTGATAGGATAAGTTGGTCATCAAATGGATTGGATTGGCACTAGGTTACCCACCAGAATACTTCGTGTAACAAGGTATACTATAAGACAGCACACAATCCCCAACCCATGGTACATTCCTCTTCAGTATTAGTTTGGATCCAAGAGAGCCAAAGTTTAACCAAGGCTGTTAATGTGCATATATTTTTCCTTTTGCCTTGTTCTATGTTCTAAGAGCTTAGCTTTGAAACCAATGAGAACATTCTCTTTGTTCTCCACCATCTACATGGTGCACTTACTGAGATGAACCTTGGTGGCCAGTCCAACAGACTGGGGATCTAACTCTGATTCTCTCTGTCTTTCCCCCGTTTTCCCACCATGGTTGTGCCAGCTTTCTGGGGTGTTTACCATGACGTTCCAGTCCATGGGAACTTTGTCATCTCAACCTTCATTGCTTGATTAGTGCTGGAAAGTCCCATTCCAGGATCACCTACCCAGTGTCACAGATTAGCACGTCTATGACTGGAGGTGTCTCACATTTTTATGGGAGACCAGAAACACCTTTTTCACTACAACATCCTTACCACCTTTGCAACAAACGCTTTTGCTTTCTTAGACTAATTCTGAAACTAAACTTTCAGATCCTCGGGTTGCATCATCTATGCCCCCTTTGGATGCCTCTTCTGCCTGGTTATGCCATTAAGGTTTATGGGTTTGAGTCACGATTTATAGATCCTACTTGTCAATGGCCAGTAGAAGGATCCTTTAAATTGCCTTTATGTAAAAGAAAATATTCTTTAAAGAGAACTTTTAATTGTGTTATTAGTATAATGGCTAGCCTTAGGGACCCCTTGACAAGATAAAATCACAGAAATTAGACTTAAGACTTAAAAATAAATATCCGGATCCAACATAAATTCCCCTTAAAATCTGGCCTCATCTGACTGTTTTAACTTACCTTTTCCTACAAGATTTACAGGGAACACTCAGACTTATTCTCTAGGTTCTCAGTATACTGATTATTCATGTAAATGTTGATAGCCAGAAAATAAAAAGCACTTGAGACTGTCAATAAGGCTTGCTTTGCTCATATCTTTCAGGGATGAATAATCAGGCTCTGCCAGCTTTAGCAATTCTTATGCAATTCCCTTTGCAGAGGTATCCTAGACACCCCCCTCTCACCTGAAAAAGAATTTGAGTCTCCTGGACATTAGCAAAATCTTTTAAATTACCTTCACTCTGAAAACATCCTAACAAACTTAGAAATTTGGAAGGTTAATGACTATTCACTACCCACTTTACAGAGGAAACAGGACCAAAATTTTTTCTAGGCACTCCTATAGAAGACCTGCAAAAGGCCAATATTTGGAGAGTAATACAAGCCAAGGTTGAATTGTGTATCCAGAAAGGAGGCTTTTGTTAAAATGCTTCATACAGACTTCAGACTTCACAAAGATAAAAATCTTTTGATTCCCATTTTAGTTAAAAATATCCCTAATATAAAAAAGCAAATTTAGTTAAAAGGGCAGGCCAGTCCCTTGATATTTAGGCTATAATCTAGTTCTTTGGGGGATCAGAAATAACTCTTTGTCTTACAAGTCTCTACAAAACCAGAAACAAGTTGAGGCCACCTATCTTTACCAATTCCCCAACCATGCCTATTTATCTTACATAATGTTTGTGGATATTATGAAAAATCAAAATATTGGAACAAAATTGTTCATACTTAAGTAGGGAAAAAGGTAAATTTTAAATTGCAATTACCCTGAAACTCTAAGAAAAAAATTACATTCTTTCTCCATTCCTTAAAATTATAAATCTAATGTCTCTGAAATACAAACGCAGCCCACCATTGTCTAAGACTGAAAACAAAAAGAACTGCTAGAAGAGCTCTTATGTCCAGACATTAACATCTCTCATAAAAAATATGTACCAAATCTCCACCTTGGAGAAAATGTGGATACTTGTGCATTTGTGATGTAAAGTTCCTACCCCTATTTTCTCTGGGACCACCCTTTTTCTGAAAGGAAAAAAAAAAAGAGGGGAGGTGTTGGAAATTGGGCCTTTAATGTCCTTGAGAAGAAAAGCTAGTAAAAACAAGATAAAAGGTACCAGCCTGATGTCCAAGGCTGGATACTCCCCTTGCATACTTCTAGCTTCTGTAATCTTGCTTGCCTCCTTTGTTCACCAACTGCCTGCCTGGCACCACTGATAAGTGCCCCCTCCCCTTTTTCTTTTGTCTCTCAACCCCCTACAATCCCAGCCATAAAAGGGGGCCTGCCAATGCCAAGGTTCAGGGCTCAGGCTTTGGAGGTGATTCCGCTGGGCCGGCACCAGTGCGCAATAAACAGTCTTTCCTGATTCCCCGAGTGTGTGTGGCTTGTCTCTTCCTGGGCACCGAGTATTTGCTGTAACATCCTTTCAACAAATATCAGTAAGAACAAAAGCTGTAAGTTTAAATTTATTCTAATCCTATACATTATTGTCTGGGTCTTAATGATTGGAAACCAATAATCTTCAAAAACTCCTGAGGTGTTGTAAATGGGGTGGACCAAGGGATCTCCATGGTCCAACACCTAATGGCCTTCTGGACAACATGTCCAATATTTGACAGCACGGGTAGCTGTGGCCAAAATCTGAGTTAGCCAAACTAGGGCATTGTCTTTCCTACCTAGGGAGAAATAAGACATGATTAATGCATAGCACAGAATGAATGTAGATGTTATGGGTTCTTTTTTCCTAAAGAAATATTTTAAGTCCTGCATAGGGTGGCTTTCCCAGTGTGGGGATGTTCAGTGGTCTCTTCTTCTGTCTGCTCCTTTTCTGCATATGGGCACCATTTAACTCTTGTATGGCATATCCATGGTTTCACTCTGTTTAATTTTGAGGAGGAATGGGTTGTTAGTAGGACGGCTTAATGTCCAGTCCATTTTTCAGTTAATTGTTGGTCAGGTCCATGCTCTACCAAGTGTTTAACAAGACCTTGTCCCCAGGTTGAAACAGGTTCAATGTTTCTCCCAGCAAGGGGGCTGTCCTAGAGGAAGCAAACGTATGAATAAGGGTTAATATTTGGTTCAAATGTTGTACATATTGTTTAATTTTTATTTCTCCCCTATCTGGGTGGGAAGAGGCAGAATACAAGAGGTCAGGGATGGTCTCCCTTGTGAAATTTCATAGAGGCTCAATCTGAGCCTATGTCTAGGTGCCACCCTTAGATGCAGAAGGGTAAGCAGTAGCACTCTATTCTATGTTAAATGAGTTTCTTGATACAACTTTGCAATGGTCTTTTTCAAAGTATGGTTCATTTTCTCTGTTTTTCCCATTGACTGTGGTCTCTATGAAGCATGGAGTTTCCATTTTATTTGTAGCATTTTACTCACTTGTGGAGTGACTTCAGAAATGCATGAAGGCCCATTATCACTCTGAATGGAGTTTGGTAGGCCATACCTGGATATCAAATCCTTCAGGAGAACTGGGGCTATTTCAGAAGCTCTTTCCATTTGTCTGCAGAGAGCCTCGACCCACCCAGGAAAAGTACCCACAAACACAAGTAAGTACTTAAAATTTCTTGGAGCCTTAGGCATTTGGGTAAAATCCACTTGCCATTCTTCAAAAGGGACGTGCCTGAATACTGGACTAGCGTGCTCCGAGTCTTAGCATTGTTCCAGACACACGAGAGGCAATAGAAAGTTATTCGCTGTTCAGTCTTTTGGAGACTTGGTTCACATGAATGAGGGTGTACTATATCCAGTAGGGCATCTTGTCCACAGTGGGTGCTCTCATGCAGATGTTTAAGGACCGAGTGAACAAGCCCTTCTGGTAAGAGAATCAGACCATGTATATTGACTCTCCAAGTAGAGATGTCATCTCATTTAGTAAAACCCCAGTTGTGGGTATGCTTTTCATTGACCTCAGTGTAGCAGGGTTTAAATCCACTTAAGTCAGGGCACCTGGGTGGCTCAGTTGGTTGAGCATCTGAATTGGGCTCAGGTCATGATCTCATGGTTTGTGAGTTCAAGCCCCACATCAGGCTCTGTACTGACAGCTCAGAACATGGAGCCTGTTTCAGATTCTGTGTCTCCCTCTCTCTCTGCCCCTACCCTTGTCACATTCTGTCTCTGTCTCTCTCAAAAATAAATAAACATTTTTAAAAATCCACTTAAGTCAAAACTAGGGATCAGTGCTCCAAGGAATGGTCGAGTTCTAATTGCTGTTGTCTGGCTGCTTTATTTGCAGCTTGGTTCCATTTTGCTTCGTAAGAATTGGTCTGCTGACAGCCTGGGCAATGCACAATAGCCACCTCAGATGGTAATGCCTCTGCTTCTAACCAAGCCAAGATTTCCAGAGAAAACTTAATGTCCTTGTTCCTGGAAGTGAGGAACCCCCTTTCTTTCTTTCATGGGCATGAACTATCATAAAGGCATATTGACAAATTGTATAAATGTTCACCTTTTTTCTTGAAGTTAGCTGCAAGGCTGAGCTCAATGCAATCAGCTTGACCTTTGGGGCAGAAGTCCCTGGGAAAATAGCCTTAGCTTCTATTACCTGTTCCATAGTAGCTATGGCATACCTGGCTTTTCATTGGTCATTTTCCATGAAACTGTACTGTCACTGAACAGGTCCCAATCCATATCATGTAGAGGCTGATCTGTTAAATCCATCCTGCTTGAGAAAACAGTCTTGAGAATCTCCAAACAGTCATGATCTGCCTTTGAGTCCTCTGCTATTGGAAGCGAAGTGGTAGGATTTAATATTCCTGAAAATCTTAGGGTTATGTTACATTAGAATTATCCAAGAGAACTTCTAGATATTTGCCTTTGTGCTCTGCAATAATCCAATAACTTCCCTTTTGCTCCAGTAATGTTAAAACTTGATGTAATATAAATACAGTTATGGGCTGTCCCAAAGTAAACTTTTCAGCTTCTTTGAGTATGTCACAGGTAGCTGCCCCTGCTCAAAGATATGGGGGCCAACCTTTTATAGTTGCATCCAATGGCTTACTAAAATAGGCAGTGAGTTGGGAAGTAGTCCCCAATATCTGAAGCAACATTCCTAGTCCTAGACTCTTTCATGAACATATGGCATAAAAGATTTATTTGAATTCAACAGGCCCAGGGCAAGAATTGTCATCAGCTTTTCTTTTAATGCACTGAAAGCTTTTTGGCATCCAGATATCCAAATCATAGGGTCTGAGTCTGTTTCTTTAAAACATTTATTAAGGGGCCTAAATATGAAGGCAAAATTAGGTATCCAAATATGACAAAAACTTTCCATTCCTGAAAATCTACAAAATTGCCTCCAATTTGTGGGTATTTTGATGTTCACAATGGCTTGTTTCTGATCCATCATTAAGCTATGAATCCTTTGACTTAATTGGAAGCCCAAGCAGGACACCTGTTGTTTATATATCTGGGTCTTTTGAAGAGATACTTTATACCCCCAGTTTGCCAGGTGGTTTAACATCAGGATTAGATTTGAGAGACAGTGTTCAAAATGAGGGCTGGTATTATCAAATCATCCATGTACTGGAGGAGTATCCCTTGATCTAACTGTAGTGTTCTTAAATCTTTGGACAGTACCTCACCAAGTAAAGTGGGCAAATTCTTAAACCCTTGAAGTAGTATGGTCCAATAGTATTGGGAAATTGTTTTAGTTTTTGGATCTTGTCATTCAAAGGCTAACAATAGCTGAGATTCAGAATCCAATGGGACCCCCCCCCCAAAAGGCATCTTATAGGTCTATAACAGAACACTAGCCATAATTTTCCAGTGTGATGGTCAAGAGGGCATACAGATTAAGTACAGAAGGGTGAATATCCTGCACAATGTCATTAATTGTCTTAAGGTCCTGCACAAACTGATGCTTGGTAATATGAGGCTTTTAATCCAGAAGTATGGGTGTATTGTATGGCTGGCAGGGTTGGATGAGTCCATGTTTTAAAAACTTAAGGGGTGACTGGCTTGCTCAGTTGGTTAAGTGTTCGACTCTTGATTTTGGCTCAGGTCATGATCCCATGGTTTGTGAATTCGAGTCCCACATCAGGCTTTGCGCTGACAGCATGCCGAGCCTGCTTGGAATTCTTTCTCTCCTCTCTTCCTGCCCCTTCTCCCACTCGTGCTCATGTGTCCACTTTCTCTCTCTCTCTATCTCAAAATAAATAAACCTAAAGAAAAAACTTAGGTAAAACAGACTGGATACCCTTCAGCACTTCCTGTTTTAAAGGGAACTGTCTCAGGGCACCTGGATGGCATTGGTTAAACATCTGACTTTGGCTCAGGTCATGATCTCACAGTTCGCATGTTCGAGCCCTGCATCCGGCTTTGTGCCGACAGCTCAGAGCCTGGAACCTGCTTCACATTCTGTGTCTCCCTCTCTCTCTGCCTCTCTCCAGTTTGCGCTCTGTCTCTCCATCTCTCAAAAATAAATAAAAATTAAAAAAAATTAGAGGTACTGTCTCTTATGGACTGTTTTTCATGTTATTTTAATTGTACAGGGACAGGGGTAGCATTCTTTGCTTATCCTGGGATTCCCTCGATCCACAAGGCATTACTTACACTTCATAGGTTTTAGGTGGAAACAGGTCTTCGTTTATGTCCTGTTGAGTGAGGAGCAACTCGAAATAAAGAGCTTGCTCGGGAGGCACCTGTCAGTGGAACTGCTGTTGTTTTGGCAAGAATGTTGTCTGGGCATTTAATTTGCATGGCATGTCTCTCCCCAACAGTGGGATTCAGCAATCAGGTACAGACAAGAAACTATGTTTTGATATCTTTCCCCCCATTTGATGTTCTAAGGATTGCAACAACAGATGTCATTGGGGCTGTCTGGTTATGCCTACAACAGCTACAGAACTGCCACTTTCCTTTGTCAACTTTGAATTTAAAACTGAATTAGTAGCACCTGTATTGACTAGGAAGTCAACCAATTGGTTCTCCTCTGTCAGTTGTACCCAGCAGTACTGTAGAGAGATGGAAATCAGTGCCATTTGAGCCATTAGAGCCCTTGGGAGACCTCAATCCTCATCCTAGTCCGGGACTCATGAGATAATCTGCTTTCGAGGTCACTTTTACCTGTTTTTACCTCTTTAAGTTTGGGACACTCTCTTTTCCAGTGCTCTTGTTCCTCCCTGCAATAGGCACACTGATCAACAGCAGGGTGGCAGGGGCTGGGTGGATCTTCAATTCTTTTGGGTTTGGCCCTTTTGGGAGGTGGTGGAGCTCTGAGAAACAGAGTAGCCTGTTTCATATGCTTTTTATCCCTATAATTGAATGCTTGAAAAGCAACTAAGAAGAGTTCATACCTACTTCTCCCTCGACCTTCTGTACCTTCTTTCCTACACCAGGGACACTTTGTCCAAGAAAGGTCACATTAACCATTCTGAGATTTTTGGGAGCTTCAGGATCCTCATCAGTATATTTTCAATAGGCTTGATAAATCCTCTCCAGAAATTTGGAGGGATCTTCATTTAATTTTTGTTGAATTTCCTAGATTTTAAGACTATTTTGCTTTGGGATTCCTTCCCTCAATCCTGCTAACATACACCTGTGATAATGGTTTGGATAAACCAGCTCTTCATCAACATTTGTGTCCCAGCCAGGTTTGACCACTGGGCTTGCCCTGCCAGTAATGGAGTATTACCTGGGTTTTTACCATACAGATGCCAACCTGCTCATGTGATTTATCAATCACTAGGTGCCACTCATTGGCTGTAAGGAGAAAACAGTCTGCACCTCTGTCCAGATAGGCTTATGAGTGGCAAAAATAATAGTGAACAATTCAGACATTTTCTGAGGATTGTCTCTATAAGTAGGGTTTGAATTTTTCCAATTTAAAAGGTCTGAGGTAGGGGAGCCTGTGTGGCTCAGCCAGTTAGGCCTCTGGCTTTGGCTCAGGTCATGATCTCGCAGTTTGTGAGTTCGAGCCCCACATCGGGCTCTGTGCGGACAGCTCAGAGCCTGGAGCCTGCTTCGGATTCTGTGTCTCTCTCTCTCTGCTCCTCCCCTGCTCGTGCTCTGTCTCTCTCTTTCTCAAAAATAAATAAACATTAAAAAAATTAAAAAAAAAAAGTCTGAGGTAGAGAAAGGACTGTGTGCCCAATAATATCTGGCAAGCAGTCCCTGGGGATTCTTCCCTACAGGATATTGCTGTAAATGAAATTGCTCTGCTCCAAATCAGGGTGCCTCCTGATCAAATTGGGTGCTCTGGTGGGGCTTAATAGGGGAGACCATTCCTGACCCTAGAGCCTAACTAGGTAGGGGAGAAACTGGGGCAGATGGGGCTCTGTGATTATCTATGGTCGGGGCCAGTAGAATTCAGGGGGCAGGGGAGCTCAAAGATTGTAGCAAGATGAGTTCCTCATTTTATTTTTCCTCACGAGGCCTACTGTCTTCACATACATTAACCTCTGGCTTTCTTTGCATCATGAGCTAAGAGCCTTTATGTGCTGAATCTTTATTATATAACACCATAAAAGCCCAAATATATAGAATTTTATCCCATTTACCAGATGTTTGACAGAATAATTCTAATTGGAGGGTAGTATGACAATTTGAAGACCCAAAGGCCATTTTTCTCCTGATTCTAGTGCATCCATGGGCCATGTGGTGTTGCAGTAAAAAGTCATCTTCTTCTTAGGGATAGCCTTATAGTAATATGTAGACCATGCTGCCAAAATGCACCCCAATGGACTGTCAGAGGGGAGGGAAGTAGCATTTCCCATCCTGGAGAGAGAAGAAAAGAATGAGTAGGAAATGAAAGAAAACAAACTAAACAGAGTACTCTTCCAAATTCCAGAAAAGAAAAGCCAAATTCCTCGGTGAGAGGAAGTGGAGACTACTAGTCTTATACCATGATTTCACATTACTTGGTATCAAGTATTAGACAGGTTAGTCCAAAAGTGGAAATCAGAGGGTTCTGGCAAGCACAGCAATACTACTTACCCAGGAGAATGAAGCTGGGTGCTTCCCAAATCTGTTTCTCTTTTCAAACTATATGTGAAGTGGCAGCTGCATCAGCAAGGGGAGGATGGGGAGCTTCCCTGAGGCAAATGGTCTCTTCAGCTTCTACATTTTGGCCACCCCTCTGAGGCAATCCAACCATTGGGAGGGGTCAAGGCATTTACTTGATCAAGAGTCTGTGAATATGGTCCCTAAACAAAGCACCATACCCTTCCTGGCTGGCTTGCCCAAAACTATTATTGATCAATCTATCATAGTCACTAACTTGGGGTATATGAGCCCTGGAATGCTGCCATGGCCAACTGCTCCATCCTGGGAAATCCTGAGGAGGCTGGACAAATCAAAAGCATAGTTCCTGGCTGAGTTTGACAATTCTGTTGCCGAACAAACTCTGATAAAAGTCATTGCAAGAGGGGCGCCTGGGTGGCTCAGCTGGTTAAATGTTTGACTCTTGATCTCAGCTCAGGTCTTGATCTCAGGGTCATGAATTTAAGCCCCCCACTGGGCATGGAGTCTACTTAAAAATAAAACAAAACAAACAAACAAACAAACAAACTCATTGTAAGAGAAGCCAATAACTCAAGAGATGAGGGTTTGGAAAAGAGAAAGGGAGAAATTTATTTTGGGTGCTGGCAACCAGAGATGGTGACAAGCTCAGGCCTTAACAGCAAGATGGACACCTAGAGTTTTTAAGGAGAGAATGGGAGGGGGGCACATGCAAGAGAGCAGGCAGAGAACACATGATATGTGGGCTTGTATGTCTTCACTGGTGGTCATGGGCAGGGAAGGGGACCTGTGGAGTGTGGTCTTCCAGGCATTCCATTGCTATCAGGGCTTTTCTGATAGTAGTTGGAATATTCTGGTCATTGCAAAATCTCTTCTTCAATGCCTCAAGAAAGTGCAATAAGAAATAAGAACAATGTATTTTAGTTAGAGCATGGGCTAAGTGGTCTTGTCTATTTCTGGTTTTAACTGTTGAGGTCTATAGTTGAGCAAGAAGACTTGCTGACAAACTGACATATAGCAAGCTGATAAATTATATTGTTGTAAGCAGAATTTATCTTTTCTACCCTACCTAAACCCTCCAGAATTCAAAACTCTCAGTGAGTATACTTATATTTTAATGGCAATATATTTATTTGCACAAATTCAATAAGAATCAGTTCTTGTAACAGGATACAATTGGAAACATTGGTTATATCAACGAGGCTTTGACTGGCATGTCATATCTGGGAAAGACATGCATGGAATCAGATATGACCAGACAGCTTTAAGAAACTAAGGTTGACTCTATGGAGCCAATAAAGCCCCTTGGAAATCTCAGCTTGATCCCTTGTTTACAGAGTTCCCAGCAGCCTTACCAGATGAGTAAAGAAGGTCACTTCTTGACAGGTCCAGGAACCTTAGGATATATTGGGACCTCTAGAAGAGGATTCATGAAAATCTGTAGGCATAGCAGGTGAAGTCTGGCAAGTATTTGGCCCAAGTTTTGGCTTGGCTTCTGGCTTTAAGAGGCTATTAAAA
Organism: Panthera uncia; assembly: GCF_023721935.1. Taxonomy (NCBI): domain Eukaryota; kingdom Metazoa; phylum Chordata; class Mammalia; order Carnivora; family Felidae; genus Panthera; species Panthera uncia. Next base: position 30,040,582 of record NC_064817.1, read on the forward strand.
GTTCAGGGGTGCCTGGGTGGCTCAGTCAGTCAAGTGTCCCACTCTTGATTTTGTCTCAGGTCATGACCTCACGGTTCGTGAGTTCAAGTCCCACATTGGGCTCTACATTGACAGTACAGAGCCTGCTTGGGATTCTCTCTCTCTCTCCCTCTCTCTCTGCTCTTTCCTTGCTTGTGTGTGTGTTCTCTCTCTCTCTCTCTCAAAATAAATAAGTAAACTTAAAAGTTCAATCTATAGGGGTGCCTGGATGGCTCAGTCAGTGGAGGGTCTGACTCTTGATTTCAGCTCAGGTCATGATCCCAGGGTTGTGGGACTGAGCCCTGCATTAGGCTCCACACTGAGTGGAGCCTGCTTAAGATTCTCTCTCTCTCTCTCTCTCTCTCTCTCTCTCTTTCTCTCTCTCTCTCTCCCTCTGCCCCTCTCCTCTGCTCACCTGCTCTCTCTCTCTAAAAAAAAAAATGATAAATTTAGAATAAAGTTCAATCTATAAATTGTTATAAAAAGCTTCAGCAAAGTAGGTTTTAAAGAGCCTATATGGTCAACCACTATTCTTGCTGCACTTACATAAATTATCAGGCCAAGTGTTTTTGGAACTAGACATATTTCATTAACAAATTAATATTAATTTGGCTATTTTTGGTAGAAAGGAGGGTGATTATATGGAGAGAGAAATGTTTTAATAACACACCTGTGTAAATATGAGATTCTAAAACTGTTTATTATAAATTAGACTAGATCCTGATTTTTTCTAGTTTCCTCCAATGTCTAGCTACAACTCTCCAAACTTTAATTTTTCGCTCATCTTTCTGAGTTGGATACATTTGAGAACTAAAACTGCCCTTTCTCCCAAAGCCTTGGAAATTAAATATGAACAATTTGATGTCAACTGCAGAGAAATCACTACAACAGCTCATGTATGAGACAATCTTCATGCCTGTTGTTCTGTGGGCCACTCAAACATCACCAGACACCTTTGAACTGCAAACCAGGAAGATCCATCAGATTGTCATTGCCTGCTCTCACTCTATCTAAATATGCTTCCAGCTTGACATCTAGAAATCTCCACTGGCTATACTCAGAATTCAGAAATTGATTTATACTTTGACTCAGTCATCATCCACTGTTTTTCTTTTGTTGCCATAGAAATGTCTTTTCAATACCTGATTTCTTGAACCCCAGGCCTCAATTTGAGAACATGTCTGCATCACTGCCTCCTGAAATGAGTTAAACCGAACTGACCTAGTGACAAGACTAACAGACTGGTTCAATAAAATGGAACATAAAACCAATTGACCAGCTCAAGATTTAATGTGTGAAACTTCAGAGAAGTTTCAGAGGAGGGAACTGTAGGTATCAAGGGCAGGAAGCCCCAAGATGGGCGACTTTGACCTGAACTTTATTTTGAGTTAAAAGTGATCGAAACCCAGGAGATTAGAAAAAGCTCTTCATCTCCTCCTCAACTGCTTGGACCAGGAAGAAAGGTATTAACAAAGATTCCACTTTACCTAAGAAACTTATCTACATAATAAAGCACCTTTTGTTTTCTCAACATCTCCTTTCACCTTCTTGCTAATAGTCCTTTTCCCCTTTATATCCTCAGACTCCTACCCCTCTCCTTAGCTCATATAAGCATCATGTTGCCTGTCTTTGGAATTTCCATGTCTGTGTAGATTCCTCTTCAGTGTGTATGCTATTGAACTTGCTTTTCTCCTGTTAGTCTGTCTCATGTCAATTTGATTCTTAGTCTAGCTGGAAGGATCTTGAAGGGTATAGGAAATTCTTCTCCCCCAACAATGTACATGCAACACATACAAACACATATTTCTGTTGTACATATTGGCAAGTGAGTGAACTAAATTTTGAATCTTCTGATGTGGGGAACAAAGGCAGAAAGAAATGTAGATACAATTAAATTTCCTCACTGCCTACAGCCCATTGATAAGTCCTTGAAACAAGCAGAATGACCTTCCTGTGGGAGCTCAGCTGCCTTGCTGTTGACATTTTGCTAAGGGCAAAAGGCAGTCTTAGCCCAACCCCCCAGGATCCTGTGAGTCTTCTTTAGCATATGAAAATCCCCGTGGAAACTTCATTTAGCTCTACTTCCCCAAAATGTATTTTAGCAATCATTCTCCAAACACATGGCCCGATGATATACATCTGAAGGGTCTCATGAGGAAGGTTTTACTAGACAGCAGTAAGTGACCTTATCCTAACAAAAGCTAGCCTCTGAAGATCCTGGAAACCTTGTTTCCAAATTCCTTAGAGACTTACACTATCCCTAACCCCCTCCCAACCTAAAGGTATATAATCAGTGACCTGTCACAACCCCAATGCAGCTCTTTCTGCCCACAGGTCCCATCCCCGTGCTTTCATAAAACCACTTTTTTTGCACCGAAGACGTCTCAACAATACTTTCTTGACCCTCGGCTCTGAAGCCCAACGTTTTCCACATGACATCAAAAGCCAATGCCTTTTATTTATTTTTTTATCAGAAATTTAAATTGTTCTGAACATGTTTCTGATATGCCCCGATTCGAGAGACCCCCGAAAACAAACCACCAGAGTCCAGAGTCAAAGCCAAGCGGCAAGGGTCGTTTATTGCAGGTTCAAACCCGGACCTCCTCGCACTCGTTGCCAGTGACGCTAAGAGGCCCCGAGCGAGGTTTTTACAGCACTTTTATAGACAGGCACAAACAGGTTATGGGGAAGTTAGGGATTTTTCGAGGTTACAGAGCTGTTATTGGTTGACATTTAAATTTGAACACTCAGCAGAACTTGATTGGTTCCCGCCTTTAGGTCAAACCACAACCGGGCACGCCCTGGCTGGTTCCAGGGAGAAGGGGGGGTGGGGTCTTTTTTTGCGGTTGTGGGTACACCTGATAATTTTTTTTAGTCTCTCATTTCTTAGCCTCCATTCACACAAGAACATCTTGGTATCAGATCTCTTTTTATTATTTCACTAATATAAAAGAAATACCTGTTATTTGTGGAAACTGTATGTAAATCTGATTGCAAGGAGAGTTTATTGAGGGTTAAGCTGAAAAAAATAAGAGGAATAAGGAGGAGAAGGGCGAGTGGGGAGTGTTAGAGATGAGGAGGCAGAGACAAAATAAGAAATCTTTCAAAAGCTCCTTCAAGGAGTCAGGCATAGGGGAGAGTTTCTGGTATATACCTACAGGGTTGAAAAAGGCAGTTTATGCAATATTGAGTTATATAATGGAATTGGAATATAATACCAAATACTTATATAATTGGAATATAATACCAACAAGTAGTATTTTCTCCAACTATTGAACAGGAACAAACTTTTGCTCTTCCCACCCCCCACCTCCCAGGCCCTGCCAGAAAACAGGAATTGCTGGAATTCCTGGCATACTTTAGTTTCAAAAAGTCAGTGTCTTTTTAAAGACTTGCTCTTTATGATGAAAAATCAGCTCTTTAGGAACTCATAGATAAGGAAAGCATGCTGAGAAGGAATATATCAAATTATATATACATAGATATATATTTCTTTTAGAATCTGTAATTGGAAAGATTTTTTTCATTACCTGTTTTACAGGTTTTTCCTCCCTTTTGGTTACAGAATGGGCTTTTTAATTGTCTCATTTATTTTGCCACTCTCAGAAGTCCTTTGGAAACATATTTTTTATTCTATTTCAAATAAGTAATACAAAAGAGGTTCTGGGATTCACTGGGGTCAAACAGAAAATAAAGTACATATAGCAAGATAAATGAATTGAGGATTGAAAGAGTCTTGAATCATTTGATGAACAATAGCTTTCATAATCACCGCTTTGGGACCTTTTTCACACTGATTTCAGCCATCAACTAGTCACATTTATCAGGTCCTGATTCCATGGTGGTTGCATTTTATAACTCAATAGACATCAATATCTTACAGTTCAATAAAATTTGATACAGAGCCTTTACTATGAAACTAGCCCTGTCTAAAACACTGGTGTTATGTGGTTCACCAATCAAATACTGAACTCTTAAATAAAGGCTAGAAAGAAATGACATTTTTTTACTTCAGCAAAAGCATAACCTTAGAGAGAGAAATGAGGAACGTAGAATTGAAAAGATAGGACAAAGGGAAAGTGCAAAAATGCAGGGCATGTTGAAACGGAAAAAAATCAGAGTGAAAAATAATTAAAATAATAATATTAAAAATCTGGAGCAATTTCCTATATATAAAATCATAACAGAGAAATGCAATTGTGGGTACAAGTGGAATACTGAATGCTTTTAGCTATATAGACTTTAAGATTCTGGTGGGCAGGTACAGAGGTCTACTTGTCTTGTGGCAGTCCAAGACAAGCCTCGGAATTTCCCTTGCTTCTTAAACCTGCCCCCTACCCATCCGGGGTGGTCTGCCTCTTTCTTCCCTCTCCCCTTGCCTTCTCTGTACTAGGGCCAATTTCGACATTTCAGGTAGCAAAGCAACACTAATACCTGGCTGTTCACACAGGACCTCCCTCTTAGCCCGTTATGGCCATCCATTCCTCCTCGGGTGGATCCCTCCATCTTCAAAACAGCCATGGTGCATTAAATCCTTCTTTGTGCTTCAAATTCATTGTTTCACTCAGGAACCTGTAATTCCTCAGGAACCAAAAATATTACTTGCCACCGGGTATTAATGCCCAGTGGGCATGAGGGGCAAAGGCAGAATCACCACAGGAGTTTAGAGGTGGGATGGGCTGGCAAGATTCAGAGGGCTAAAACAAGGTTTTGCAGGGGCAAAACATCCGATTTCTTCCACTCAGGTCATGATCTCATGGTTCATGTATTTGAGCCCTGCGACGGGCTCTGTGCTGCCAGCTCAGAGCCTGGAGCCTGCTTTGGATTCTCTGTCTCCCCTCTCTCTCTGCCCCTTCCCCACTCACACTCTGTCTCTCTCTTTCTCAAAAATAAATAAACATTAAAAAGATTAAAAATGAAAAACAAAAAAAACCCACAAGGTTTTGCAAAAGTTACAATGCTTAATCTAATAAAGTGGTGTTATTCCAAGTGGCCCCCTTCATGGGAATATGCTCTTCTCGGTTCCTGCCCTGGGTTGTTGTCTATATTGAGCAGGTTCAATTTTTCTAAAGGGACTCAAACCAATAATGGATTAAAGATTTAGTTTTAATTCTCTCTCAAAAATCCCAGCGGGGCTGGTGGCTTTGCTATGCAGTTTTATCATGGCTCAGTCTCCTTCTATATTCTTATTTAATCTTAAAGAAATGGGATGGCCCACTGCAATATTTACAGTGAGCCAGAAAAGCAGGATAAGAAGGAGAAGGCATTTATCATCATTTTGAGACACGACTTTAAGGGTACGATTCAGAAGTGACACACATCAGTTCCATTCATACTCAGAATGTAATTGCATGGTCATGTCCAGCAGCAAAGGAGGCCATAAAATGTAACAAATGTAGTCTTAATCTGTATAGCCATATTCATATTGAAAATTGCTGCCGTGAAAGAAGGGGAAAATGGATTCTGGAGCACTATTAGCAGTCTCTGAATAGATGTCTGTAGGTAGTAAGACACACTTGCTACTAACAATTGAGAAGCCTTGTATCCTTTGGCCAGGGTCAGTTTGTGGCTTTCTGTCATTCTCAATCTGCCCTGTGAAAATAATGGATCATTTTTCTCTTACTTTATGTTACTGCTGTTGGGGAACAAGAATTCCTGTCCCCTTCCAGAGCCCTTCTTGCTGGACTAAGAATCAAATGGACATGAGACAGATTCACAGGGGAAAAACAAATTTCATAGCATACATATGGGGAATCCACACAAACATACGAATTCCCTGAACAAACACTATTGAATATGAATTTCTCCTTTTAATCACTCTCATGTTAATTTAATTCTTAGTCCAGCTAGAAGGTACCTTAATGGGGATAAGAATTCTTGCTTCCCAATGGTTAACGCAGGAGAGAGGATACTTTAACTCACTGGACACTGCTCACCCTGGACATTGTTGTAGTTGAGAAATACTTGGATTATCAGACACACGGCAGCCAGAAAGTAAGATTTCTTACCGTGCCAGCCTCCCAGAATCTCTATCTGCAGAGTCGATATAGCAAGAGTTGGTAAAAGTACCTTTTCTCTCTTTCTAAATTTAGATTACCAGAGAAAATATTTGTTGAACTGGTTCCTTGAGCTAAGTGACTGGCTAAAATTTGTTAGAGTATTCTTTGTTTATTGATCCCGTTCCTACCAGAGATAGAATTTGTTTTCCTTTGTTTGTGTCTTTTATGTTGTTTGTCATCTGTTGCTGAGGGACATCTTGGAAGCCAAAGCCACAAAATTGGTGGGCATGAGTTGAACACTTAAGAGCCATTAGAGCACTGGCCACCTCAAGAAGATGCTGTGATAAGATAAATTGGTCACAGAACAGATTAGATTGACACTAGGTCACCTGCCAACTGTTACTGAACTTCGCCTTGTCCATGCACCTGATGTACAGTAAGCCAATGTCTAAAATGCCCATTTTGAAGCAAAGAGAGTTTTATTGTCAGGAAGAGAGCCCAAAAAAAAGGCAGGGGGTCATTCCCAAAGCTGCCTTGCCCTGTTGAGCCTAGAGACAGCTTCCATATGTTTGGGGAAGAAGGTGAATACATGAGAGGAATGTGTGGCATCTCTTGAAACCTTGAGAGACGGCCCCTTGAAATAGTCTGGAGCTATGCATTCTTATGAATAATGCGGTGCCTTTTGGGACTTGGTACAATAAATATGTCAGATAATTTTATTTATTGTTTTTCAGTATATGAAATTTATTGTCAAATTGGGTTCCATACAACACCCAGTGCTCATCCCAAAAGGTGCCCTCTTCAATACCAATCACCCACCCTCCCCTCCCACAACCCATCAACCCTCAGTTTGTTCTCAGTTTTTAACAGTCTCTTATGCTTTGGCTCTCTCCCACTCTAAACTCTTTTTTGTTTTTTTTACTTCCCCTCCCCCATGGGTTTCTGTTAAGTTTCTCAGGATCTACATAAGAGTGAAAACATATGGATTCTGTCTTTCTCTGTATGGCTTATTTCACTTAGCATCACACTCTCCAGTTCCATCCACGTTGCTACAAAGGGCCAGATTTCATTCTTTCTCATTGACACGTAGTACTCCATTGTGTATATAAACCACAATTTCTTTATCCATTCACCAGTTGATGGACATTCAGGCTCTTTCCATAATTTGGCTATTGTTGAGAGTGCTGCTATAAACATTGGGGTACAAGTGCCCCTATGCATCAGTACTCCTGTATCCCTTGGGTAAATTCCTAGCAGTGCTACTGCTGGGTCATAGGGTAGGTCTATTTTTAATTTTTTGAGGAACCTCCACACTGTTTTCCAGAGTGGCTGCACCAATTTGCATTTCCACCAACAGTGCAAGAGGGTTCCTGTTTCTCCACATCCTCTCCAGCATCTATAGTCTCCTGATGTGTTCATTATGGCCACTCTGACTGGCGTGAGGTGATATCTGAGTGTGGTTTTGATTTGTAGTTTGCTGATGAGGAGTGACGTTGAGCATCTTTTCATGTGCCTGTTGGCCATCCGGATGTCTTCTTTAGAGAAGTGTCTGTTCATGTTTTCTGCCCATTTCTTCACTGGATTATTTGTTTTTCGGGTGTGGAGTTTGGTGAGCTCTTTATAGATTTTGGATACTAGCCCTTTGTCCGATATGTCATTTGCAAATATCTTTTCCCATTCCGTTGGTTGTCTTTTAGTTTTGTTGGTTGTTTCCTTTGCTGTGCAGAAGCTTTTTATCTTCATGAGGTCCCAGTAGTTCATTTTTGCTTTGAATTCCCTTGCCTTTGGGGATGTGTCAAGTAAGACATTGCTATGGCTGAGGTCAGAGAGGTCTTTTCCTGCTTTCTCCTCTAGGGTTTGGATGGTTTCCTGTCTCACATTCAGGTCCTTTATCCATTTTGAGTTTATTTTTGTGAATGGTGTGAGAAAGTGGTCTAGTTTCAACTTTCTGAATGTTGTTGCCCAGTTCTCCCAGCACGATTTGTTAAAGAGACTGTCTTCTTTCCATTGGATATTCTTTCCTGCTTTGTCAAAGATGAGTTGGCCATACGTTTGTGGGTCTAGTTCTGGGGTTTCTATTCTATTCCATTGGTCTATGTATCTGTTTTTGTGCCAATACCATGCTGTCTTGATGATTCCAGCTTTGCAGTAGAGGCTAAAGTCTGGGATTGTGATGCCTACTGCTTTGGTCTTCTTCTTAAATATTATTTTGGCTATTCGGGGCCTTTTGTGGTTCCATATGAATTTTAGGATTGCCTGTTCTAGCTTTGAGAAGAATGCTGGTGCAATTTTGATTGGGATTGCATTGAATGTGTAGATAGCTTTGGGTAGTATTGACATTTTGACAATATTTGTTCTTCCAACCCATGAGCATGGAATGTTTTTCCATTTCTTTATATCTTCTTCAATTTCCTTCATAAGCTTTCTATACTTTTCAGCATACAGATCTTTTCCATCTTTGGTTAGATTTATCCCTAGGTATTTTATGCTTCTTGGTGCAATTGTGAATTGGATCAGTTTCTTTATTTGTCTTTCTGTTGCTTCATTATTAGTGTATAAGAATGCAACTGATTTCTGTACATTGATTTTGTATCCTGAAACTTTGCTGAATTCATGTATCAGTTCTAGCAGACTTTTGGTGGAGTCTATCGGATTTTCAATGTATAATACCATGTCATCTGCAAAAAGTGAAAGCTTGACTTCATCTTTGCCAATTTTGATGCCTTTGATTTCCTTTTGTTGTCTGATTGCTGATGCTAGCACTTCCAACACTATGTTAAACAACAGCGGTGAGAATGGACATCCTTGTCGTCTTCCTGATCTCAGGGAGAAAGCTCTCAGTTTTTCCCCATTGAGGATGATGTTAGCTGTGGGCTTTTCATAAATGGCTTTTATGATCTTTAAGTATGTTCCTTCTATCCCGACTTTCTCAAGGGTTTTTGTTAAGAAAGGGTGCTGGATTTTGTCAAAGGCCTTTTCTGCATCGATTGCCAGGATCATATGGTTCTTATCTTTTCTTTTATTCATGTGATGTATCACGTTGATTGATTTGCGAATGTTGAACCAGCCCTGCATCCCAGGAATGAATCCCACTTGATCATGGTGAATAATTCCTTTTATATGCTGTTGAATTCGATTTGCTAGTAACTTATTGAGAATTTTTGCATCCATATTCATCAGTGACATTGGCCTGTAGTTCTCTTTTTTTACTGGGTCTCTGTCTGGTTTAGGAATCAAAGTATTACTGGCTTCATAGAATGAGTCTGGAAGTTTTCCTTCCCTTTCTATGTTTTGGAATAGCTTGAGAAGGATAGGTATTATCTTGGCTTTAAACGTCTGGTAGAACTCCCCTGGGAAACCAACTGGTCCTGGACTCTTATTTGTTGGGAGATTTTTGATGACTGATTCAATTTCTTCTCTGGTTATGAGTCTGTTGAAGCTTTCTATTTCCTCCTGATTGAGTTTTGGAAGTGTGTGGGTGTTTAGGAATTTGTCCATTTCTTCCAGGTTGTCCAGTTTGTTGGCATATAATTTTTCATAGTATTCCCTGCTAATTGCTTGTATTACTGAGGGATTAGTTATAATAATTCCATTTTCATTCATGATTTTATCTGTTTGGGTTATCTCCCTTTTCTTTTTGAGAAGCCTGGCTAGAGGTTTATCAATTTTGTTTATTTTTTCAAAAAACTAACTCTTGGTTTCATTGATCTGTTCTACAGTTTTATTTTGATTCTATATTGTTTATTTCTGCTCTGATCTTTATTATTTCTCTTCTTCTGCTGGGTTTAGGCTGTCTTTGCTGTTCTGCTTCTATTTCCTTTAGGTGTGCTGTTAGATTTTGCATTTGGGATTTTTCTTGTTTCTTGAGATAGGCCTGGATTGCAATGTATTTTCCTCTCAGGACTGCCTTCGCTGCATCCCAAAGCTTTTGGATTGTTGTATTTTCATTTTCATTTGTTTCCATATATTTTTAAATTTTTTCTCTAATTGCCTGGTTGACCCCTTCATTCTTTAGTAGGGTGTTCTTTAACCTCCATGCTTTTGGAGGTTTTCCAGACTTTTTCCTGTGGTTGATTTCAAGCTTCATCGCCTTGTGGTCTGAAAGTATGCATGGTATGATCTCAATTGTTGTATACTTATGAAGGGCTGTTTTGTGACCCAGTATGTGATCTATCTTGGAGAATGTTCCATGTGCACTCAAGAAGAAAGTATATTCTGTTGCTTTGCAGTGCAGAGTTCTAAATATATCTGTCAAGTCCATCTGATCCAATGTATCATTCAGGGCCCTTGTTTCTTTATTGACCGTGTGTCTAGATGATCTATCCATTTCTGTAAGTGGGGTGTTAAGTCCCCTGCAATTACCACATTCTTATCAATAAGGTTGCTTATGTTTGTGAGTAATTGTTTTATATGTTTGGGGGCTCCCGTGTTTGGCGCATAGACATTTATAATTGTTAGCTCTTCCTGATGGATAGACCCTGTGATTATTATATAATGCCCTTCTTCATCTCTTGTTACAGCCTTTAATTTAAAGTCTAGTTTGTCTGATACAAGTATGGCTACTCTAGCTCTCTTTTGACTTCCAGTAGCATGATAAATAGTTCTCCATCCCCTCACTTTCAATCTGAAGGTGTCCTCTGGTCTAAAATGAGTCTCTTGTAGACAGCACAATAGATGGGTCTTGTTGTTTAATCCATTCTGATACCCTATGTCTTTTGGTTGGAGCATTTAGTCCATTTACGTTCAGTGTTATTATCAGAAAGATATGGGTTTAGATTCATTGTGATGTCTGTAGGTTTCATGCTTGTAGCGATATCTCTGATACTTTGTCTCACAGGATCTCCCTTATGATCTCTTATAGGGCTGGTTTGGTGGTGATGAATTCCTTCAGTTTTTGTTTGTTTGGGAAGACCTTTATGTCTCCTTCTATTCTAAATGACAGACTTGCTGGATAAAGCATTCTCGGCTGCATATTTTTTCTGTTCTTCACATTGAAGATTTCCTGCCATTCCTTTGTGGCCTGCCAAGTTTCAGTAGAGAGATTGGTTATGAGTCTTATCGGTCTCCCTTTATATGTTAGAGCACATTTATCCCTAGCTGCTTTCAGAATTTTCTCTTTATCCTTGTATTTTGCCAGGTTCACTATGATATGTCGTGCAGAAGATCGATTCAAGTTACGTCTGAAGGGAGTTCTCTGTGCCTCTTGGATTTCAATGCCTTTTTCCTTCCCCAGATCAGGGAAGTTCTCAGCTATGATTTCTTCAAGTACCCCTTCAGCCCCTTTCCCCCTCTCTTCCTCCTCTGGAATACCAATTATGCGTAGATTATTTCTCTTTAGTGCATCACTTAGTTCTCTAATTTTCCCCTCACACTCCTGGATTTTTTTATCTCTCTTTTTCTCAGCTTCTTCTTTTTCCATAATTTTATCTTCTAGTTCACCTATTCTCTCCTCTGCCTCTTCAATCTGAGCCGTAGTTGTCTCCATTTTATTTTGCAGCTCGTTGATAGCATTTTTTAGCTCCTCCTGACTGTTCCTTAGTCCCTTGATCTCTGTAGCAAGGGATTCTCTGCTGTTCTTTATACTGTTTTCAAGCCCAGCGATTAATTTTATGACTATTATTCTAAATTCACTTTCTGTTTTATTGTTTAAATGCTTTTTGATCAGTTCGTTAGCTGTTGTTATTTCCTGGAGATTCTTTTGAGGGGAATTCTTCCATTTCATCATTTTAGATAGTCCCTGGAGTGGTGTGGAACTGCAGGGCACTTCCCCTGTGCTGTCTTGAATAACTTGTGTTGGTGGGCGGGGCCGCAGTCAGACCTGATGTCTGCCCCCAGCCCACCGCTGGGGCCACAGTCAGACTGGTGTGTGCCTTCTCTTCCCCTCTCCTAGGGGCGGGATTCACTGTGGGGTGGTGTGGTCCGTCTGCCGTACTTGCACACTGCCAGGCCTGTAGTGCTGGGGATCTGGTGTATGAGCTGGGGTGGATCGGCAAGGTGAACAGGGGCGGGAGGGGCAGGCTCAGCTCGCTTATCCTTTGGTGATCCTCTTGGGGAGGGGCCCTCTGGCACAGGGAGGGGGTCAGACCCACTACCAGAGGGATGGATCCACAGAAACACAGCGTTGGGTGTTTGTGCGGTGCAAGCAAGTTCCCTGGCAGGAACCGGTTCCCTTTAGGATTTTGGCTGGGGGATGGGCGAGGGAGATGGCGATGGCAAGAGCCTTTGTTCCCCACCACGCTGCGCTCTGTCGTCTGGGGCTCAACAACTCTCCCTCCCATTGTCCTCCAGCCCTCCTGCTCTCCGAGCAGAGCTATTAACTTATAACCTTCCAGATGTTAAGTCCCACTTGCTGTCCGAACACACTGTGTCTGGCCCCTCCGCTTTTGCAAACCAGACTCAGGGGCTCTGCTTGGCTAGCAGGCTGCCCCTCTGACCCGTCTCCCTCCTGCCAGTCCCAGTAGCGCTCACCACCTTTCCGCCCTTCCTACCCTCTTCCATGGGCCTCTCTGCGCTTGGCTCCAGAGAATCCATTCTGCTAGTCTTCTGGCAGTTTTCTGGGTTATTTAGGGAGGTGTGGGTGGAATCTAGGCAGGTGTGGGGGTGAGCCCAGTGTCCTCTTATGCCACCATCTTCCTCCCAGATAATTTTAAAACAAATGTTACTGTGTAGTCCCCATTAGGCTTCTACAATTGGTGAGTAAATACGGAGTAGGGGCAGAAAATGGCAAAGTTAATGATTGATCGTGCATGAGGTTAAGAGGAATATAAAATATAGTTAAGTAAAGGGGCGCCTGGGTGGCTCAGTCGGTTAAGCAGCCGACTTTGGCTCAGGTCACCATCTCGCGGTCCGTGAGTTCGAGCCCCGCGTCGGGCTCTGTGCTGACAGCTCAGAGCCTGGAGCCTGTTTCAGATTCTGTGTCTCCCTCTCTCTGACCCTCCCCTGTTCATGCTCTGTCTCTCTCTGTCTCAAAAATAAATAAAAACGTTAAAAAAAAAATTAAAAAAATATATAGTTAAGTAGGGAAAAAGACAGAACATGGAGCTAAATTAATAATCCAACTAATACAACTATAGTTCTGCTTATGCTTTTTTTTAAAGTTTATTTATTTTTATTTTGAAAGAGAGAGAGGCAGGGGGGAGGGGCAGAAAGAGAGGGTGGGAGAAAATCCCAAGCAGGCTCGGCACTGTCAGTTCAGAGCCTAATGTGGGGCTCAAACCCACGAACCATGAGATCATGACCTGAGTCAAACCTGAGCCAAAATCAAGAGTCGGGCACTTAACTGACTGAGCCCCCAAGGTGCTCTGCTGCTTATGCTTTCAAAACAGGTCCAGGAACGAAGCATCCACACTCATCAACCTCAAGAAAACATCTGTGTAATATGGTACAGTGTAAAACAACAGAGTCCCCAACCATGCAGCACATCCCTCCTAGGTATTAGTGCAGTTTCAAGAAACCCAAGACTTATGTGTACACGAGTGGCTCAGTCGGTTAAGCTTCCGACTCTTGGTTTTGGCTCATGTCATGATCTCACAATTCATGGGTTCAATCCTCATGTCAGCATCTATGTTGACAGCACAGGGCCTGCTTGGGATTCTTTCTCCCTCTCTCTCTGCCCCTCCTATATATATTATATAATATACATATGTAAATAAAGAACTCTCAATTGTTTTGTTAATATAATGGCTAGCCTTAGGGATTCCCTTGAAAAGATGAAAGAATAGAATGTAGACATAAGACACAAGACACAAAGAAATGTCCCCATCCAATGTAAATTCCCCTTCTTAAAATCTGGCCACATGTGCTCCTTTTAATTTCCCTTTTCCTCAAGATTGACAGAGATCACTCTGGCCAAATCTCTAGGTTTAAATTATACAGGTTGCTCCTGTAAATGCTGAGAGCCAGAAAATGAATTTAACAAAGGACCCAAGACTGGCCATAAAGCTTGCTTTGCTCCTACTTTCCAGGGCTCTGTAATCAGGCTCGGCCCTATGCAGGTATTCCTCTTAAACAGTGTCCTTTGGAGGAATATCATAGGCCCCTCCCACTGCCAAGAAATTCATGTTCCCTGGATAGCTACAGAGCTTTTCAGTTATTAAGCCCTTTTACCTCTCTTTCAAAAGATCCTACCGAATTTAGAGAGCAGTTAGATTATTTGACCATATTTACAGTTTTCCCTTCACAGAGGATAGTAATGACCAAAACTTGCCCTAGGCCTTTCTACACATGATTGGCAAAAGGCTAATTTTCAGACGCTAATAGAAGCTAAGGTTAAATTGTGTACCCAGAAACAAGGCTTTTGTTAAAATGTTTTATGCAGATTTTACAAAGGCATAAGTCTTTCAGTTTCCATTTTAGCTAAAAATTCTCCCTGATATGAAGAAGCAAATTTATTTAAGAAGATGGGCCAGTCCCTTGATTTTCAAGCTGTAATCTAGGTCTTTAGGGAATTAGGAGAAACAGCTTATTTCACAATTTCTACAAAACCAGAACTACAACTCTAGAAACAAGTTAAAGTCCACCTATCTTTACCAATCTCCAAACTTCGCCTATTTCTTTCCAAATATTTGTAGACATTATAAAAGATCATTGTATTGGAACAAAAGTGTTCTGTACTTTAAAAAACAGAGGGAAGAGACAGGAAGATGGTAGTGGACTAGGAGGACCCTAGGCTCCCTTCATCCTATGAACACAACTAGACAACTATCAAATCATCCTAAATACCCCAGAAAGCGACCTGAAGAATGACAGAACAAACTCCACAACTAAAAGGAGAGAAGAGGCCACATTGAAGAAGGTAGGAAGTGCAGAGATGTGGTTTAAGGGAGAAACAGATCCTAGCTACTGCAGAAGGAGGCACTGGTGCTCATGGAGAAAGATATGAGAGAGAGAGAGAGAGAGAAGGAGAGGAGCACACAGGGGAACACACAAGGAGAATGTTTCCCTATAGCCACTGACTAGGAAAATGGGAGGGGCTGAATTTTGTGAGTTCTTGCAAGCAGTGGGCCTAAAGCCTATAGTTTATAGGTCAGCAAGCTTGGTTAGGATGGAGCCTGGGGGGCACGGACAAATTATGGAAACAACCCAAGTGTCCACCGACTGATGAGTGGGTAAAGAAGAAGTGGTGTATATGTATATATACAATGGAATATTACTCAGTCATAAAAGAGAATGAAATCTTGCCATTTGGAACTACATGGATGGAGTTAGTATCATGCTAAGTGAAATAAGTCAGCCAAAGAGGAATACCATATGATTTCACTCATGTGGAATTTACGAAACAAAACAAAAGAGCAGAAGGAAAAAGAAAGAGAAGCAAGGCAAGAAACAGATTCTTAATTATAGAGAACAAACTGATGGTTAATCAGAGGGGAGTTAATGGGGGATGGGTGAAATAGGTGAAGGGGATTAAGGTGAGCACTTGTCGTGATGAGCACTGGGTGATGTACAGAAGTGTTGAATCACTATCTCGTATACCTGAAACTAAGATTACACTGTATGTTAACTAAATTGAATTTAAATAAAAACTTAAAAAAATAAACTTTCTTAAAACATAGAGACATATGCTTATATGGGCATAGAACAGTCCGGCATGATAATAAAAACACTGGAAATGACAGCTACTTCTAACAAGGGGAACTAGTTGACCTGGAAATTTGCTTTTTACTCTATATTCTTTTTGAATTTTGTAGCATGTATCTGTATTGTCTGTTAAAAATTAATACAAGGGCACCTGGGTGGGTCAGTCGGTTAAGCATCCAACTCTTGATTTTGGCTCAGATCATGATCTCATGGTTTGTAGGTTTGCGCCCCACATTGGGCTCTGTGCTAACAGTGTGGAGCCTGCTTGGGATTCTCTCTCTCCCCGCCTCTCTCTTTGCTTCTACCCCACTCTCTCTCTCTCTCTCTCTCAAAATAAATACACTTAAAAAAATAAAAATAAAAATGAACACAAAAAGGTAAATTTTAAATAGCAATTACCCTGAAACTTTAATTTTTTAATTTTTTAAAAATGTTTTAATTTATTTTTGAGACAGAGAGAGACAGCGCATGAGCAGGGGAGGGGCACAGAGAAAGGGAGACACAGCATCTGAAGCAGGCTCCAGGCTCTGAGCTGTCAGCACAGAGCCCGATGCGGGGCTCGAACCCACAGATTGCGAGATCATGACCTGAGCTGAAGTGCGACGCTCAACCGACTGAGCCACCCAGGCACCCCACCCTGAAACTTAAAGCACATTTTTATGATCTTTTGCTGTCCCTTGAAATAATAAATTTTGTCACATATTTTATTTATTTCTTTATTTTTTTAAGTTTATTTATTTTTGAGAGAGAGAGAGAGTGAGGGCTCAGGTGCACTCGAAGTAGGGGTACAGAGAGAGGGAGAGAGAGAATCCCAAGTAGGCTCCACAATGTCAGTGCAGAGCCCAACAAAGGGCTTGAACTCACAAACCATGAGATTATGACCTGAGCCAAAACCAAGAGTCAGAAGCTCAACCAACTGAGCCGCCCAGGCACCCCTGAAAAATATTTGACTTTAATGCCTCATGAAGTTTTGTGGGTAATTTAAGCATAATTGTTAAGAACAAATTAATTAAATAGGTTAAAAGATTTGTAGGTCAACTTTTAAATAGCTTCCAGAATCTTTGGTAACTTAAACTATAAGGTTTTGCTAAGTTAAATGATGAGTAAATTCATTGATAATTTAGATCCTTTCCAGTAAGATAAAATAATGAAACATTAAGTACTGAACGTATTTTATAAACTTTTGTCTTTTTATTTTGCTTTTAAGTGTTTATTTATTTATTTTTGAGAGAGAGAGAAAGAGAGAGAGAGATAGCGCGGGAGGGGCAGAGACAGAGGGAAACAGAATCTGAAGCAGGCTCCAAGCTGTCAGCACAGCTGACTTGGGCTTGAACCCATGAACTGTGATATCATGATCTGAGCTGAATTTGGATGCTTAACTGACTGAGCCACGCAGGCACCCCAACTTTTGTCTTTTTATAGAGAAACTAAAGATAAATTTGAGACTGTTAGTAAACACGTTTTATGCTTTGCTGAG
Source organism: Panthera uncia (assembly GCF_023721935.1). Taxonomy (NCBI): domain Eukaryota; kingdom Metazoa; phylum Chordata; class Mammalia; order Carnivora; family Felidae; genus Panthera; species Panthera uncia. The sequence goes on from NC_064817.1 coordinate 30,057,655, forward strand.
GGATTGTACTATGAAAAACATTTCTAAAATTTTAAAATATATTCATAAATTTGCCAATCTAAAGAATTTCTGTGTAACGGAGTTTACACTTGCTTACTACTTAGTTTTTACTAGAAATTAAGGTTTGTAAGCATTAAGAATTCAATATGTGTAATCAAGACTACCGGAAATAATAGGGGAAACAACTCTATATGTGAGGAAAGTAAAATACGTGTTTTGGTAAGAAAAAATATGAGGAATAGAAATATATGTTAGTGGAGTGAAAAGAAAATAATTTTGTGCTAAAGTGACACTGGTGACTTAAAGCGGAACGATTGGGGGTATCCGGGTGGTTCAATGGGTTAAGCATCCAGTTCTTGATTTCAGTTCAGGTCATGATTAGTTAGTGAGTTTGAGCACCGCGTTGGGCTGTGTGCTGACTATGTGGAGCCTGCTTGGGAGTCTCTTTCTGCCTCTCTCCCATGTGCGCGCGTGTGCTCTCTGTCTCTCAGAATATAAAAATAAACATTAGAAAATAAAGAGGAAAAACTCAGGACAGAATCTGAATGTAAAAAAGAAAGTTGTAGGAGGTTTATGGAGAAAGAATCTTAGAAAATGAATTTTTATGTGTGGTTAGGACTGGCTCTAAGATAAGTTTAAATACATAAATGTGTTTTAATGTCAAAAGTACAATAGTGCAGAGTTTTTGTTTTCTTTTTGTTAAAAGTACAAAGTTTTTTTGAACTATCGATTTGCTTTCTAGGGACCAAGAGTAGATAGTGTCAAGATTAGCCGTTTTGGCATGAACATTATTTTAAATTAAAAGTAATGAAAACCCAGCAGATTCAGGAAAAGCTCTTTAGCTCTCTCTCAACTAGTTGCTTGTATCAGGAAGAAAAGTATTAACACAGATTCCTTTTTGCCTAAGAAACTTACCTGCAGAATAGGGAAACCTTTGTTTTCCATGCATCACCTTTCACCTTCTTGCTAATGGTCTTCTCCCCTTGGTATTCCTAGACCCCTACCCCTCTTCTTAGCTCATATAGGCATCGCATTGCCTGTCTTTGGAATTTCCATGTCTGTGTGGATTCCTCGTACATATGTACGCGATGGAATTGGATTTTCTCCTGTTAATCTGTCTTATGTCAATTTGATTCTTAGTCCAACTAGAGGGATGTTGAAAGGCAAAGTAAATTCTTCCTACCCAATATCTTCATAAGAAATTATAAATAAAAGTTTTTCTTTACCTTTTAAGTTATTTGTCTAAAAAACAATGATTCTATGTTTGCCAAAATAATTTTCTATATTTTTCAGGTCTTTGGTACTTAAGAAAACTGAATCTGAATGTTAAAAGAGCAAAATTTTGCTCACAACTATGTAACCTGTATTTGCCTTTGATATCTTTTATTGTCTCTTTGGTTAAATGGATAATGAAATATTGGTTCATAATGATTTGTGATCCTATTCAATCAAATGTTCAAAATTTTTGATATTTTTTTCACATACTTCCCAAAATTAAATTATAAAATAAAGTCTTTTGACCACAATCTAACTGAAAGTTTCCAGTGGGCCACTGGAAGATTAAAAAAAAAAAAATGTGGAGCACTTGGGTGGCTCAGTTGGTTAAGCGGACGACTTCGGCTCAGGTCATGATCTCACGGCTCAAAAGCCCCTGAGTTCAAGCCCCGCACTGGGTTCTGTGCTGACAGCTCAGAGCCTGGAGCCTGCTTCTGATTCTGTGTCTCCCTGTCTGTTTGCCACTCCCCTGCTCGAGGTCTGTCTGTATCTCTCTCAAAAATAAATAAGCATTTTAAAAAAATTAAAAATGTGAGAAATTAAACCAAGTAGGCTTATTGGGAATGTTAGATTACACAGGAAACATTGTCTAATAAGTGATTATATTTATGTAGATATGTTATTAAAGCCGTTTTTTGGGGGCTCCTGGGTGGCTCAGTTTGTTGAGCGTCCGACTTCAGCTCAGGTCATGATCTCATGGTTCATTTTGTGAGTTTGAGCCTCGCGTCGGGCTTGTTGCTGTCAGGGAGGAACCCACTTCAGATCCTCTGTCCCTGTCTCTCTCTGCCCTTCCCCTTCTCGTGCTTTCTCTCTCAAAAGTAAATAAAACATTAAAAAACCCCACAAATCTTCTAAGAATTATATGAAACTTCTAGCAATCTGATGTCTTGGTATATTATTATCTTGAAGTTATATGTGTCACAAAAATAACCAAATTTCCTTTTCAATTGCATTGCAAAGAACTCTAATCAGATCTTTAACCATGGCCATTTTTAAGTCTTTTATCATTTATAGACAGTTGTACTTGTACTTACATGCCTCTATAAAAGTTTCTTGCACATGTGCTTCATCTTTTGTGAGACCTAAGGAAAAAATTGAGTAAAGGCTTCTGATAACCTTAAGATCATAAAACTGAACTAGGTAAAAACTTTTGCAGGTAGTAGAAAAATTAGATTTAAGCAGAACCAGAAATAATAACATGGGACTAAATAAACTGAGGAAGATAATTATACTTTTTATGACTTTTTGTTTGAAACATTGCTGACTCTTTAAAAATGTTTTCTTTTTTCCAGATTTAAGAAAATGTTTTCTCTTAAGCTGACTTAGAGCAATTTGACAAAATATACCTTTTTGAACAAATTGAAACATTTATATTTTTCCCTACCCGAACCCTCCAGAATTCAGAAACTCTCAGTGAGTATTCTTATATTTTTATGGCAATATGTTTATTTGCATAAATTCAACATGGAACTTATTTATTTTATTTGGTTAAAATATATTTTGATATATATTTTTATTTTATTTTATGAAAATATATATTTTTAAAGTTTATTTATTTTGAGAGACACAGAGACAGGGTAAATGGGGGAGGGACAGAGACAGAGGGGGGGAGGGAGAGGAAAGGAGGGGGAGAGAGAGAGAGAGAGAAAGAGAATCCCAAGCAGGTTGTGCACTGTTAGCTGTAGAGCCCGATGCAGGGCTGAAACACAACAACTGTGAGATCATGACCTGAGCCAAAACCAAGAGTCAGATGTTCAACCCACTGAGCCACCCAGGCGTTGCAAGAATCTGTTCTCCTTGTAACAGGGAACAATTGGAAACACAGGTTATTTCACCAAGGCTTTGACTGGAATGTCTTATCTAAGAAAGACATGTATAGACTCAGATATGACCAGACAGCTTCTTTACTTTATGATATCAATGAAACCCCTTGGAAATCTTAGCCTGATACCTTGTTTACAAAATTCCCAGCAGCCTTACCCAGTGAGTAAAGAAAGACACTTCCTGGCAGGTGTGGGAAACTCAGGATACTTTGAGGACTTCCAAAAGAGAGGGATCTACCCAAATCCATAGGTATTGCAGGTGAAGTCTGATGGCAAATATTTAGCTTGGCTTTTGGCCTCGAGATTCCATTAAAAGTTCACTCTAGAGATTCCTTATGAAAAGTTCCAGCAACAAAGGTTTTAAAAAGCCTGTACGGTGAACCACTATTCTTACTGGACTTATGTAAATAATCAGGCCAATTTTTTGCAATTAGACTTATTTTGCAAACAATGTTAATTTGGCTGGCTTTGGTAAAAATGAGGGTGATTTGTAGAGAGAAAATATGTTTCAATAATATACCTTTGTAGATTTAAAACTATTTATTATAAAGTGGACTAGATCCTGATTTCTTCTAGTGTCCTCCAATGCCTGGCCAGAACTCTCCAAACTAACATTTTGGCTTTGTTCCCATTTTTCTGACTTAGAATCATTTGAGAACTAAAACTGCCTTTTTTCCTGAAGCCCTGCAAACTAAACATAAATGACTTGATATAAACTTCAGAGAAATTGCCACAATAGCTCATATATAGACAATCTTCGTGTTTATTGCTCAGAGGGCCATTCAGAAATCACCAGAGACATTTCAACTGCAAACTAGGAAGATCTGTGAGATTTCTACTACCTGTCCTCACTCTACTGAAGATGCTTTGAATCTGACATCTAGGCATCTTCTCAACTGGCTACCCTCAGAACCCAGAAAGTGGCTTAGCATTTGATCCAATCAGTAACCAGTATTTTTCTTTTGTTTCCACAGAAACACATCTTATTTAATACCTGATTACTTGAACCATGGGCCTACCTTTCAGAATATACCTGCATCACTGCCTCCTGAAATAAGTGTGACCAAATTGACTTATTTTCAGGAGTAAGAGATGGTTCAGTGAGATGAAACAACCTACCAGCTGAACTTCTAATGTGTGAAACTTCAGGTAAGTTTCAGAGTAAGAAACTGTAGGGTCTGAGGGCAGGCTGCCCATGACAGCCACTTTGGCCTGAACATTATTTTGAGCTGAAGGTAATTGAGACCTTAGGAGCTCAAGGGAAACTTTTGCCCCTCTCTTAGTGACGTAGAGGAATCTAAATGGAAGGTTTTTCTCAGAATAATGGTTATGAGCAGAGATAAATTTTATCTGAGTGATCCATCTATATATATGGCAGGAGAAACATGTATTTCTAAACATCTGCTCTACTTACCACCTGGTGAGGTGCATTCCTTCCCTTTGAAGTCCCAGACCCCTACCCCCATTCCTCAGTTCAGGATGATATTATGCCTCATTTTGCCGGATGTCTTTGGAATTTTCATGTCTGGGTGGGTTCCCCATATGTATGCTTTAAATTTGATTTTCTCGTGTTAATTTGTCTCTTGTCAATTTGATTTTTAGTCTAGCTGGGTGCACCTTGAAGGGGACAAGAATTCTTGGTCCTAGTCATGGCCATCCAAGTCATGCAGTTCTACTTTATTGGGCCTTAGTGTCATCACTTTATTCTCATTGGTGTGGCTTTTCATCATCTGGATGAAATTTTCATCATATGTAACTTTCGTGAATTTCATTATATACTACCCACTTTCAAATTATTTTTGAAACACATCAGTTGCTACACTTTTAACACTCCTGTGTTCAGAGAAGTTCTGTTTATTTTCTTTCAATAGCTTATGTCTTTGTTTCTTTTTTTTTGTTTGTTTTAAGAATGTGTACTTATTTATTGAGAGAGAGAGAGAGAGAGAGAGAGAGAGAAAGACAGTGAGTGGGGGAGGGGCAGAGAGCGAGAGGGAGAGAGAATCCCAAGCAGGCTCCATGTTGTCAGCGCAGAGCCCAACTCTGGGCTTGATCTCATGCACGGTGAGATCAATGAGTGAGCCAAGATCAAGAGTCAGAGGCTTAACCAACTGAGCCACCTCAATAGATCTTGTTTCTAAGTCGTTACTCTAAGCACTATAATAGGTTTTCCTGGTCTGCATTCAGACTCTTTTTTCTTTACTTTTTAAAAAAAACATTTTTTTTTTAATATTTACTTATTTTTGAGAGAGAGAGAGAGAGAGTGCAAGCAGGGGAGGGGCAGATTGTGAGGGAGACACAGAATCCGAAGCAGGCTCCAGGCTCTGAGCTGTCAGCACCGAGGCCCACAAGGGGCCCAAACTCACAAACTGTGAGATCAGGACCTGAGCCGAAGTGGGAAGCTCAACCGACTGAGCCACCCGGGTGCTCCAGACTCTTTTTTCAAAAAAAAGTTTCAAAGCCTTCCCCTAAGTGTTTTACAAGAGTCCCACAGTACCAATAGGATAAATAAGTTAAGCCTCACTATAATTAATGAGGAACTATACTGTTGGGGAGACTTGGAGGTTATGGAGAGCTATGCTAAATGTCCCCTGCAGAGTTGCCATTCTTCTCCTCTGAGTTTAAGAGGAAAATATAACTGCTCTATATTGACTTCACATTTTGCCATGTGAACTAGAAATCAGAAGTCTTACTTCATACTTAGTGGAAACTCTAATGGTGGGTAGAGTTTCTGAACAGCAAGGAAAGGATAACAGTGAGGAAGTAAGGAGAATGATTCCTAGTAGAACTTTTTGATATTTACTTTGAGACCTGTTTAAAGGACAGTTGGATGAGAAAGGAAAAACAGTGGTTTTGAAGGATCAATAACTGGCCAGCAGATGGAAAGGCCAGTCCTCTCAGAGTGAAAATTATGTGCAGTGGCAAGGAAGAAATGAAAATAGCAAATATATATATATATATATATATATATGCAATATGAGTATACAAATATATTTATATATGTCTATATATCGTTATAAACATAACTATTTTTTGAATTTATTTTTGAGAGACAGAGAGAGAGTGTGAGTGGGGAAGGGGCAGAGAGAGGGGGAGACACAGAATGCAAAGAAGGCTCCAGGCTCTGAGCTGTCAGCACAGAGCCTGAGGCAGGGCTGGAACCCATGAATCAGGAGATCACTACCTGAGCCAAAGTTGGACGCTTAACTGACTGAGCCACCCAGGAGCCCCTCAACATAAGTATTATATATATAATTACACAGTATATGGATATATCTGTAGAGCTTGACTCCAAATTAATAAAAGTCCGTAGAAAGCAGCTTGTTGTAAAGTGATAAGCAGATTTAAGGCAGGGAAATGCCACTGACCTACTATGTTTTGAAACCCTAAGACCATCACAGCAGATCAAGGATGAAGTTAATGATTGGGCAGTGTGAATCTAGGACTGTTGGGAGGGTGCTCATCTAGCTAGATAAGAGGTTTGATCTCAACCTTTTGAGCAGACCCTTGGTTTCACAAATGAAGAAACTTAACACCTGGAGTAATTAACAAAACTTCTAAAGCTTCTATACTCAGTGTGTGGTCCCAGGACCTGCAGCAGCATTGGAATCACCTGGGACCTTGCTACAAATACAGAATCTTAGGCCCCGCCCCAGATCTACTGAAACAGAATCTGCATTTTAAACAAAAGATCTAGAGGCTTGCTATTACCTTTTGAGAAACGATAGCCTAAAGGCCAGTGAGCAGGGCACCTAGGGGGTCCTGACTCTGCTTCCATTGAATTCCTCTGTTAACTGTTAGTTTTGCTGCTTTAATTGACTTGGCGGGCACATCACTTCCTTTGCTCTTTAAGTTTAGTCTTAAGAGAGGTCCAGGAAAATTACCCCACCCTGCCAATGCCATCTTAAAATCCTGACAGGCCAGAACGAAGTGAGATTTGGGCTGTCACAGAAGGTTTTCCAGCTTCTCTGGTGACACTTGCGATCCCTGGGTTCTTTCCTTCCCCACGTGCCTGCATTCTATAAGCCAACGCACAAAGTTTGGGCTGAGCCAATGAGGGTGGAGCTTGAGGCGAGCGTGCGGCGTCTGTCGGTTGCCTAGCGACGGCGTCCACACTAGCCCTCTGTAAATCAAGTCAGCTACTGTTCGCCGGCTACCTACAAGGCCGCCATGGAGACTGAGAGGGGCTCCTTCATCTCCCGGGACGTGGAGACCCCAAAGAAGGAGGTGCAGCTGCGGGTGACCCCTTCGGAGGTGAAGTTCCTGGACACGCTGGCCGGGAGGGTGTACCGCCTGCCGGTTACCGTACACAACCTCGGCCGTTGCAACCAGAAAATCCGGTTTCAGGAACCACTCAAGCCACAGGTAACACCCTCGGGGGTGCAGGAGCAGGACCTCCCGAGCGTCAGGGCTCTGAGACCGCCTCCCCACCTGGGCGCCTGCTTTGTCCCGGAGAGTAGACGCCGGCTTCTGCGGGAGTGGGGGGCGGGGGGGGGGGGCAGGATTGAGCTTCCCAGGGAGCGGCCATTTAAGTCTCAGTGCATACGCGTGCTAGCCGTTTTGTTTTGTTTTTTTGTTTTTACTTTTTGTTTGGTTACGGAGACACAGTGGGGAAAAGTTGATCTAGAACCTTCCAACTTCTTCATCTTGGGTTTGGAAAGAAGGGAAAGGGGGTTCCATGTCTGTCTCCTAACCCCAGAATTTGTGCTTGTATCCTGTAGAATTACATCAACAAAATTCTCTAAAGTACCCTTTAGTCATAAAGTGCCTGATTACTCTAGATGCAGTAGGATAGTGGAAAGGTTTATTATTTCATGTTCCAACAAACATTTGTTGAGCACCTACTGTATAATAGGCTGTAGGTGTGAGGAATCTAAAATGAACACAACCCTACCCTTACAGGACTTAGAAACTGGGGGAGTCAGTAAAGATCATGAGTAAAATTAATGTTCCGAGAGGCCGTCTCCATCTTCTGACTTAGAAGTTGAAAGAATTCTTTTTTTAAATTAAAACATTTTTTAATGTTTATTATTTTTGAGACAGGGAGAGAGAAACAGAGTGTGAGCGGGGAAGGGGCAGAGAGAGAGGGAGACAGAATCTGAAGCAGCCTCCAGGCTCCGAGCTGTCAGCACAGAGTCCTAGGTGGGGGCTCGAACTTGCTAACTGCGAAATCATGACCTGAGCCGAAGTCGGATGCTTAACCAGCTGAACCTTCCAGGCCCCCAAAGTTGACAGAATTCTATTTCAATCTCGCTGTTATTTTAGATCATGTGTGTGAGAGGATGAATATTAGTTTGCTGCCAGGGAGACTTTTGATATAGGAAAGGTGATAAGAATTTTTGATATGTAAGTGATAAATAGCCTTATTAGTATTTTTTTTTTTTTGTGTGGGACATTCTTAACGATAAGTAGTATTGAATGCACCTGGATTTCTAGGTACAGAAATGGAAAGGTATCTACGATTTTTTTTGTTGTTAAAATTACATGTATTTGTATATACATAGAAAAATGTACGGTAGCGAGTAGAAGGATAATGAGAAAAAGGACTTTCATGTTCTACTTTTTACACTTAAAAAAAATTGTACTATTTACCTACACTAAAGTGCACAAATCTCGAAAGTAAAGCTTGATGAATTTTTATGTGTTTATACACCCATGTAGCCACCATTTGGGTCAAATCGTAGAATTTCCCTTTCCAGCATTCTAGAAGGTTCCTTGCAGTACCTGGAGTCATCACCCCATGGAGGTGACCACTGTAGTGATTTCTAACACCACAGATTAGTTTTGCTTGTTTTTGAGTTTCATATAAATGGAATCCTGCTTTGTCCATTTTTATATTTGAATGTTTTAACAATAGTAACATGTATTTTGTAATAAAATGGAATATCGTGAGAGTCTATTAACTCTTTTTTAAATCAAAAATGACCTGATTACTCCAAATACTGTAAAATAAGGGAAAAATTTTATAATTTCACTACCTCACTACATATTTATTGAGCAATTGAATGTATACCTGAAAATACTTTTCTTCTAAAATTCAGGCTGGCAGTAAATCCCAGATGTGGGCAAACACTATTTTATGGATGTCCAGGAGACACTTATATGGGTGGTTTTTGTGCAGTCAGGAGATAAATGATATAATTCATTTTAGTTTGTATCAAGAGTTAAGAAGGAAAACTATTTAGACCACAAATCTGGACACAAGAGAATGGCCAGGTAAGCTTACCAGTTAGAGGCCAAAGCCGTGAGCCCAGTATTAGTGTGAACTTCTCTTTGTTGCAAGACCATGGTGTGCTCTCCTGATCCTTCATAGATATAAAGGGAATTAGGAAGAAGATAGATTAGAAAAAAATGTATTAACTATCTTGGAGAAAAGAAAAAGTGCTGTATAAAGAAGATTGTCATCATCACCATTTATAATTACTTACAAAATGATGCTTCTAACATACAGTAGTACTGGTTTGCAACCCTGGCTCAAGAGACTGCATTATCTTTGTGTTGATGACCTATTATGAACCATATGTAGTACTATATGCCATCTACTGTGGGTTGCTGGTAGAAAATGAAGAAGACACAGTCCTTATCTTTAGTGTTTTGTTAACTTGTGTGGCTTCTGCATCAGTCAGGCCAGTCTTACTTGGAATTGTCCCCTTTTACCTCCATGGCTCAGACTCCCTTTTCTTTTGACCCGTGTTTTTCATTCCCACTTCCTGCAAGAATCACCTGTTTCCAAATCCCACCCATCTTTAAGGGTCAAATTGAGTTCTCTTTTTCTCTGTAAGTCTTATCATATTATCTCCAAATTATTTCTTCCCTGCTGGATACCAGTTATCAGGCATTGATTATAGTTTGGACTTGTGTCCTGATGACTCCTAGTAAATGTTAGTTTTACCGTCCATCAGCTCCTGAGTAAGGGTGGTGCCTTATACACCTTTGTATACCATTCACAGGGCTCAGCAACTTGTAGTTTGACCAAAAGCACATGCTGCTGAAGCCATGGTTTCCTTTCTCCAAGATACAGCTTCTTTAAAGGAAGATAGTCACATCTGATACATGCACTTGTAACACCCAAAGGCTTATGCAGGGAAAAATCTATCCCTTGTTTTCTTACTGTTCTGTAATTGCAGGGGGATTCAGAGTTGAACTGTGATAGTTTTGAGGTATCAGAAGTTTGCTGGAAGTATGAAGCTTTCAGACCACTGGTATCAACAAATCACTCCACTGCTCTGTGCCCTTCATTGCTGGAAAGTACTGCTTAGATTTAGCCTGGCATGAAAAGCCCTGAATAATTAATTTCAACATGACCTCCATCGTTACGGATTGAGCTCTTTGCCCAGCGAGGCTAGCTTATTAGTTGCCTGCTGAAGGACTGTTCTGCTTATTCTTTTCTTGGCTTATGTCCGAGATATTCCTTCCCCATAGGGAGCACCTTACTTGCTTGTTCTCCACCTTTTACATCCATTCTTTAAGCTTAGGCCAAGTACACTCCTTTCTAGCCCAATGGTAATCATGCTTTCTCATGGACTTTTGTGATACCTATGTCTCCAGTACTCATAAGACAATTAGTTCTTGGCTTGTATTATTTAACTTTCTAGGGGTGTATAGTCTGCTTCCTTGAAGAGATTATGTACTCAGGAGAGGGACTTTTTCCACTTATGGGGAAGGATCTTATGTTTCAGAGTCACATAGATGTGTGATTTGAATCCTCACTGTTAGAGTGAACTTAGACGTTAATTATGCTCTCCAAGTCCCAGTTTACTCATCTATATTCTGGGAGCCTTAACATCAGCCTTATAGGACTGTAGAACTGTCTTATGTGAGATAAGAGATGTAGAATGCTTGAAGTATTGTGGGTCTCCAACACATAGTAATTCTCTCCTTCACTTTCTCCCTTCATATTTGTCCTGGAGTCTAGCAAATGTTTTACAAGAATGAAAGTGGTTTTTCTTCCCCTCATATCCTATTCCTTTTTTATATTTGCTCCAAGTTCTGAATTCTAAGTCCCCATACAAAAAGTATATAAAATGATAAATGTATGTGTTTAAGATTATTAGATTATCTATTATTTAATAATAGATAATTATTAAATTATTAGATTGCTCTCCCTTTGTTCTGTATTGAAGTACCTCATACTTCTAAATGAGCTTGTGAGCATTTACATGTTTCTCAACTGACTACATTGTCAGTTTTAGTCCATGTACTGTTAAAAGCATACCTGGAGGGGTGCCTGGGTTGCTCAATAGGCGTCTGACCTTGTCTCAGGTCATGATCTCACTGTTCGTGGGTTCAAGACCCGTGTCAGGTTCTGTGCTGATAGCTCAGAGCCTGGAGCCTGCTTTGGATTCTTTGTCTTCCTCTCTCTCTGCCCTTCCCCTGTTAGCATCTGTTTCTCTCAAAAGTAAACATTAAAAAAAAAGCGTATCTGGAGGGTCTAGAATCTGATATATATATATATATATATATATGTGTGTGTGTGTGTGTGTATACACACACACACAGTCATTAAGTGTTTGCCTTCAGGGAAGGAATATTGCCTATATCTTGATACAGCTCTTGAACTAATGGACACTTCTAGCTACCGTAGCTCACATTATTTCCTTATTAGGAGTTAAGATGTATAATTTGATTTTTTTTTTCTCCCCATGAAGTTCAAACTGATTTTGACCAATCTGGATAAAGCACTTGCTTCTGGACTTCAGATGACAGCTATGGTGGAATACCATCCTGATAAGGATGAAGACACTTATGACCAACTACTTATCTCAATAGGAAATAAAATAATAGAGATCCCTCTACTTGGGTATGTATTCTCCATATTTCGTGCTGACATTTTCAGCACTCTTCGCATAAAAATAAGGGTCAAAGTAATATAATATTCTGTATTTTCTCTGGCTAAGATTTCTTTTTGTATCTATAGTGTCCTTATAGCTGAACTTAATGGTCAGATTTTTAGCAAACGGGTGTTCAAAAAATGGAAGGCTGGTTTTCTGGTATTTTTAATTAAAATAAAAACGTTCAACAATTGCATGTATTCCCTCTTTTTCCCTTGACTTACATCTTGTTTTATTTTGACTGTGTTTTTTTTTATACCTTTTGAGAGTAAATTTTTTTAAAAAATTTTTTTTTTTTAACGTTTATTTTTGAGACAGAGAGAGACAGAGCATGAACGGGGGAGGGTCAGAGAGAGGGAGACACAGAATCGGAAACAGGCTCCAGGCTCTGAGCTGTCAGCACAGAGCCCGACGCGGGGCTCGAACTCACAGACCGCGAGATCATGACCTGAGCCGAAGTCGGCTGCTTAACCGACTGAGCCACCCAGGCGCCCCAAGAGTAAAATTTTTTTTTATATTTTATTTATTGTTATAATTTTTAAAAATTTACATCTAAGTAGATTAACGTATGGTATACTAATGATTTTAGGAACAGAATTTAGTGATTCATCACTTGTGTATAATTTCCAGTGCTCCTCCCAATAGGTCTCCTTAATGCCCCGTGCCCATTTAGCCCATCCCCCCACCCAAAACCCCTCCAGCAGCCCTCAGTTTGTCCTCTGTATTTAAGAGTTAACTTATAATTTTTTTAATGTTTATTTATTTTTGAGAGAGAGATTGAGAGAGAGACAGAGCACAAGCAGGGGAGGGCAGAGAGAGAGGGAGACACAGAATCCAAAGCAGGCTCCAGGCTCTGGGCTGTCGGCACAGAGCCTGATGCTGGGCTCGAACGCACAAACTGTGAGATCATGACCTCAGCCCAAGTCGGATGCTTAATCTGAGCCACCCAGGCGCCCCTTAAAGTATTTTTTAATTGATAGACATGCATGTGTGGATCCTCCTTTTCCTTAGCAAAATGTGCTTCCATAGATGTCATTCTTTTGTCTCTATTTGTCTAACATCTGTAGAATTAATATTGGAATGTTAATATAAATACTGGCATTAGATATGTCTTTTTATAAGTTCCCTTGTGTGTTTTTTTATTTTCATAAACCAAATTTAGATCTGCAGTTATTTTAGTTCTCCATGTTGTTGAGAAGTTCTGATTTAGCAAAACATTGCATTCTGTATAGAAATCAGTTAACACATTGTCAGGAAAGGAATGTTATTAGCCTATTAAAAATACTTACTTTACATTTTATAATTTATTTTAGGTAAGGCCATTTTTGGCCCATTCTGCACGTTGATGTAACTATGAGTTGCAGTGAGATTTGCTTGCTTGTACTATATAGGGAGAAAAGAGTTGAAGATGCTTCTGCCTTTGAAAACAGGAATTTTGTCCTCGTAATGTATGCTCTCTCTCATCTGAGTTTGGCTGCTCATCACAGCTACAGCATAAGGAAAACACTGTCCCCTTAAACTATGATGGAAAGGGCTGAAGGAGGATGGGCGTGTGTGTATCTGTGTGTGTGTGTGTGTATGTGTGTGTTAAGTTTTTAAGTTTTTAAGTTCTATACAATTCTATTACCTGTATAGGTTTTTATATCCACCACCATAGTCCAGATATTCAGCACTGGTAATACGACAAGGATTTCTCCTGTTACTTTTTTTTTAAAAAAATGTTTATTTATTTATTTTTTGAGAGTGATAGGGTGGGAAGAGGCAGAGAGAGAGGAAGAGAGAATCCCAAGCAGGCTCTGCACTTTCAGCACAGAGCCTGATGTGGGGTTCCATCCCACTAACTGTGAGATCATGACCTGAACCAAAATCAAGAGTCGGTTGCTTAACCTACTGGGCCACTCAGGCGCCCATCTCCTGTTACTTTTTTATACCCATACCCACCTCCCTTCTGCTTCACACCTACAATCCCTGAACTGTTCAAACCAGTAATCTGTCTTCCATTTCTAAAATTTTGTTATGTCTTCCATGGTATGTGTATACCACAGTTTGTTTAACCTTTGGCCTGATGAAGGATATCAGGCAGATGCCATGATACATTACAAATACAGCTGCTATGAACATTCTTTGCTTGTCTCTTGCACCATTTCTAGAGTTTATAGTTGCATTTAGTGGGGACGAATATGGAAAAATAGATTTATGAAATCTTGTCTGGAAACCAGAAGTTTGGATTCTCTGCCCTTTCAGAAGTACTTTAGCAGAAATGATATAATCAGTGATTGTGAGCACTTGTTTTTTCATCCCTCTTGCACATTTAAAAATGGCTGAGAGTTTTAGTCATGAGCTTGAATAGTTGCAAAGATGTAATCACTTACACATAACAAATATTACTATAAGATAATTACATGCTTCTTTCAAATGTATCCAGTAGAGTGGAAATACCATAGTAATTTAACAGTTGAAAGATTTACCTCATCTTTTTTTCCCCCTCAGATTTGTATTTTCATTCCATTTCTAACTATAGCATCATATCCTAATGTATTATTTGTTCAGTATGTTTACAAATATGTATATAAGTAGATTTACTCCAATCATAAATCCATACATGTTTTTAGAATTTCTTATGAATTATATTACTATAAATTTATTTTAACTCCATATATAAATTACCAAGTTTGGTACTTAATTTTTTTCCTTTTTTAAAATTGAGATATAATTGATAAAGAACTTTGTGTAAGTTTAAGCTGTACACAGTGTTGATTTGGTGCATTTATATATTGCAATGTGATTACTGGTGTGGTGTTAGCTAACACCTCCATCAGATCACATAATTATCATTTCATTTTGTTGTGAGAACATTTAAGATATCGTCTCTTAGCAGCTTTCAAATACATAATGCAGTGTTGTTAACTCTAATCACAAGGCTGGGCATGAGATCTTCAGAACCAATTCATCTTCTAAGTGCATATTTTGACCAACCACTTACCAATTTTCCCACCCCCCAGCTCCTGGTAACTACCATTCTCCTGTTTGTTAACATAAACTGTCTGTAACATAAAAAGAAAAATGTTATTGCAAATACTTTTCTTAATCAGGTGGAAGAGAAACCAATAGGAAAGCCAGAAAAACTGTTACGTATTATATTTCTCTATCACTAATCCCTTCCTTATAACTAAAGTAAACCATATATATGTGTGCATAAAAATGTGTGTATAATATATATATATATATATATATATATATAATGTATATATGTGTATGTGTGCGTATGTGTGTGCGTGTGTGAGTAGACTTAAATTTTATTTTTTTAAATGTTTGTTTATTGTTGAGAGAGAGCAAGTGTGCACGAGAGCAGGGGAGGGGCAGAGAGAGAGCAGGACAGAGGATCTGAGGCAGACTCTGTGCTGACAGCAGAGAGCCCAATGCAGGGCTCAAACTCAGTGAGCCCTGAGATCTACCTGAGCCGAAGTTGGACACTTAACCGACTAAGCCACCCAGGTGCCCCAAGAAATTATTATTTAAAAAAAATTTTTAAACGTTTATTTATTTTTGAAAGACAGAGACAGAGCACAAGCAGGGGAGGGGCAGAGAGAGGGAGTCACAGGATCCAAAGCAGGCTCCAGGCTCTGAGCTGTCAGCACAGCTGACACCACCCAGACTGAGCCACCCAGCCACCCCCTTCTAAGAAATTATTATTATTATTATTTTTTAACTTTAAAGAAATTTTTATTACACAAAGGTTGTCACATAATTGGATATTTCTCTACTTTGTACACAATTACTCTTACTCTCCACAGAAAGGCTGCTTCTTAACTTTTCATCTGGTGATGGCAAGCACTAAAATCCTTATTTTAACAGAATAGTAGTAAAAATGCCTCAGTATTTAAGTTGAAAGCCGTACATTGGTACATGGCTCTTGCATTCAGTTATCAGGAATGTACAAATGTCTTTTTATTCACAAATACAAAATAAATTATCTGTAGGCATGGACAATGACAGCAGTAAACCATTATATGTTGTCAACTGAACCCAGTAACTGATGGTTATAGTGATTTTCTTAAACATCAGCTAGGCTTTTCTTCATTCATTTCCTTCAACTGACTTCTCTGAAGTTATTCTTGAGGAGCACTGCCTTGAGCTGCCTCTCACAGTTCATTAACAATGGTAAAGCGCTATTCTAGGAATTAGAACATTGCCACCTCCCATACCACCTCCCATTCCACCCATTCCAGGGTCCTTCTCTTCCTTAGGAATTTTGGTGACTACAACTTCTGCTGTAGTTAACAGAGAGGCCACGCCAGCAGCATCCAATAAAGCAGTTCTTATGACCTTAGTTGGATCAATGATTCCCTTTTCTACCATATTCACAAAATCTCCAAGCATAGCATCATAACCAACTTCTGAGGAACTCAGCATAATTTCCTCAACTATCAGTGATCCTTCAACACCTGCATTCTTAGCAATGGTCATTGCAGGAATTTTGAGTGTTCTCTTAATGATTTATATACCAATTTTTTCATCTTCATTAGTTGGAGTTATTGAATCCAAGGCTGGAATGCACCGAAGCAGAGCACAACCCCCTCCCAGAACAATGCCTTTTTCAACAGCAGCTCGGGTAGCATTGAGGACATCTGTAACTCTTTCTTTTCATTCACTTCAACATCACTTGTGCCACCAACCTTCAGCACAGCTACTCCATCTGAGAGTTTTGCCAGACGTTCATTCAGTTTTTCCTTTTCATATTCACTAGTTGTGATATCTAACTGTTCAGTAATTTCTTGGATACTTTTTCAGTGGAAATCAGGAGAGGTGTGATGTTAGCTGTTGATGCTGTAATTGCTGAACTTAAGCAGTCTAAACCTGTGACAACCCCTGGAGAAATTGCTCAGGTTGCTACCATTTCTACAAATGGAGACAAAGAAATTGGCAACATCATTTCTGATACAGTGAAAAAGGTTGGAAGAAAAGGTGTTATCACAGTAAAGGATGGAAAAACACTAAATGATGAATTAAAAATTATTGAAGGCATGAAGTTTGATCGAGGTTATATTTCTCCATACTTTATTAATACATCAAAAGGGCAGAAATGTGAATTCCAAGATGCCTATGTTCTGTTGAGTGAAACGAAAATTTCTAGTGTCTGGTCCATTGTACCTGTTCTTGAAATTGCCAATGCTCACCCTAAACCCTTGGTCATAATTGCTGAAGATGTTGGTGGAGAAGCTCTGAGTACACTTGTTTTGAATAGGCTAAAAGTTGGTCTTCAGGTTGTAGCCGTCAAAGCTCCAGGTTTTGGTGACAATAGAAAGAACCAGCTTAAAGATAGGGCTATTGCTACTGGTGGTGCAGTGTTCGGAGAAGAATGGTTGACTCTGAATCTTGAAGATGTTCAGCCTCAGGACTTAGGAAAAGTTGGAGAGGTCATTGTGACTAAAGATGATACCATGCTCTTAAAAGGAAAAGGTGACAAGGCTCAAATTGAAAAACGTATCCAAGAAATTATTTTTAAGATACGTTTCTGAACCCAGCTAGAGAAATAGTTTGAACGAATGTTCGCCTTCATATCTTATATTGTTTGTGTAATGAGTGCCTCTTTTAGATCCTTTAAACTCTGTTAATGCAATTACGTACAATGAGGTCATTGATCTTCCCTTTTCCTGTTACAAAATTACAACGTCTTCATGAGAAGAACATGGGTATTCCTTAAAGAAGCAGCATATACAGGATAGTCCTGGCTGATCTCTGGACTGTCTCTATATATCCAATAATACACAAACACTCCCATTTAAACATACATCTCAGAAAGAAGGCCCAGACCACCAGTGCATAAAGCAGTATTTGTGAATGTTTTATTCAGGTATTCTTACTTATGTCTTTGTGCATGTGTCTGTATGTATTTATATTTTGGAAGTTATATCCTATATGGAGTAAATTACTTAATTCATGTGTCTGGTACATAACCTAAGGACTCAGTAGAGATCAGTTATTACTATATTTATCATTGGCACTGTTATCATTGTTAGGTTCGTAAGGGTAATGCACTTAAAATCTAACAAAATCAAGGCTAAGTTCACCACTGTTATATACAAATAATTTCTCAGATAAATCATTGAGGCTTTGGAAGTTTTTGGCTTTTCATCTATAACATAGGAGCCATAATAATATTTGTTTCCTTTTAATGAAGTTTTTAGTATCAAACAAGATAATATACTTGTTAATAAATTATAAATTTTCCATATATAAAATATATGTATCTTTGTGAGATGTGCATATAGAATTACAGTGGATTTTTAAAATGTGTAGGAAACTTGTGTTATAGATATGCTACAGTGAGCCCTTTTAGTTAGAGACACAGGTGAAAAATCTATTGTATCTTTTTGTGCTTAGATCTTCTTTTAGTCCCCAAATGATATTTTATAGCATAACACCTTCTTTTATTTCATCAGATTTGGCATCATCTGAACTATTTTACTTTGTAAAGATCAATTCCCCCCCTTTCTGAGGAGGGGCCAAAGAATGTATTATAGGCTTAGGTGGAGATTCCAAAAATGTTTTGAGTGGCAAAAAATATTGAGATATGTGGGTAGCCTTTCAAGGTGAGTACTTAAGAGGGTGTACTATGTCCTTAGATGCATAAAGTCTGATCTCTTTGTTAAAAATGTATCTCATTATCTTGTTTTCATGTCTTTATTTCAGTTCCTTTTACTGACAAATATGCCATCAACAGACTTTTAAGGAAATGTAAATGTCTTACAAGGACTTACTATAAAAGTGTCTATATATGTCCCCCTGTAGATTTAAGTATGAAGTTATAATTGTTAATTATGTTGTCCTCTTTTCTCCTCTCCTAGGTTGATTCCAGCCTGTCAATTGGAAATTGAGTCAGAAGTTAATTTTGGCACATTGGTTGCCAATAGCAAAGTATATTGTAAAGAGATTAATATCATTAATCATGGCAGAGCTCCAGGTAAATACTTTCTGTCATATAAATTAATTTATATATATGTGTATATATATATAATTTAATGTTATATAAATTAATTTATAAGTTGGTATTATTTGAAATGTATACTTTGTGTAATTAATGGATACTCGTATTCATTCCTTCTCCCCGTAAGGTGTCTATCATTTGAAATAGCTCAAAACTGAAGGCCCTTAAACAGGATTACTATAAATGATAGATAATAATTCAGGAAAGATGAATCCATCTCCCTATGATTCTGATTAACAGCCTGACTCCCAGGTGACTGGTGATCTCCCTGTGGACAGAAGGCAGGATGGTGTTAAGGGCGTGACATAGTCCTTAGAGTGAGCCATCCAGCGATAGAATCAGGGCACAATGCATTACTAGCTGTGTCATCTGGGGCAAGTATCTTTTAGGACATTGAACTTGATATTTCTCATTTATAAACTGTGGTTAATAAAATGAACTATGGTTAATTATGTATGTACCTAAGGTTTTAGTGTGGCACTTGACTTATCATATGCACTCAATACCTATTTGTTTTTTTTCTCTTTCGTATTCAACTTTGAATTCACATGATGGTCCCTAGAAGGCTCTTACTAACTTTTTGTTCAGAGAGTAGATGCTTTTCTCTTCTCTAGATGGGATTATTTCTCGAGATTTTTACTGTGACCTAAGAGTTTCCATAAAGGCTTGTGTGTCTGTATGTGTGTGTGTTCATGCACACTATTCATTGATGGTATAGAGTAGGTATAAAATCACTTACCCTTCATTGTCCTCATTAGATACTAAGGATCTGGGGTGGCAAGGCTTCCATTGCTGACATGAGGACCAGGTCCACACAGAGAGGGCATTTTTTTATGAGATTGCATCTTGAATACATAAAACTGGTCTTAAATCCAAACCTCTTTTACATTAAGTGAGGATATTTTCTGTGGCTGTTTTAGCAATGAGAATTATTAAAACAAAGGTAGGGGATGCCTGGGTGGCTCAGTTTGTTAAGTAACTGACTCTACGTCTCAGGTCATGATCTCACAGTTTATGAGCTCAAGCCCTGCTTTGGGCTCTGTGCAGACAGCTTGGGGCCTGCTTGGGATTCTCTGTCTCTCTCTGTCAACCCCCCCCCCCCACTTGCACTGTTTCTCTCTCTTTCTTAAAATAACTAAATAAACTAAAAAAAACAATAACAAAGTCAGTTTGTCACTTGACTGATTTCTTCCTGGGGTTAAACAAATAAAACTGATCATTGTTCCTCACCGGATGTTACTTGTTTCAATTTTCCATGCTTTAATTTTTTAAATGTTTAAGTTTTTGGTGCCTGTGGGCTTGTAGAATATTAGATTCGTTTGTGGTCTGACTCCAGTGTTACAGATAGAACCTCTCATGGCTAGTGATTGTAGGCTGTATGGTCCTTTAGACTCTCTGGTTATATTTTAGAGTAGTGGTATATAATTGAGAGAATTTTGTTTTTATTATTTATTTTCCAAAAATCTTTCTTAACTTGTCCGTTCCAAATCCTGCAAAGTTTTGATCATATCCTTTCTTTATTATAAAATATCACCAAACTGTACATTTTTATTATGTATAAAAACTGTAAGTAATGAATATATATGGTTTTAATCTTAATATTTAGGGCGCCTGGGTGGCTCATTTGTTTGAACGTCCGACTTCAGCTCACATCACGATCTTGTGGTTTGTGAGTTAGAGCCCTGTGTCAGGCTTTGTGCTGACAGCCCAGAGCCTGAAGCCTCCTTTGGATTCGCTGTCTCCCTCTCTCTCTGCCACTCCCTCACTCATTCTCTCTCTCTCTCTCTCTCTCAAAACAAAATTACAAAAAAATCTTAAAAGAATATTTAGTATTATTTTACTTAATAAAATAAATAAAAATAAGCCTCAGATCTAGACCCAGACATTTTAAGAAAAGTAATCCACATTGGCTTTTAGTATTGTATTAATATTTTGTGTATGCATATTATTTGTAGTGAATACTACATTCTGTAAGTTATATTTAAAAATTTTTTATTTATTTTTTATTAAAAAAAGTTTTTTTTAACGTTTATTTATTTTTGAGACAGAGAGAGACAGTGCATGAATGGGGGAGGGTCAGAGAGAGAGAGGGAGACACAGAATCTGAAACAGGCTCCAGGCTCTGCGCTGTCAGCACAGAGCCCGACGCGGGGCTCGAACTCACAGAGCGCGAGATCATGACCTGAGCCGAAGTCGGACGCTCAACCGACTGAGCCACCCAGGCGTCCCTAAAAAATTTTTTTTTAATGTTTATTTATCTTTGAGACAGAGAGAAACAGAGTGTGAGTGGGGGAGGGGCAGAGAGAGAGGGAGATACAGAATCCAAAGCAGGCTCCAGGCTCTGAGCTGTTGGCACAGAGCCTGACGTGGGGCTCGAACTTGTGAACTTCGAGATTATAACCTGAGCCAAAGTCGGATGCTCAACCGATTAAGCCACCTAGATGCCCCCATTCTATAAATTATAATTGAGTACTATGAAATGTTAATTACTATTACCTTACAAATTGTTATCAATAAAACACATTTTCTTAGTGTTGACTTTCTCATTCTCTGACTCGAATATTATTTTTCCACCATTAGCAAAATTGATTTTATGTTTTATATTCACAGTAGCAGGTTACTGTAAGGTGTCATAAAGTCCTTATTACCTACTGGCACAGTATATAAATATTCATGAGAATAACAGTGTATTTTTATGAGGAAAAACACTTAGGCAGAAAAAAGATTTAGCAACCAAGGATGATTTTAATACAGTTTTTAAAAAGGATTTTTTGTGACAAATATTTTATAGTTTTAGAGTCAAAGATCAAATGTTTATACATTTATATGCATACTTAAGAGGACATTAAAAAGCCACACTCAGCAGATTCATGGTAGGTACGGCTTTGTTTTCTCTCTCTGGTAGTGACACTGGGGTTATTAGTTGATCCATGTAACAACTTCATGATTTTTTATTTTTATAGCCCATTATGGAATAATTATCCATGGATTTAGCCAAATATTGTTGAATACATTTTGTTTTCTGGCCCTCTATAAGAATATTTGCTAAGTTTACTCCCAACTGTGCAAATTAGTGCTTGTCTTTTCATTCTGAAGACGTGGCTCTGTCTTTAAGATAAGTCTCTATTATTAGTACTTTGTGAGCTGGTGAACTCCATGTTCTGTTCTTTGGTTTTGTTGTTTCTCAGTTTTTACCTTTTAAAGAACATCATGGAAAAAGCATTATTATTTTAACATGTGTGGAATTGCAATCATTTCCCTTTTCCCCTCAGTAAGCTTGAATATTTGCAAAGACATTTTCTACTCCTGTGGTATCATGTAGAACAGTCTTTAAAGTCCCTAGTGTGATCTTCACATACCATTTCCGTGTTTGAACAGCTACCTTAGAACTCCTCAAACTTTAGGTTTACTTGGGTTATTTTGCCCTAGCTATATGACCTTTCTGTTGCTCTTAATGCCCACTCTTCCCCTTTCCCTGATCATTAGCATCATCTCTCTACTCTCAATTGTCTAGAAAAGCCTACCATCATCTGTTAACCAGGAAATTTGCTAAATTGGACAAAGTCCAGTACTGGTCCTTGAGATCCTCCTTAACTACTCAGAGAAACACACACTACTTATTCTCAACACATATTGTTTGTTTTCTTGGAAACTGATGTCATGGAATCGCAGTATAAGTTTCTTACATAATACAATGCTGGGTATATCACAGACATTCAATAAACCTTTGTGTAATTGATTTGGTTCAGTGATCTCTCAGTATGAGTAAAGAATCGTTAATTGTATGTCAACTGTACTTGAATAAAAAAATTCTTTAAAAATAATTGGACCAGGATATTATAAAAGAAAAAAATGATTTGTCATTTTAGTACATAAAAAAACAGGGGTGTCTGGGTGGCTCAGTCGTTTAAGCATCTGACTTCGGCTCAGGTCTCGATCTCATAGTTCGTGAGTTCGAGCCCCACTTCAGGTGAGCTCAAGTCCCACTCTGGGCTCCACACTGTCTCTCTCTCTCCATCTCTACACCTCGTGGGATTCTCTATTCCTTTTTCTCTGCCCCTCGCTCACTTGTGCTCTCTATCTCTCTCTCAAAAATAAGTGAATAAATAAATAAAATAAAATAAAAATAAAAATAAACTGTTAAGCTTTCAATGAAAGGTTATTCAACTTAGAAGTAACCTGCTTAATCTCCTATGAGCATTCTGAAGAGTCTCCAAAACAGTCATCTGGAGACATGGAGACTGGTTTATCCTTGGTATGCTTAGACCCAAGGAAGCCTTAAAAAAAAAAAAAAAAAGCATACATAAGAAATAGCAATGACCTTGGGTATGTGACTCTTGATTTTTGGTTAGCATCCTATAAAACTAGACTGTGTGCCCTGGCTTGATCTTAAAAATACTTTTACATGAAAATCTACTTCATAGTTTCTAAAAGTATTTTGGAAGGATAAAGGCAAGGTAACCATGTATACTTAATCACCTTCTCTAGAGAAGGTAAAGCAAGTCTCATTCAAAAAACACAGATCTGTTCAAAGGACCGTCATCTCAGTCCCAGCTGTAGGTAGCCTCGCAGGCCATGTGCTTCCCTAAATCACATCAGTGGACAAGGCTAAGTGTTTATTTTACATGACTTAAATAGCAACATTTCAGACAGTTGGCCCCTGGTGTCTTGAAAAAACAAAACAAAACAAAACACAAAAGCCAAAACTTTGGCTTCTATGGCTCCTCACTGGCTTATATAAAATGGAGGTTCAGGTTCTGGAGTGAGGTCTTCTAGGGTCCAAATCTTGCTTGTAACATTTACTGGCTAGGAGGCCCTAGGCAAGTATTTACACTTCCTGGACATCCATTGTAGAGATAAACATAGTGCCTGCCTCCTACAATTGGGATGGTAATTGATAAAATACTTAGCACACTCTCTGATATATATTAAGTGTTCAATAAATGTTCGATTTTGATGTTAGAATTATTTTTTTTCCTACTGCCTCCCTTCAGTTCTCTTTTGTGGATTGCTGTCCCTTTGTTTTGGGTTCCTTAAATGTGAGTGTTTCTTAGGATTTGCTTTAGGCCCACCCACATGTTACCTCAGTCTATACGCTCTCCCTTAGGCAATCACTCTCATTCCTGTTACCTCACTGGGCTCTATCCCACACTTTACATTTCCTTCAGGTTTCTCACACTTAACACATCTAAAACCAAAGTCCTCGCCTTTCCCCCAAAACTTCTCTCTCTCTCTCTCTCTCTCTCTCTCTCTCTCTCTTTTTCTTAATTAAATGTCACCACCATGTACTTGGGCCTGTCAGAAAGTTAACAAAATCCTTGACCTATTCCTTTTTTTCACCTCCTACCCCCTTAGTCAGTTACTCAATCCTGTCTCTTCACTTCCTAATTACCTCAGTAATCCTCTTTTTTTCTGGTGCATCCTCACTTGTCTACAACAGGCCATCATCATCTTTTGCTTAGTAATCAAACCAACTGAAATGATTTCTCTGAAATCCCTTATCTCCTTCTAGTTCATTCTCCGAACATCAGCCAGGGTCCTATCTAAAAAGAAATGAGAATTTGATGACAGAAATTCCTTTTGTAACATCCTTTCTTCAATGACACCCTTCCTTTAAGCTGATGTCCTTTTATTGTTAGTTTTTTAAAAATAAAAGTCAAATATTTCTTTATTACTAGTGGTGTTAAAGTTACATAAGACACATTAG
The DNA here is from genome assembly GCF_023721935.1 of Panthera uncia. Taxonomy (NCBI): domain Eukaryota; kingdom Metazoa; phylum Chordata; class Mammalia; order Carnivora; family Felidae; genus Panthera; species Panthera uncia. The sequence continues at coordinate 30,082,276 of NC_064817.1, forward strand.
TGTTTGTGTAGCCACTCTTTTAATATATTTAGAAGACTGAACAATGTTCTTTCAGTTTTGGGTTGTTCCTAAAATAAACTTTTGAAATACTTAAAATTCTTTTGTCAAATTATATCAAAGTGCTTACAATATAGGAACTATCTCACTGACTCAGCCTTACCTGGACTCACATAATGTGCCTTTTCTGGAGAATTGAGTCAATAATACTTATTTATTTGAAACAGATATAATTTTATAAATTTTTGTTTTACGACAGAAAAAAAAAAAAAACACCCTTAAAGATTGTTCTTAGCACTTGTCTGAAGTGATTGGATTAACAAATTTTGTTACTGTGAGTTTGTTTGCCTTTTCCATCAGATCATTTCTGTACTTAAAAAAGTTTTATTACCTTTCTTATATTTTCAGTATTTTTATGATGCTAATATTTTATTTTCCTAAGCTAAATGAATCATTTTTGAAAATTTCATCAAATGTGATTTAAAATTGGTAAATTGGGAATTTGCCAAGTTGTTCATGTTAGCAGCATGCTCATTTGTGTTTATATTGTATAATATTTATATTGCACATTAAGGAAACATGACTGGCTACTTCCATTTGTTGGGCATATTTTGAGCGCCCTGCTTGGTGCTAGGCACTGTGTGCAGTGCTAGGACCACAGAGATGAGGAAGACATAATGTGTGATCTCAGGGACTGCATGCTCTAATACACGCACTAAACATTACTACAAATTATGCACTGTTTCTGTTTTCAGAATAAGAGAATAAGACATATTTGTAACTTCCTTCTCATATGCTATTTGATTCTTAGAAACACATTCCTTTTACTCTTTCCCTGTGTGAACTGCATGAATTCATTTATCAAAAAGTGATGGGGTGCCTGGGTGGCTGAGTCAGCGGAGCATGTGACTCTTGATCTGGGGATTGTGAGTTCGAGCCCCACATTGGGTGCAGAGATTACTTAAATAAATAAATCTTAAAAAAAAAAAAAAAAAAAAACAACTGACAATGGCTATGAGTGTGAGCCCTTAGGTCAGAAGCATCCAAGTGAAAATCCAAGCTCTGTTAGTTTCTAACTGTAGTAGTCAGCTATCGCTATGTAACAAACCACCCCATAATTCTGTATCTTAAAAAGGCAATTAGTTTTTAATTGTTTATTTATATGCAGGATGGCTAGAATTCAACTCATCTAAGCTGTGCTCTGCTGGGTAGCTCTGCTTCAAACCTAGGCAGTCAGGAATGTTCTGTTACTGCAAGTCTGTGAGTCAGCTGGGGGCTCTGCTCCACATGTGCTCATTGTGAAGCACAGGCCATAGGGACAGTAGCTACTTAAGTACTTTACACGGTAGAAGTGCAAGAGAACATATGGGATTGGAGATGGCATGTTGTCCCTTCTACCCACATGCTATTGGCCAAAGCGAATTGCATCATCAGGCCCAACATCAAGGGGTAGGAAAACATATTTTGTCCATGGTAGTGTAATGGTAAGATGCAGAGAAAGGTCAAGAATTGGGGTCACAGTTTAATCTACCATAATACTTGTGTCTTTGGATAAATCATTCAACCAGTCTAAGCTTCTGTTTCCTTATTTATAAAATGGAGTTAATGATTAAACCTATATCACAGAAGCACTCTGAGGATTATACAGACTAACATATACAAAATTCTTACCGTAAGTGTCTGAACTTTGTAAGCAGACAGTATATTTTAACTATCAATGAGGCTTGAGTCCTAACAATCAGTTCACATCTGTTGGGTGACCCCAGAGACTAAACTTAAAATTAAAACTGTGATTCTTGGTCCATGATAGACTGTATACTCTGTAATGTATATCTGACCCTTATTAAGAATGTGAATGTAACACTGTATGGATCCAGATGTAAACCATCTGCTCTTGTTCTCCTTAGGTACATTTAAAACAGAATACCAGGGCCAATTGCCCATTGTCATTTTTCCAAGTAATGGTGTTGTGGAGTCCAAGTCATCAGTGATTGTTAAAGTGGATTTGTGTGCAGACCAGCCCAGAATTGTAAATGAAGTGGCAAAGTAAGTATACCATGGTTCTTAATTCTAATGTAGTACTTAATACTTTCCTTTTTTACTCTTCAGATATGCCTACTGTCTTGAATGTACGTTAGCTTCTTTGTTCTTTCAGTCAACATTTGTTCATTGAGTCTCAACTGTTTGCCAAGCACGGGAGACTCAAAAATGGGAAGAGCCAGAGGATGGCCTATGGGTACACATAACAGGGGCTCCTGATTTGGATTTTATGGGAGTGAAGGAATAGATCAGGAAAGGGCTCCAGTAAGGATGTGATAGCATACCCAAAGAAGTATTGGTGAGTAGGAAGTAGCCAGGCAGAGAGCCGTGGTGTGATCTGAGCTGAGTGTGTGTGTGTGTGTGTGTGTGTGTGTGTGTGTGTATGCGTGCGTGCATGCACGTATGGGGTGGTGGGTATTGGTGATGGGGTTGGGTTAGAAGAGTAATTTCAGACAGAGCAAGTAGAAGACTTGAAATCTTGGAGGTGAATAGATGGTGTTAGACACTGAGAGAGCTGAGGCGATGTAAAGGCAGAGATGGAGGTGAGGAGTGATGTGAGATGAGACCAGAATGGTGCAGGGTCTGGTAAAGGACCTCATAGGACAGCATTTTTTAATGCTGTATGTCTCAGTCCATTAGTGGCATGTACAATCACTATAATGGGTCACCACCAGTATCAAAACAGTGAAATAGAAAATAGCAGAATGCATGTCATATAGTAAGGACAAATGTTTTGCAAAACTTGTTTTGGGTATGTGTGTGTGTGTGTGCCTGTGTATGCATGTGTGTACATGTGTGTGTGCTTGTAGTGTAAGTCCAAGTCTTGCTGGAGGTCACAGCCAAAAAAAAGTTCGAGAAACATCTGTGAGCCCTGATAGAAGCTTAGGTTTTATTGTGAAGGCTGTGGAATCTCAGGAAGATTTTAAGATGGGAGTGTGGTGATTAGTTTGCAATTTAGAAAGGTTGTGCTGATAACAGTGGACACAACAAATCAGGGAGTACATATGTGGAGGGGTAGCCTGACTAGAAACTGTAATGGTACAACAGAAGGGAAGTGATGAAGACCTCAGCTAAGGTACAAATCAGGCATATGGAGAGAAGTGTGCAGATTGGAGAAATATTATGGAGGCAGATTTAACTAGATGTAGTGACTGGTTATAGAAAGGGAAGGTAAGGGGAAGGACAGGTCTGTGGGAGGGGATCTTGAGTTCAGGTTTAAAATGTGGGAATTAATTTGCTTTGCAGAATCCTGTGGCGCCTATTAGATTTACCTACCTTGAGTCCCAGAAGCAATTTTGTCTAGGTATATTGGCTTAAGGATTGTCAGTGGATAAATTGTAGATGAAGCATGAAGTCGAAAACAACTTTGACAAGGAGGATAGAGTATAAAAGAGTGGGAGAGAGACACCATTATTCATGGAATATATAAAATATCCAAGTCTTAGGAGAATGAAAAGATAAAGACTGAATAAGTTAGAAGGAAACTGGCAAAGTATGGCGTCAAGGAAGTTAAGGGAGGAGAGATGTGCATAGATGGTATCAGCCACCGCCAACGTGATGGAGATGTAGTGTAAGATAAGGACTTGAGTGATGGTTGTGGAGTGGTCAGTTATGTGAGGTATTTGATGGGATGAGAGTTAAGAAGATTGCATTTATGCCAGAGGGGGATAAATGTGCATGTATGGGCTGTTTCAAAAGGGAATTGAAATCAGTCTGGGAAGTGAAGCTTTATGGCGGGATCTTCATTTCAGCAAACAAGTGGGATTTTGCTGACATACTTTGCTTCATAGAGAATTGGGTTATTAGGATGCGGATGAGGTTGGCTGTTGGACTTGGGAGAGTGGGATGAGTTAGAAAAGAATCTCAGAATTCTAGAACTATAGGTGGACATCTAAATCATCCCATCTAATTCTAGTGTTTATGAAATAATTGGTGATATGGACCTTGCAGTAAGTCCTTTTTTGGAGTCAATTCATATGATTATTTTCCAACTCTCTTGTTTCTTGGGGACAATGAATTAGGTTTGTATGTATGCCGTTCTACTGTGCAGATTCAGACAGAAGGACATGACATTCTCTGGCATGTACGTGAAAGGAACTGCTCTTAAGCCTTTGAATTTTAATTATAATGTGATTTTATAAAATTTCTGTTGATCCAAATACTTAGAAAAATTAAGTATATAAAATTCTACTTAAGATATACATGTATAATTTATTATCTTGTAGAGTAAGTTTGCAAGGTCGTCCAGATATGCTCCTGAGGGTCAAAGCTCATGTGGTTGAACAGATTATTGAATTGCTAAACATGAGTGGTGACAAGAAGTTGGAATGCATACACTTTGGTTCTGTTTTCTTCGGAACTTCAAAAATTGAACATGCACTTCTGTACAATAATAACCCAGAACCCATAAATTGGGTGGCCATAATACAGGATGATTCAGTTGGAGAAGAACTGGTAAGTAAACAGTGTAACAGGGGAAGATCAGTCATTATGTTTTGAAACAGATTGTTTTGAACTTACTAATAACCAAAAAGCTGTTAAATTATTCTAAGTATGTTTTAATGTGCAGATAGATAGGATTCCCTTTCATGTGTCTTCAAGGATAACCTCAAACAATTCTGTAAATTAAACTAACATTGATAGTAATATATATCTGAAGTACACCAGACAAGTGCTTCTTCTAGATTAGTAGCTGGTTGTGGGGATTTCTGTTCTCATGAATTTTTTAACAGTTTTTAAAATTTTATAATGTGCCTTGGTCAAATTTATATATGTTAAAGACCTACATATCCTTGATCTTCCATTTGATGATCTCCTCTTGAAATATTTTATTTGTGTTCTGCCTTAATATTCTTTGTATGTCTGATTTTATATTACAGGGTACTAATATTCAGCAAAGAACAGATGTTGCTTTAAATAATCTCCCTTACTTAAGCCGAATAAAGAACATAGATGTTACCACTTTTATCTCCTGTATTCCTAATGAAGGGAGGTTGCTACCTTATCAAAAGACCATAATTACATTTTGTTTCAGCCCAAAGTAAGCAAAAATTCAATTCTGGTGTTTGTTATTAATTGAAAGTGTATCAATCAGACGTTCATCACATTGATTGTAAGAGTCCAACTTGTCAGAATGTGCAAATCAGTGTTTTCTTATTACGGCTCTAAACATTTCAAACATGGTTAATATAATTTCCAATATTTAAAAATTTTGTTCTAAATATTTCATGTTAGATTGTGAATTGTTCCAGACCTTGTAGGAGTGGAAGCTTTGTGTTGTTTTTGACTATGGTTCCAAATGAGTCTGTGCAACCAAGACCTGGTTGTCCTTGTAGGAATAGTCAGGTGATGCCAGCGGCACGGCGCATGTGCAGGGGCCTCCAAAGAGGATGCTCTTGCCACAGCAGAACATTTGCCAAGTAGCATGAATATTAAGCCTATAGCAGCCGCTGGAATCAACCATACTTACTTGCTGAAATTCATACAGACTTTTAGTACTTTTGCCAGTGTATCTATTTTTTTATAATTCTGTGTACTTGGTTTGGTTATTTAGTTTGAAAATATATTTGGAAATGCTGTTTTAAACATAGACTAGCAACTTCAGCTCTACTTGAGTGGTTGCCGTGTGCGGTAATAACTGATCCAATTGTATGCTTCCCTTTGTGAGAAGGCAATGTTCAATGTACTTCTCTCTCTGGCCACAGAGCCACTTGATGTTGATATCAATTGTAGAGGACTGAATTGTGTTTTAATTTAAGGAGGGTAATCAAGTAATTGTTGGTTCTATTTGTACGATCTGTAATTGCCTTCTGAGTCGTATCTGCCTGCGGGAGATTTCTTTGGTCAATGTGTAAGATTCTCTTGAATACACAATCTTTGAAATTCTGTTTTTTTTCATGGCAGCATGTTAACTTTATTTGAGAGTCTAGCATAAACTCATAGGTATGAGTATGATTGGAAGTCTTAGTTAAATAAGTTTTTAGTGTGCTATTTGCATCTCTGTAATATTTCACATCAGCCTATTTTTGTGTGTATATTTGAGTACCCACTGCTAAAAAAGTTAGCCTCTAGGTAAGGCAAGTAAAGACAGTTTACTTACGTCTATGAAGTAACCCATCTCTCACTTTGGTCTTTTTCCTTTCCTTTCCTTTCCTTTCCTTTCCTTTCCTTTCCTTTCCTTTCCTTTCCTTTCCTTTCCTCCTCTGATGAGATTTGACTGTTACAAATCTTGTTCTCCTCTAAGAATGTGGACAGTGTGGCTAGCAATATGTGCTTAGGCCACAGGAGGAGACAGATAAGGAACAGAGGTTTGCGGTTACACCCAGGGGTAAGAAAGACTATTGTAGAGAATTGAACAGAGTTCTTAATTAGCAATGAACTCAGCCTGGAAAGAAAATCCTTTACATAGAAAGTGGCATTGCAGCTGGACCCTGACAACTTACTGTATTTAAGTTACTTTTGACTTGCAAATGTTGTCATGAACTGATTTTCGGAATCTTTCCATTTTTGTGGCCTTCTTTTGGCGGGTCTCTATATCCTGGGCAGTAATTTTGGAAAATGGATCACGGTTAGATTTTCTTTACTGATTTTTCATCGTTTGCATAGATTTAAGGATTGTATTGATCCCTTATGAGAGGTAATAGAGTGTATCATCTTTGCTTTAAAAATAATTGATTGTAGGGGCGCCTGGGTGGCTCAGTCAGTTAAGTGTCCAACTTCAGCTCAGGTCATGATCTCACAGTTTGTGAGTTCAAGCCCTGCATCAGGCTCTGTGCTGACAGCTCAGAGCCTGGAGCCTGCTTCAGATTCTGCATATCCCTCTCTCTCTGCCCCTCCCATGCTCGCACTCTGTTTCTCTTTCTCTCTCAAAAATAAATAAACATTAGAAAAATTAAAAAAAAATTGACTGTAATTTTTTACAGGCTAATTATTGATGGTAAAAAGAATTGCGATCCTTCACATAGGCAAGACTATGCTCTTTTTTTGAGATTTGAGTCTGTGGGAAGTAAAGATGGATTTCTGAGAGATGATAACAATAAAACTATCAAAAGTAAGTACAAAATGAACATAAGCATCAAATATGTACAGTTTAAATTGTTTAAAAGTTTTTACATAATATTTGTAGAGGCAATAAAAATATTACTGAATAGAACAAAAATGCAAACATTCAAGGGATCTTAATGTCTTTTGTGACATGTTAAGAAAGAAGTCAACCTCAGAATCATTTCCATAAAAATTTTCCAAGTTAGAATTTAGATGACTTTATTATTTTTAAATGACATTAGATAAACATGATATCTAGCGTGCATATGCCTTGCAGGCTATGTATCAAGATGCGTTGCCCTTTTTATATTCTTAGGCAATATTAGATGGGCTCTAGTGAGGAAAAATGGAGCAAGACTTGGGAGTTCAGCTTAGCCAGACAGATCAAAGAGAAAATAAAGATAGAGACAGGTGAGGGATTGAATCTAGAAAGATGAGTCCAGAAGATTTGTGTGTCAGGATGAGTGATATCATTGAGCAAGGTTCAACTGTTTTCCTAGCACAGAAGTTGCGTGTCTGCTCCTACTTGTGTCATGGTTTGTGACATGAACTCTGTCTGCCTGTCATAGACAGAAGACTTGTTTGAGTCTTGCAAGTTAATCTGGTTTTGAATGGCTGGAGATGGAGATGCTAGGTTTGCATTAACGGTAATTTAGAGTCTGGGATTGGCTAGTAAGAGCATCATTGAAGAAATACACACTCTTCTTTTGGATTCTAGTTACAGTGCTCTCCCTACAAACCTGTTCTTTCATCCAATTAGAGCCCACAATGTATAGTTCCTACCTTCTCTCTCTTGTGTCTTCAAAACTCCGTGTTTATGTTATTGCCCAGATTATATTCCCTTGTCCATTAATTTAATCGTCTTTTTCCCTGTACACTTAAGTTTCTTGGCCCATATCCCATAGTGACTGAGTGGCAAACCTCTAACCTGATTAAATTCAACTCTTAGCCTACCCTGGGTCAGTACCGGGGAAGCTAATTGTGCTGGCGCAAAACACAAAACCATGCCATGAGGTTTCACTTTTTAATCTGTAATCACTAGCCTCTAGTGGGTCCCACAATATGAGATCAGTATCACACACCTTCCCTTCTCCCCTCACACCTCCAAGACTTCCTCCTTCATCTTTACTCTAAACTTGTAAATACATTAAGTGATCTAGCAGACGTTTCCACTTGGGTATCTACTAGGCATCTCAAACCTAACATGTCCAGAAAAACCCTCCTGGTTTCCCCATAACCTGTCCCTCCTACAGTCTTTCCTTGTCTCAAGAGATGACCATTTTATCACTTCAGTCGCTCAGGCCCAAAACCATTTATCGCGTGTTCACTTTCCTATTCTATATCCAGTTCATCAGCAAATGTTGTTAACTCTTCCCTCAAAACCCTATGTTAAATCTGTCCATTTCTCACCCTTCTTCTACTACTCTTATCCATCCACACATGGTTTCTTAGGGTTTTTGGAACGTGCCAAGCAAATTCCTACCTTAGAGTCTTTGTACGTGCTCTTCTGTTGTCTGCAATATGCTTTTCCTGATTTTTGCAATATGATTTTGCAATATGAATTTTGTCCTGAGTTCCTTTATATTTTTGCTCACATGTCTCCCTATCAGAGAGGCCCTTTTGGACTTTACCATGTAAAAGAGCAGCACAAGACATTGTGCTCTGTTTTACCCTTGTAGGAGAGGATAAATAATTTTCCCTCTACCTCTGGGTTCTTGGTTGAGACCTCCCTTAATAAAAGACAGAGTAAAAGGGGAAAAAACCCAAAAAAGCAATAACAGAAATTTAATAACATGTATATATCTGGTATACATGGGAGAGACCCAGGAAAACTGAGTAACTCCCCCCAAATGCCCAAGCCATCACTTTAAATATCATCTACAGCTAAAGACATAGGATGTTGGGGTGTGGGAGCCAGTTATAAAAGTTTTCAGATAAATCACAGTAAGGCTGGGTATGGTTGTTAGGCAGATTTAAGTGTCTGCCTTCTTTGATAAGAGTTTCTTCCCCGTAGTTTTCAGAGCTTTTCGTGTGTCTGCTATTAAAAATAGTCAGCTTAAAATAATTCTTATGCCAAAGAGGCATATTTTTGGGTGCCAAGTTGTGCTCCCCTTCACCCTACATTACCTTTCTCCATATCACTTATCCTTTCTGAAATGTTATTGTCAGTGTTGCCTCACTAGAATATAAAGTCCATGAGAGCCAAGAACGGTGTCTGTTGTATTCACTGTTGTAGCCCCACGGCCTAGAGCAGTACCTGGCATACAGAAGGCACTCAGTAATTTTGTTGAATGGAAGATTGAATGAGCTACCCATGTCTCATCAAGTCTTTCAGATGACACTATTTGGACTGAGCAAATATATTCTGGATTCCCAACACTTTTTATGTTAAAAAGCTATTGTTTTTATAGGTGATCGATTTCGGAAAGTGGAATTAGCACTGACGGGCTCAGGACTTCCTGTCGTTCTACACTTTGATCCTGGAAATTTCCTTAATTTTGCACCTTGTTTTATGGGTGAACATTCAGAGACGGTGTGTATTATGCAAAATCGATCCAAGTCACTTTCCGTGACGTACCGCTTTAAAAAAACTGCACATTTTAAAATTGATCCTGAAAGGGGCAAGATTGATGAAGGATGTATCCAGGTAAGATAATTATTCTATGCTTTCACATGCTTTGAATATTTTAATATTTGCTAAAAAGACATGTAGAGGATTAAAAACTTCATTTTGTTCCATCAAGATTATAAATTGTATCTCTTCTGTGGCCTAGTTATGAATACTTCTGTGTTGGCACTTATGCAGTATCCATAATTATTTGTTAAATGTCTTTCACGTGCCAGGAAAAGAATTTGACACAGTAGGGAATGTAAAGCAGTACAAAACATGGTTATTGCCTCTAAGGACTTTTTTTATTTTATTTTATTTTTTGGCACTGAGGGCATATTTATTTATCTATACCCCAGGAGGTAGGCCCCAAAACTGAAATATCCAGCATGAAGCCTTGGCCTCCTGCCTTGGGTGGGTGTGGGCACAGGTCCTGAAGCCTTTGTCTAGGACAGTGGACACCAGACACCAGAGGTGGGATGCTCCTGGGCCAGTAACTGCTGAGAGCAGAAAAAAGCAAAAAGGAGGTAGGACCCAGCCACTTGTCCCAATCCCAGAGATGCTGAGAAGACTGCAAGATGCTTTGGGCCTCACCCCTACACTGAAGGTTGGCCAAGCTGGGATGCACACGTGGGGGACAAGTGGAAGTCCATTGCCACAAGAGCCCACGCTACAGTTAACCCAAGGCAGAAGAGAGGGGGCTGGCAGATTTGGCTATGTGGGATCCAGGCCTTGCTCTCCTGTGAGGTGAGGTGGTATGGAGGAAACCAGCCACTGTAGTCTGACTGCTTGCTGAGGGGTGGGTTTCTGAGCCTTTTGCATGAGTGCATGCCCCTCGTCCTCCCAACTTTTCCGAGGCTGATGCGAAAGGCGCCCTGTAGCCACCAGCCGTGGGCATTATGTGCCTGAGGCATGGTGAAGGGTGGCCGGTGTCAGGGCAGGCTCGCCTCAGGTTTGTCATCGCCAGCATCAGGTGGGTAGGAGGTGTCTGAGCGCAGGTCCCAGCGCAGGGCTTGGGTCTCTGCACAGGTGCATATACTCCTGGAATGACTCATGCAGGCCCACAGCCCCACCATCCCCTTGCGTGGCGTCACGAGGGGGGTTTTGCATGGGCACTGCTCTTAGTGTAGTGGGGCCAGACTAGGATGCAGGATGCACAGCTCAGCTCCTTGTGGCTGTGGCTGCATCTGCTGTAGACTTGCTTCCTCTCCTCCTGGATCCCTGCTGGCCACGTGCCAACTGCAGAGGCCACGTGCTAGTGGTGGCAGCCCCGCTCTGACATAGGTGGTGGTGCCCCCTGCCTTGGTCGAGGGCAGCTGGTTCACCGTCCCGCATTAAAGGATGCTGTCTCCTTTCCTCCAATGCTCCTCCCACTGAGGATTTTTTTTAATGTTCTAAGGAAGTATAAGACATAAATAAAAACAGTTATGGTTTAAGAAGAATGCAAAATGTGTGGCGCCTGGGTAGCTCCGTCGGTTAAGTGTCCAACTCCTGATTTTGGCTCAGGTCATGATCTCACAGTTTGTGGGATCCAGCCCCATGTTGGGCTATGCGCGGACACTGCGGGGCCTGTTTGGGATTCTCCCTCCCTCTTCCTCTCTCTCCACCCCTCCCTGCTTGTATTCTCCCTCTCAAAATAAATAAGTAAACATTAAGAAAAAAAAAAAAAGAATGCAAAATGTGTTGCAAGAAGTCTGTAATAAGGTGATCTAGAAACTCAGAGAACAGTGTTTTTCCAGCCAGGTAGCAAGGTCTTCCTATGATAGTAACATGAGCCTGACCTTGAAGGTTGAGTAGAATTTTCAAACTGGAAACTGATGATACTTAATTGACCTAGGCCTTTTCCTGCTGGTGTGGAGCCCACAAGTTGATCTCTGAGGAATACCAGTGAGTACCAGGTCAGGTTATGTCTTTCTCACTACTCAGATAACTCTTGCCCTTATCCTCTAAACCACAGTTGACTGACTATGGTCCACAGGCCAAATCTGGCCTGCTGCCTGTATTTTTAAGTAAACTATTATGGGAACATAGCTGCTCTTATTGTCTGTTGTCTCTGTCTGCTTTCACACTTCAAAGGCAAGGTTGAATAGGTATGAGAGAACTGTGTTGACTTTAAAAATGAGATAGTTATTTTACCAGCAAAACTGGGTTTATTTGGGAATAGCAGAGAATTGTAATTCTAGACAAACAAGCTACGGTCAAACCCGTAGGCTAGCCCGACAACCAAAGAGAGGATTTTATGGAGAAGGAGGAAGTTGGGAGTGGTTATTTTGAAGGAGAGTCCATTGGAGAAAAGTAGGAGTTCAGAGTGATGACGGTTTGCTCTTGGCTGAGTTGCTGGGGTAGTTGATTTCTCATAGGAAACGCAATGTACATCTTTTCCTGTTGGGACCTGTAACTGATGATTCTTTCCTGTCCATGATTCTTCCTGTAATTGAAGTCTAGTGTCAGGGCGTGAGAGCTCCTCCTTCTGGCCTCCCAACTCCATTTTAGTGAGGTTTCCCTTTATTAATTTTTACAGTTGTATGGCCCATAAAACCTAAAATATTTACTGTCTGGCCATTTACAGAAAAAGTGGAGCCTTGCTCTAAACAGTAGCAAGCATGAATGCTTTCAGTTTCAGTTCGGGTTTTTCTGTCACCATCTTTTCTCCACTGCATTGTGATATGGCTCATAAAGTTATTGATGGAAGCTTTCTCTCAGTTGCAATCAGGAACTATTGTATACATGTTTAAATGCATGCAGCTCATATTTATAACTCTTCCTGCTTCATTAGAATGACTCACTTCCATCCCCCCAAATTTGGATAGATTTAATCAGTCTTTATAGAATAACAACCGATGTTAACCACATTATGCAGAACGTTTGCTTTTTAACTGCTTCCTAGACTTTCTTTAGTTCAAGTCTCTTAAATCTACCAACTCAGCTTATTTTCTCCAGCGACATGTACATCTTTTAAAATGTGTCTGATAGCTAAATTCCTAATATAATTTTTAACCTTATATGTTTTTGGCTTTCTCAAGCACTCATGAGTTTCAAATTAATAGAAAGTGAATGTAAGAAATGTGGAGGGTGGGGGGGCTGCTGGACAATTGTGACTTCCATAGACCGGTCAAATAGCCTTTAATTATTTAGATGTGTGATAAGATTATTCTTATTTTATGTATTTATTTTAAAGTTTACTTATTTATTTTGAGAGAGAGAGAAAATGAGCTGAGGAGGGGTGGCAGGGGAGGAACAGAGGATCTCAAGTGGACTCCACGCTGACAGCAGAGAGCTCAATGTGGGGCTTGAACTCATGAACCTTGAGATCATGACCTGAGTCAAAGTCAGACGGTTAATCAAGTGAGCCACCCAGGTGCCCTTATTTTATTTATTTAAAAAAATGTTTTAACGTTTATTCAGTTTTGAGAGACTGAGAGAGACAGAGTGTGAGCAGGCGAGGGGCAGAGAAAGAGGGAGACACAGAATCTGAATCAGGCTTCAGGCTCTGAGCTGTCAGCACAGAGCCTGACATGGGGCTCGAACTGATGAACTGCGAGATCATGACCTGAGATGAAGTTGGGCGCTTAGCCGACTGAGCCACCCAGGCGCCCCATATTTTATTTTTAAAAGTTTATTTATTTTGAGAGAGAGAGAGAGAGACAGAGAGAGAATGCGTGAGTGTGGAAGGGGCAGAGAGAGAGGGAGAGAGAATCCCAAACAGGCTCCACACTGTCAGTTTAGTCTGACGTGGGGCTTGGTTTTATGAATCACGAGATCATGACCTGAGCTGAAACCGAGTTGGACACTTAACAGACTGAGTCACCCGGGCGCCCCAAGATTATTCTTTTTAAAATAGTAGCTTGTTAAAATATAATTCACATACCATAAAATTCACACATTTAAAATGTACAGTTCCGTGGTATTTAGTATAATCCCAGAGTTGTGCAACCATTAGCACTAATTGTACTACATTCTCGTCACCCCAAGAAGAAACCCTGTATCCAATAGCACTAACTTCTTCTCATTCCTCAGCCCGTGGCAACCGTGAATCTGTTTTCTAGGTCTATCAATTTCCCTGTTTTTGACATTGTATGTAAATATAATCATACAATATAAGGACTTTGTGTTTGGTTTCTTTGATTCAGCATTATATTTTCAAGTTGCATCACTGTTGAAGTATGTATCAGTACCTCATTCCTTTTATTGGCCAAATTATATTCCATTGTATGGATACACTACCTTTTCTTTACCTATTCATCAGTTTATGGGCATATGAATTGTTTCCACCTTATGGCTGTAGAAATAATGCTGCTATATACATTCATGTACACGTTTGTTTTTTTGTGCATGTGTACAAGTTTTTGTATGGACAGATTTTCCTGTGAATGTGTATATTGTTTTTTCACTATAGAAACAAAGTATGTAATTAAACAAAAGGAAACATTTAAAAGTTTTAGTGTAGATTGAAGTGTTCTGAAGGGATGTGGCAGTAAATATGCATTTTGTATTTGCCTACCCTTCCCCAATTTTATGCTCACCATTTTTGTCGGTAGTTTTATTGAGTTATAAGTGACAAATAGGAATTGTATATGTTTAAAGTATACAACTGAATGTTTGATATATGTATACAATGAGAAACAGTCACCACAATCAAGCTAATTAACATATTTGTCATCTCATATTGTTATGAATTCTTTTCTATGGTGAGGACACTTAAGATCTACCCTTTTAGTGAATTTCAAGTATACAATATAGTATTGTTAACTATAGTCACCATCTCCAGAACTTGCTTATTTTGCAGAAGTAAGACTTTGTACCCTTTGGCCAACATCTTCTTATTTCCTGTTCCCTCCCACCCCTGGTAACCACCTTGTACTCTGCTTCTATCAGTTTAACTATTTTAGATTCCGCATATAAGTGAGATCAGGCAGTATTTGTCTTTCTGTGTCTGGGTTATGTCACTTAATATAATGTTCTCTAAGTTCATCCGTGTTTTCACAAATGTCAGGGTTTCCTTCTTTTTATTTATTTATTAATTAAAAAATTTTAACGTTTATTTATTTTTGAGAGAGAGATAGAGAGTGCAAGTGGGGGAGAGACAGAGGGAGCCAGGGAGACACAGAACTTGTAGCAGGCTCCAGGCTCTGAGCTGTCAGCATGGAGCCTGATGAGGGGCTTGAACCCATGAACCATGAGATCATGACCTGAGCTGAAGTCGGATGCTTAACTGACTAAGCCACCTAGTGCCCCAGGGTTTCCGTCTTTTTAAAGGTTGAATAATATTCCATTATTCTTCTGCATGTGGATATCCAGTTTTTCCAGCACTGTGTATTAAGGAGACTGTCTTTTTTCTGCTGTGTGTTCTTGGAAGTTTTGTTGTAGTCTGGTTGACTCTAAATGCATGGATTTATTTGTGGGCTCTCTATTCTGTTCATATGTTTATGTGTCTTTTTTCATGCCAATACCATACTGTTTTGATAACTGTACCTTTGTAATGTAGTTTGAAATCAGGAAGTGTGATAAGTCCAGCTTTGTTTGTTTTGTTCAAAATTGCATTAGCTATTCAGAACCTTTCATGTTTACATTAGGAACAAAAAGAATAAAATGCTAGGAGTAAATTTAACCAAAGAGCTGAAAGAGTTACACACTGAAAATTATGAAAATTTGTTGAAGGGAATTAAGACACAGATACAGAAAAGAACATCACAGGTGGAGAAGAACCATCTCCATGGTTTAGGAGAATTAATATTTTAAACATCTATACTACCCAAAGTGATCTACAAGTTTATTATAAACCTTGTCAAAATCCCAACTGCATTCTTTACAGAAATAGAAAAAAAATATAGAAATTCATATGGACAGGTTTTCAGTGCTCTTCAGTATATACTAGTGAGTGAAATTGTTGAATCATGATAACTCTGTTTAACTTTTTGAGAAACTATCATACTATTTTCCAAAGAAATTGCACCATTTCACAACTCTTACCAGTAAAGAATATGTATTCTAATGTTCTAATACCTCCACACCTTTGCCCATACTTGTTAATATCCTTCTTATTGGTTATATTCATCCTGATGGGCCCAAGTGGCTTATCATTTCAGTTTTCATTTACATTTCCCCAGTGACTAATGATGAATGTTTTTTCATATGCTTATTTTGCATTTGTATATCTTCTTTAGAGAAATGTTTATTCACGTCTCTGATAGTCAGAATAATGTCCACCTAAAAACGTCCCTATCCTAATCTGTAGGATTTGTGAATATGTGGTGTTCCATGGCAAAAGGAGGATTTAGGTTTTAATTGGAAGTAATGTTGATAATCAGTTGACTCTAAAATGGGGAGGTTACCTTGGATTGTTTGTGTGGACCCAGTATAGTCACAGGGATACTTAAAAGTGGAAATAGGAGGCATTAAAAGTGTCAGTGATATGATGTGAAAAATATTTGCATGTCCATTGCTGGCTTTGACAATGGAAGGGAAAGGTGATGAGCCAGGGAATGTGATGGCCTCTATCTAGAAGGTAGGAAAAGATAAAGAAATAGATTTTCCACTAGAGCCTTCAGAAATGAACACTGTCCTGCTGAAATCTTAGTTTTGGCCCATGGAGATTTGTGTTAGACTTCTGACCTGTAGAAGTAGAAGATAAGTTGAGCAGTTTTAGCCCACAGAGTTGTTTGTAATTTGTTATTGTAACAATAGGAAACTAACACAATATTCTTTATCCATTTTTAATTGGAATATTTATCCTTTTGTTGTTGAATTGCAAAAGTTCTTTATGTATTCTGGATACAAGTCCTTTGTCAGATATGTAAATTGCAAATATTTTCTCCCTTTCTATGGGTTGTTTTCTCACTTTCCTTTTTTGTCCTTTGAAGTACAAAAATTTTGAAGCTTGATTAAGTCCAATTTATCTTTGTTTTTCTTTTTGCCATTTGTGCTTTGAGTATCCTATCTTGGTAGTTATACAGTATCTGAGGTCATTAAGATTTGTTCCTGTGTTTTCCTCTAAGAAATTTAGCTTATGCATTTAAATGTGTTATCCATTTTGAGTTGTATATAGGTTTATTTAGGGGTCCAGATTTGTTCATTTACATATAGTTGTCCAGGTATCTCAGAATCAAGGTATTCTCTAACTTCCCCTGAGATTTCTTCGACCCATTGGTTACTTAGGGGTGTATTGTTTAACTTCTAGATATTTGTGAGTTTCCCATATTTCCTTCCCTTTATTTGTTCTTTTTAATAATTTATATACTTTATTGATAGTTTCTATTTTGTGAGATGTTTTCATGCCTTTTCTAAAATTTTTTTAATTGAGATATAATTGATACATAATCTTAGTTTCAGGTGTACAACGTAATGACATTTGTATATATTATAAAATGATCACCATAATAAGTCTATCATCCATCACCATATATTGTGACATAATTTTTTTTCTTGTGATAAGAACTCTTGAGATTTACTCTTGTAGCAACTTTCAAATATGTGATACAGTATTAACTATACTCACCATGCTGTACATTATATCCTCATGATTTATTAATTTTTTTGTTTTTTTTGTTTTTTTTTCAATATATGAAGTTTATTGTCAAATTGGTTTCCATACAACACCCAGTGCTCATCCCAAAATGTGCTCTCCTCAATACCCATCACCCACCCTCCCCTCCCTCCCACCCCCCCCATCAACCCTCAGTTTGTTCTCAGTTTTGAAGAGTCTCTTATGCTTTGGCTCTCTTCCACTCTAACCTCTTTTTTGTTTTTTTTCCTTTCCTTCCCCCATGGGTTTCTGTTAAGTTTCTCAGGATCCACATAAGAGTGAAACCATATGGTATCTGTCTATCTGTATGGCTTATTTCACTTAGCATCACACTCTCCAGTTCCATCCGTGTTGCTACAAAGGGCCATATTTCATTCTTTCTCATTGCCACGTAGTACTCCATTGTGTATATAAACCACAATTTCTTGATCCATTCATCAGTTGATGGACATTTAGGCTCTTTCCATAATTTGGCTGTTGTTGAGAGTGCTGCTATAAACATTGGGGTACAAGTGCCCCTATGCATCTCTCGTAGGGCTGGTTTAGTGGTGACGAATTCCTTCAGTTTTTGTTTGTTTGGGAAGACCTTTATGTCTCCTTCTATTCTAAATGACAGACTTGCTGGATAAAGGATTCTCGGCTGCGTATTTTTTCTGTTCTTCACATTGAAGATTTCCTGCCATTCCTTTGTGGCCTGCCCAAGTTTCAGTAGAGAGATCGGTCATGAGTCTTATCGGTCTCCCTTTATATGCTAGAGCACATTTATCCCTAGCTGCTTTCAGAATTTTCTCTTTATCCTTGTATTTTGCCAGTTTCACTATGATATGTCATGCAGAAGATCAATTCAAGTTATGTCTGAAGGGAGTTCTCTGTGCTCTTGGATTTCAGTGCCTTTTTCCTTCCCCAGATCAGGGAAGTTCTCAGCTATGATTTCTTCAAGTACCCCTTCAGCACCTTTCCCTTTCTCTTCCTCCTCTGGAATACCAATTATGCATAGATTATTTCTCTTTAGTGCATCACTTAGTTCTCTAATTTTCCCCTCATACTCCTGGATTTTTTTATCTCTCTTTTTCTCAGCTTCTTCTTTTTCCATAATTTTATCTTCTAGTTCACCTATTCTCTCCTCTGCCTCTTCAATCTGAGCCGTAGTTGTCTCCATTTTATTTTGCAGCTCATTGATAGCATATTTTAGCTCCTCCTGGCTGTTCCTTAGTCCCTTGATCTCTGTAGCAAGAGATTCTCTGCTGTCCTTTATACTGTTTTCAAGCCCCGCGATTAATTTTATGACTATTATTCTAAATTCACTTTCTGTTATATTGTTTAAATCCTTTTTGATCAGTTCGTTAGCTGTTGTTATTTCCTGAACGTTTTTCTTAGGGGAATTCTTCCATTTCATCATTTTGGATAGTCCCTGGAGTGGTATGGAACTGCAGGGCACTTCCCCTGTGCTGTCTTGAATAACTTGTGTTGGTGGGTGGGGCCGCAGTCAGACCTGATGTCTGCCCCCAGCCCACCGCTGGGGCCACAGTCAGACTGGTGTGTGCCTTCTCTTCCCCTCTCCTAGGGGCGTGATTCACTGTGGGGTGGCGTGGCCCGTCTGGGCTACTTGCACATTGCCAGGCTTGTGGTGCTGGGGATCTGGCATATGTGCTGGGGTGGATCTGCAAGGTGTACAGGGGTGGGAGGGGCAGGCTCAGCTCGCTTTTGTTTGGGAGATCGGCTTCAAGAGGGGCCCTGCAGCACCGGGAGGGAGTCAGACCCGCGGGAGGGATGGATCAGCAAAAGCACAGCGTTGGGTGTTTGTGAGGTGCAAGCAAGTTCCCTGGCAGGAACCGGTTCCCTTTTGGATTTTGGCTGGGGGATGGGCGAGGGAGATGGCGGTGGCAAGCGCCTTTGTTCCCCGCCAAGCTGAGCTCTGTCGTCCGGGGCTCAACAACTCTCCCTCCCTTTGTCCTCCAGCCTTCCCGCTTTCTGAGCAGAGCTGTTAACTTATGACCTCCCAGACGCTAAGTCGCGCTTGCTGTCGGAACACAGTCTGTCCGGCCCCTCCCCTTTTGCAAGCCACATTCGGGGGCTCTGCTTGGCCGGCGGGCCGCCCCTCTGCCCTGGCTCCCTCCTGCCAGTCCTTGAAGTGCGCACCGCCTCTGTGCTCTTCCTACCCACTTCTGTGGGCCTCTCGTCTGTGCTTGGCTCTGGAGACTCCGTTCTGCTAGTCTTCTGGCGGTTTTCTGGGTTATTCAGGCAGGTGTAGGTGGAATCTAAGTGATCAGCAGGACCCACGGTGAGCCCAGCGTCCTCCTACACCGCCATCTTCCCAGGATCCCTTGATTTATTAATTTTATAACTGGAAATTTGTACCCTTTAACCCTCTTCATCCATTTTACCCATCCTCCTCCCCTTGCCCTTGCAACCACCAGTCTGTACTGTGTATGTGTGAGTTTGGTTTTTTGTTTGTTTTTTGTGTTTAGATTCCACATGTGAGTGAGTTCATATGGTATTTGTTTTTCTGTGTCTGACTTATTTCACTTAGCATAATGCCCTCAAAGTACATCTATGTTGTCAAAAATAGCAAGATTTTGTTCTTATTTTATTGGCAAATAATATTCTGTTGTATACGTATACTGTATTTTCTTTATCTCTTCATCCTTTGGTGGACGGTCAGGTTGTTTCAATGTCTTGGCTCTTGTAACTAATGCTGCAATGAGTTAGTGTTTTGAGTGTTTTGAATTAGTGTTATTTTCTTGGGATGAATACCCAGAAGTGGAAATGCTGGGTTGTATGCTAGTTCTATTTTTGATTGATTGAAGAACTCCATGCTGTTTTCCATAGTAGTTGCATCATTTTACATTCCTACCAACAGTACAGGAGGGTTCCCTTTTCTCTACATCCTTGCCAACACTTGTTATTTCTATTTCTTGTCTTTTTGATAATACCCATTCTCGGGTGTGACATGGTACTTCATTGTGGTTTTGATTTGCAATTCCCTGATGATTAGTGATGTTGAGTGATGGTGATTAATGAGTGATATTTTCTCCCATCCCCTAGGTTGCCTTTTCATTTTGTGGATGGTTTCCTTTGCTGTGCAGAAGGCTTTGTTTGATGTAGTCCCACTTGTTCCTTTAATTCTTTAGACATATTTTCCATTAGTTGTTTGAGCATATCTATAATAGTCAACTTACCCTCTTTGGTAAGTTTAACATTTGAGTTTCGTCAAGGCAGTTTCTATTGATTGGAGTTTTTCTGTGTATTGGCTATACTTTCCTATTTCTTTTCATGCCCTGTAATTTTTTGTTGAAAACTGGGCATTTTAAATGATAGTATTTGGCAACTCTGGAAATCAGATACCCCCAAGATTTATTGTCATTGCTATTTGTTTCTGTTGTTCTTTGTCTTTAGTGCTTTTTTTTAGACTGAGTCTGTAAAGGTTGTTTTCTTGGTTATGTGCAGCCAATCAAGGATCTTCTCAGTTAATTTTGGGGTCAGTGAATGATTGGGCAGAGCTTCTCTTAAATTCCCTGAATCAGTAAGTCTCACAGCCTTTGCTAAGAGCTTTTGTGTAAGTGTATTGGGTGGGGCAAATCTTCACTGTTCTGTCAGGTAGTTTACAACTCTTTTTGGCCTTTAATTCCTTCTTGTACAGCATCTCAAAGTGAGGCAAAAGTGAGAAATTGGAGCTTTCTCAAATCTTTCCTGCACATGTAAACCGTCATCTAGATTCCCAGGAATGTGTCAGAGCTTTTCAAATGCCTTCTGAATGTTTTCTGTTTTTGTTTTTTGTTTCTCTTTTCCTTTCTTTTTCCTTTTTTGTTTTGTTTTGCCTCTTATTTTCCTCTTATTAGCTGTGATTAACAATTGCTGCTGATTTTGTAAAAAAAAAATTTTAATGTTTGCTTATTTTTGAGAGAGAGAGAGAGAGTGCGTGCATGAGTGGGAGAGGGTCAGAGAGAGAGAGGGAGACACAGAATCCGAAGCAGGCTTCAGGCTCTGAGCTGTCAGCACAGAGCCCATGTGGGGCTCAAACTCATGAACCATGAGATCAGGACCTGCGCCAAAGTCAGATGCTTAATTGCTTAACCGACTGAGCCACCCAAGTGCCCTGCTGCTGATTTTTTGATGGGCCGGGAGGAGAAGGGGGTTCAGTGGAGAGAATTGTTCACAAAGAATGAGCCCTGAACCAGGTCAATGAAAATTATACCCTTATAATAGGCTTTTTGGCTAGCTTCTAGACTGGACATAGAGGGACAATTCTCTGGTGGTGGGGCTTTTGGAGAGCTCCAAATCTGTTCTTTTCCCTCCTGTCTGCTCGGCTAATGGTTTTCACAGCTGCCATAGTTGCAAGGCTATTTTCAAAGACAGCACAAAACTGGGAATAGGAGCATCGGATCACAGTGTCTAAAAATGCCATGAAGCCTGTTATGCTTTCAGAAATTCAGCTATTTTTTTCTTAAATAAATACTTCTGGGATTTTTTATAAGCTTTTAGGTAATTTTTAAATTTGGGTAAAGTTGATTTTGACAATTATTCCAGTGGTCTCTTCCTGTTTGTAGAGGAGGGGGTATTTGGAGATCCTTAATTTGCTATCCTTCAAGCGCTTCAATACTATCATTCTTAATATTTTCTCAAAGAATTTTCCAATAATATATATCTTAAATGTTTGTCAATGCCGTATATCAAATTTCTAAGCCACTTTCATGTCATGGTGATGAACTAGCTCTCCGTAAAATTTTATAAAGTTTTTTATTTGCTTTTTATTTTTTCCAACAGTATAATATTATTTTTTAGAATCCATTTGGACTGATATAACAAAATGCCATAGATTGTATGGTTTATAAACAACAGAAATTTATTTCTCACCCTTCTGGAGGCTAGAAGTCCTAGATCAGGGCACTAGCACAGTTGGGTGAGGATCCTCTTCCTGGTTGTAGACTTCTTGTTGTATTCTTACATGGTAGAAGGGTCTAGGGAGCTTTGTGGGGCTTCTTTTATAAGAGCACTATGACCTAATCCCTTCTCAAAGGCCCTAATCTCCTAATGCCATCACACTGAGTATTAGGCTTAAATGTAGGAGTTTTGGGGGTTCACAGACATTTAGTCTATAGCAATTGACTACTTTTTCTTTTTTTAGAATGTGATATGTTCATTCATTCCACATCAAGTAGGAGTCTTTAAAGTGAAGCAATTGATAGAGATTATTGGCTCAGTGGCAGATGAAAATTTTCAGTCTACATCTCTGAAACCTTTTCATCAAATATATTTATATTTCAAGAGTGTCTGCAAACCTTCCACCAAGAAAGTTGTGATGAAAGTTAATCCTGGTAAGCTATTATTGACCGTTACCTTTTTTGTTAAATAAAGGTTATATGGATTATCTTAATACACTTACTGCTTAGCTATGTATATCACATGTAATCTAATCTTGTGGTTCTTACCTTTGAATGCATCAAAATCACCTGGAAGACTGGTTAAAATAGGTACCACTGTCCTACATCCCAGAAATGATTGTTAAATAGGTCTTTGTTAGAACCCCAAAATTTGCATTTCTAACATGTCCCCAACATTTGCTCATGTTGCCATTTTGAGGATTACAATTGTAATAGTACTGGTTTAGTGATCTATAAAATTTACATATTTTAATGTTTTTCATGTTCTATGTTTTCTTTTGAGTCTGTAATATAATATAAACTAATTTTGACCACTCCTTGGATTTTTGCGTTGCTGCTGTTTCATGTAATCCTCAATTATCTTTTATACTTTGAGCCATATGAAATTACTGATATTCAGCTCTCTGTAATCTATGAAAACTTGTGTCATATGGGCTAACCCATTTCTTCAAGTTACTATGTTTTATTTTTTATGCATGCATTATATTTCAGAATTGTTTTGTGTCGGTTCATTTGTTAAATGGTTATTTGTAGGGGCGCTTGGGTGGCCCACTAGGTTAAGTGTCTGGCTTCAGCTCAGGTCATGATCTCAGAGTTTGTGAGTTGAAGCCCTGCATGGAGCTCTGTGCTGATGACACAGAGCCTGCAGCCTGCTTTGGATTCTCTGTCTCCCTCTCTCTGACCCTGCTCACGCACTCTCTCTCTCTCAAAAAAAATAAACATTAAAAAACTTTTTAATGAATTATTTGAATTTCTTTGAATGTGTTTCTTTGTTTAGGGACTTCATTTTAAGGTAGAATCAATGGTATAGTCTATTAATACATGGAAATTATTCGGACAGCTGAAATTAAAAAAAAAAATTTAACTTAATATCCAATTCTATAAAAGGTATATCCCCTTTGGTCAGTAATCCAACGGGACAGTTTGTGGTCAGAGACTTGCCAAAATACAAGGACTGTGCACCTGTTGCAATGCTTCAATCAACCATGACACACCTTCACAATCATCACCTAAGTAAAGAGTCACCGAAGGATGCACTGATAGCTTTTCCCAATGATCGAGCTGCAAGTATCAGGTCTGGAGACCAGCATAAACATTACAGGTAACATGCTATATTAAAAACCTGAAATTTTGAAAGGCACAATTACCAATGTGATATGTAGGTCTTAGCAGATCCTGCTGTAACAAACTAATGATGACAATAATAATAGTAATAAAATTTTATTTTCTTTGTCCTTTTTTTTTTTTTACATTGGAGGAGATGGTTATTGAATGCTACTGTATTTGCTTCGTCTAACCTCTTGTCACCTCTACTGTGTGCTTGACAGGAAGTGAATGGTTTGCCAGATGATTATTAAAATATGCTGTGGACAAGTATAGAATAATAGAAATAATCACTTTAAAAAATGTATCAAGCTCTTATAGTAGTCCTATTCATTAAGTATGGTTGACAGCTTCAATTTCTCTAAGATAAAAGTAAACATCATAATCGTCATCATCATCCTCTTTGTTCCCCTCAAAGTCACATTTCCCATAACCTTCCCCAAATTGAACTAAAACCTCAATAATGAGGATCAAAAGTGATGTTAAACCTTAATTTAAATCCATTCAAACTGTTGTAGACTCTAAGTCTAAAGTACTTTCTTGACCAGCAAGAGAGCAGACACAGGATTAAAAGCAAGAGATGGCTAATATCCGGGAAAAGACAAGAGCCCTGAATAAGGGTTCTTGCTCTGTATTTATTAAGATTAGAAGGCTTACAGACATCATGGGCGTGCACAAAGAGACAATAAATTTGTGAACATTAACTCATGGGCATGAGGGAAAGGGGATTTTGAAGATATACGGTGTTAGGGGCTTGGGTCAGTATAAACCAAAATCCTGATGCTGGGCAGATGGGCAGATGGTTGTTAACAGCAGACAGGAGACTCTGTCTGTTTATCTTAGCTAGCCTAGGGGATAAGACAGAGCATATAACCTCAGGGTTAACAAGGCACCTTTTTTTCTGCTAATCAACTCCTCTTTGGGTCACTCCAATGGCAGCAGTCTATAGCCGTATTTACCTGTTTACCTAATTTGTCCTTCCTGTGAAAGCAGCTTTCTGCTATAGTACTAAATTGGGGGGCACTTTCACCCTGAATACCTAATCTTGCTTATCTCATATACGTTTGTATTGGGGCCCTTGCCCCCCCCCATTTTGGGGGACTTTGCCCCCCCTGCTTTATTCTGGGGGCCTTAGCCCCCCTTCTCTATCGTTATTCGCCTAATCTTGTTTACCCAAACTTGGGTGTGAGCATCCTATGGCTTTGTAATTGTTTATGCCTTGTTAACCCATTGGTGCAAGCCCAGGGAATTTCTAAGCTTACCCCCCACACCAAACCTCAAAGAAATTACTGCTTTCCAAGTGCTTAGAAGAAACCCAGGCATCCTGGTTTTTACACCTGTAAGATTGAAATGAGTTTCTTTTCTGCCTGCTTGTATGCTACTATAGACTATCTAAACTTGATAATATCCCTGGATTTTCTCTGCTTGTCTCTTTACCTTTGGTAAGTCATTAAGCTCACTTAATTTTACAGCCATTTTCTTGCAATATCATTTGATTTTAGGCCGTAATTGTTTTATTATCCACAATTGGAAGATTCTGGGTTTTTATATAGCCTGTCTTATTATTTCATTTTACAGATTTTATCCATACCAGCCTTTCTCTCGCTCTTTTTTGTTTGACAGATACCCTGAAACATAGGAGTGTAAAAATCGCTCAGACTCCATTTTAAGTAATTATGTAGTATAATAAAGGAAAACTCATCCCTCCCTCTGACTCATTGCACTCCATCCCATACAGAAGTATTTGTTGGAAATACTTTTTTTTAATGTATTCTTTTCAGTCCTTTCCTATGCTTACACAAATATATTTGTATAGACATGTTAATGTAATATTAATATTTTGTTTCTAAATCAGTCTTAATCATTTGTTCTAAAAATGCCAGATATTTTTTTGAAGAAGACTAAGCATTTCCTATTTATATCATGGCCAAAATTATTTTTCTCAGTTTACTCTTTTCCATACTAATAGAAATGCAAAATTTAGTTATTTTCTGGTTAGCAATTAGTAATTTTAAGTAATGAAATTTAATGATGTATTAAATTATTGGTAACAGGGGCACCTGGTGGCTCATTTTGTTAAGTGCCTGACTTTTGATTTTGGCTCTGGTTCTCACAGTTTGTGGGATCAAGCCCCTCCTCGAGCTCTCTGCTGGCAATGTGGACACTGCTTGGGATTCATTCTCTCTCTCTCTCTCTCTCTCTCTCTCTCTCTCACTCTCACTCTCACTTCCTCCCCTGCTTGTGCTCATGCTGTCTCTCAAAATACATACACATTAAAAAAAATAAATTATTGGTAACTGTAATGGTTATTTTATTTCTTACTGCATTTCTTTAATGATTTTTGACAAGAAAATAAAAAAAAAGAAGCCAGGAACTTTTGTCTAACTTCTGTTTACTATAGTATGTCCTGTGCTTAGAAGAGTGTCAGGCATTATAGTAGGCACTAGTAAATATTTTTTAATAAATGAGGAACAGTGTTTTATTTGCATAATAATTTTTGTCCCCTCTATTTTGCACTTAAAAAATATCACCTACTAAAAGCTAAAAAGGTATTTCATGAAGTTTATTCTTTTTTTAAAAGTTTTTAATTTCAGTTAGTTAACATGTAGTGTTATGTTAGTTTTAGGTGTACAGGATAGTGATTAGCAATTCCATACCTCACCAGGTGCTATTCACAACCTGTGCACTCCTTAATCCCCATCACATATTTAACTCACCCCTCTACCCATCTCCCCTCTGATAACCATCAGACTGTTGTCTAAGAGTCTTTTTGGTTTTTTATTTTGTTTGTTTTTGAGAGAGAGTGTGTGAGCGTGAGTGGGGAGGGGGTAGAGGGAGAGGGAGAGAGAATCTTAAGCACCCAACATGGAACTTGATACAGGGCTCAGTCTCATGACCACAAGATCGTGACCTGAGATGAAATCGAGAGTCAGATGCTTAACCAACTGAGCCACGCAGGTGCTGCAAGTGTTTCTTGATTTGTCTCACTCTGTTTTTTCCCCTTTGCTTGTTTCATTTCTTAAATTCTATATATGAGTGAAATCATACTGTATTTGTCTTTCTCTGATTTATGTTGCTTAGCATTATACTCTCTAGCTCCATCCATGTTGTTGCAAATGGTAAGATTTCATTCTTTTTTTATCACTGAATAATATTCTGCCGTATATGTATACCATATCTACTTTATCCATTCATCATTTGATGGGCCCTTGGGCTGCTTCCATATCTTTACTATATAGTAAATAATGTTGCAATAAACATAGGGGTCCATGTACCTTTCTGAATTAGTGCTTTTGTTTTCTTTGGGTAAATACCCAGAAGTGGAATTACTGGGTTTTATGGTATTTCTATTTTTAATTTTTTCAGAAACTTCCATGCTGTTTTCCACAGTGGCTGTACTAATTTACATTCAAACCAACAATGTAGGAGGGTTACCTTTTTTCTACGACCTCATCAACACGTGTTATCCCTTGTCTTTTTAATACTAGCCATCCTGACTTGTGTAAGGTGATATCTCATTGTGGTTTTGTTTTTTATTTCCGTGATGATTAGTGGAGTTGAGCACATTTTCATGAGTCTGTTGGCCATCTATATGTCTTCTTTGGAAAAATGTGTATTCCTGTCCTCTGTTCATTTTTAAATTGGATTATTGGATTACTTGTTTTGTTTGTTTCCTTTTTTTGTTTTTGTTTTGGTGTTGACTTGTATGAGTTCTTTATATATTTTGGATATTAACCATTCATTGCATATATTGTTTGCAAATATCTTCTCTCTTTCAGTATGTTGCTGTTACATTTTGTTGATGGTTTCCTTCATTGTGCAAAAGCTTTTTAGTTTGGTATAGTCAAATAGTTAATTTTGCTTTTGTTTCCCTTGCTTGAGGAGATACATCCTGAAAAATATTGCTAAGGCTAATATCAAGGAGATTACTGCCTATGTTTTCTTTTAGGAGTTTTAGGCTTCAAGTCTCACATTTATGTCTTTAATCCATTTTGAGTTTATTTTTGTGTATGGTGTAAGAAAGTGGTCCGTTTTCATTTTTTTGCTTGTAGCTGTCCAGTTTTCCCAGCACCATTTATTGAAGAGGCTGTCTTTTCCTCATTGTATGTTCTTGCCTCCTTTGTAGAAGATTAAGTGACTATATTAAGTATGGACTTATCTTTGGCCTCTCTGTTTTTCCCATTGATCTATGTGTCTTTTTTTGTGCCAGGACCATACTGTCTTGGTGGCTACAGTTTTGTAGTGTATCTTGATATCTGGAATTGTGATGACTCCAGCTTTGTTCTTCTCAA
Organism: Panthera uncia; assembly: GCF_023721935.1. Taxonomy (NCBI): domain Eukaryota; kingdom Metazoa; phylum Chordata; class Mammalia; order Carnivora; family Felidae; genus Panthera; species Panthera uncia. Next base: position 30,110,263 of record NC_064817.1, read on the forward strand.
GATTGCTTTGGTTCTCGGGAGTATTTTCAACAACTATCTTTGAATAGCAAAGCGTTTATTTCCCTCTCGTTGTCTAACTCTCTTAAAGACTCTCATTCAGTTAAAGTTATCTTACTGTAACCATAGAGGACTTGTTGAAAACATGGAGAAATGTTAAATTTCATTGGGCTCTATGACTAATAAGTTCATACTTGAGTTAATTATTGAGGGTGAGAATCTTAATAATTAATACAATTTGATGAGAATTCAGGCAGCCCAGGGCCAGAAGATGTGAATAATTGTAATTTTTGTATTTATGGAAAATATATGGTGGGTGAAAGGAAGAACATGAATTTAGATGAGTGAACATGAGACATAAAGTAGTTGTGATTAATTTATGAATTGGTTTCTATGGTTCATTGATGGTTATTACATAAGCTCTGAGATTTTATTTTTATTTTTTAAAAAAATGTTTTATGTTTATTTATTCTTGAGAGAGAGAGAGAGAGAGAGCGTGAGCAAGGGAGGGACAGAGGGAGAGGGAGACACAGAATCTGAAGCAGGCTCCAGGCTCTGAGCCATCAGCACAGAGCTGAATGTGGGGCTCAAACTCACGAACCGTGAGATCATGACCTGAGCCAAAGCCAGATGCTTAACTGACTGAGCCACCCAGGCATCCCCAAGCTCTGAGATTTTTTTAAAAATGTGTCTAATAAAAGGATTTATTATTACATATATTTTTTTCTAATTTTGATCATAATCATGTAAAAGTAATTAACTCTTAGGAAACACTAGTCAAATTCAGATCTAGTCCCATGTGTAAATCTAAAAGTCTTCAAATTGCCTGTTTGACTAATTCCTCAAGAGTGGTTTTAAGGTAGACACCATTGTATCCTAGTGACCTTTTGGAGTGTTTTTCTAATTGGTTGGGAAGAAAGTTAGATATTATTCTATTTCTTTGTGTAATAATATCTTGCTATATAAGAGGATATGAGGGAAAGGAGTAGAATCTGCCCTATTCACCATTTTGTGCTTAGCCCCTGGCATAGGAGACACTCAATAATGCTGATAGATTAAGTGCAAATATATAAATATTAACATAACTTGTTCATCTTGTAGGACGATTTTCACAAAGATTCCAAGATATAACTATGTGGATCCTGATTTTGCGTACACTAAATTGGAAAGAATTGGAAAGCAAGAACATGAAAACTATTATGAAAGATATATTAAACATTTAAGAAATGTGCGCATGCAGAAACAGGCAGAGAGGTAAAGTTTACTTCAAACAGTATGGAACAGATTGGGGCGCCTGAAGAGACAGAATTTTTTTCTTTACTCCTTAGTTTCTTTTCAGTGATTTAAGTGACCTTTACATATATGAAAATAGCAAAACATTGAACTACTTTTTCTGCAGTTATTTCCTTCCTTACTTTTGGTTTGGGAATGTTTTAGGTTGGGTTTCCCCAGAAATAAGGAGAAACAAGATAAGGAAAGCAAAATAGGACAGGTAAGAGAACTGAGAGATGATGTGTTTCAAATAAGGCTTACACTCAGCCTGATGCCTAAGGTCTCTTGAAGCAGAAATTATACCATATAGTTGTTCCTACGTTGAACCAAAGGGCCTCGTCTTTTGTGCTCCATTTCAGCCATTTCTTGTGAGCTGTCTTAGGGTGTGGTGGGGTGGGCGTGATTTCCTTGGTGAGGTGTTTAAGAATGGGGTCTTGTCAGCAAAGGGCAATTTTATGCAGATTAGCGCATCATTCTACTTAAGTGGTTCTGAGTGGGGCAGCAGAAGCATGCAATATGGGGAATGTCTGGATTTGCTATTGTATTTTCTAAAACACTTGGCCTCAATTAGTTATTATTATGATTTCAATAGGGAATGTATGGATTCATATAACAATACAGACATAGGATTACAGCCAGCATCAGGTCTAAAGTCACCTTCGCTCTCAGAAACGGAAATAGAAGAGGAATCATCTGCAGCACAGCGTCGGATCAGACGTAACCAGTTGCTAAATACTAGGAATATAGCATCCAAGGAGACAAAGGCTCTGAAAACAAAGGCATGTGTGATATTTTAATTTCATGAAGCCATGAGAATTCCTAAAATATCTTTTGTTAATATTGAAAATTAATTTTGGAGTAATGGTTTTCCACAGGTTCTCAAAGGACTTAAATCAGACCCATCCACACCCCATGAAAAACATGACTGCAGCTTAATTTTGACACCAAAGCAAATTCATCAAGTAATTATTGGTAAGAATCTGTAAAAACCTACTAATCCTTTGTTTTTTAACAGGCTTAATGACGTATAATTTATATTCCATAAAATTGACCTGTTTTAAGTATGCAAGTCAATGAATCTTAGTAAATTTATGGGATTATGCAACCATCACCATAATTCAATTTTAGAATGCTGCCATCACCCTCAGGACCATATGTACTTACTCCCAATTTGCAGCCATAGCTCCAGGCAACCATTAATCAATTTTCTCTCACTATAGATTTGCCTATTCTGAACATTTCATATAAAAGGAATCATAACAATATGTATTCTCTCTTATATGGCTGCTTTTACTTAGCATACTACTTTTCAGTTTCATCCAATAGGTATAAGTAGGTATAAATGTTCCTTTTTATATCTTTAAAAAAATTTTAACATTTATTTATTTATTTGCAAGAGACACAGAGTGTGAGCCAGGGAGGGGCAGAGACAGAGGGAGACACAGAATTCAAAGCAGGCTTCAGGCTCTGAGCTGTCAGCACAGAGCTGGATGCAGGCCTCAAACCCACCAACCGTGGAATCATGACCTGAGCTGAAGTCTGATGCTTAACTGAGCCACCCAGGGGCGCCTCCTTTTTATATGTAAATAGCATTTCATTTTACGGGAGTACCACGTTTTGTTTATCCATTTACCAGTTGATGGACACACGTTGTTTCTGGTCCGAGGCTGTTGTGAATAATGTTGCTATAAATGTTCACATGTAATTCTTTGAGTGAATGTATGTTTTCATTTCTTGTGGTTAGATTCCTAGGAGTGGAATTGCTGAGTTGTATGGTAAATTTATGTCAATCATTTCAAGAAACTACCAAAAACTTTCCAAAGTGCACCAAGTTACAATCCCACCAACAATGTATGAGGGTTATATTTACTCCACATTCTCACCAGCAGTTGTTATTTTCTTTTTGGTTATAGTTATCCTTGTGATGTGAAATGTTCTCACTGTGGTTTTGATTTGCATTTTCCTCATGACTAAGATGATGAGTACATTTTCATGCATTTAAATAGACATAAATGTATATTTCCTTTGGAGAAATGTCTTTCAAATTCTTAGCCCAGTTTTTAATTTGAATATTTGCCTTCTTATTATAGATTTGTAACAATTATTTATATATTCTGGACATAAGTCCTTTATCAGATACATGATTTCCAAAGTCTGTGGCTTGGTTTTGTTGTTTATTTTTATTTATTTACTTATTTGTTTATTAAAAAATTTTTTTTAATGTTTATTGTTGAGAGAGAGAGAGAGAGAGAGAGAGACAGACTGTGAGCGGGGGAGGGGGAGAGAGAGAGAGAGGGAGACACAGAATCTGAAGCAGGCTCCAGGCTCTGAGCTGTCAGCTCAGAGCCCGATGTGGGACTCGAACTCACAAACCACAAGATCATGACCTGAGCTGAAGTCGGATGCTTAACCAACTGAGCCACCCAGGTGCCCCCTTTTTTTATTTTTTAAATAGTGGTCCTTAACACACAGAAGTTTTTACTTAAATGATATTGAATTTATCGATTTTTTAAAAAAAATTTATTACAGTTTTTTCTTTTCTAGATCATGCTTTTGATTTCATGCCCAAGAAATCTGTACCTAACTCAATGTCACAAATATTTTTTCTTGTTTTCTTCTAAAATGTTTGTACTTTTAGATATTGTATTTATGGTCTACAATTCCTTTTGAGTTTTTAGGTAGTAAGTTAAGAGTCTAAATTCATATTGCTGTATGTGGATATGTAATTGCCCCAACACCATTTGTTGAAAATACTATCATTCATCATTGAATTACCTTGGCACCTTTGTCTAAAATCAATTAACCATATATGTCAGGGTTTATTTCTGGACTCTCAGTTCTGTTCCATTGATCTGCACGTCTGTCCTTACAACAGTTCTACACTTTGATACTGTACCTTTAGAGTATGTACATAAAAATATATGTACTAGTCTGAAGAGGAAGTTTTCATTTCATTCTAGGCAGGGTTAGGGTGGCTCTGAGGGAGATGTGGGCAGAGAATGATTTAATTGACATGGATTTGCTGATTCTCCCTTTAAGGAGAACCCACTACACAAAACACCAAATACCAATTCTTAAATTATCCAGACTAAAGGTGATGTCCAAAGAGGTACAAGGCCAGAGGCAACACAATGGGAACTGAGTAAATATCTGGGTGGTGATAGCTTATTATGTATGGCTGGTCAGTGGCCAAGTCCTCAGATCAGTGAGGACTATGGGAAATGCCCAAAGCAGGATCTGGCTCTGGGGAACGCAGGTGACATGGACTGGTAAAAAGAGTTAGCATCTGTCACCATTCACTGAGATTCTGAATGGGAAATAGGATCAGTGCTGTAACTGGAGCTAAACCTCCCTGCCACACAGTGGCAGTGAGGCACTTTGGCATGGCAGACTAGGAACTCTTTAGTTCATTGCCTGTCTGGGGTTGCATGTGGAGTTCAGTTCAGGTCATACAGCATTTACTGGGCCTCTCTTTTGTGCCGGGCATGTGATAGGTACTAGGCTCTATAGTCCCAGGAACTTGCCTTTCTTTATTGTGTGGTAAATACTCTGTGTCTTCCAAATTGGTGACTGACTAATCAGATAAGCAAATCTATAAAAATTCAAAAGGAGCAAAGTTAGAGGGCAGTGTCTAGTGTCTCCTCTACAACTCCTCCACCAGCTTCTCTCCCTTCTTTACCTGGTATCCTAAGTTATTTTATTTTATTGTATTGTATTGTATTGTATTGTATTGTATTTTATGTTTATTTTCATTTGTCTTGAGAGAGAGAGAGAGAGAGAGAGAGAGAGAGAGAGAGAGCGCGCACAAGCAGGGGAGGGACAAAGACAGAGGGAAACAGAATCCCAATCAGGCTTTACCCCATCAGTGCAGAACCTGATGTGGGGCTCGAATTCGCGAACCATGAGATCTTGACCTGAGCTGAAATCAAGAGTTAGACGCTTAATCAACTGAGCCACCCAGGTGCCCCTAAGTATTTTAATAATGACCCTCTCTCTGGGGACAGGGCCCCTGTGTGAGTTTACAAGGTCAGCAACTGTGATGGTGGGAATTTTGTATCACTCTCATTTTTATACCTTAAAGGGGTTTTTTGAGCCTGTGCACAGAACAGGGACTGGAACTATCAAAGGAGATTACAGTGTCAGAAAGTTTTGCTCAATATTTATATTTTTAAAAATTAAAGTGATTGTCAAGAGGCACAATAGAGGATTTGGAGATTAATTGAGACAGTTAGTGAACACTGTTATAAAGTCTGGGTTAAGTCGGACATTATGCAAAGTATTGTTTGCTTCATCAGCAAATGACCAGTCACTTTGGTTTTTAGTTAATGATTTATTAATACATATTATAGGCCAGGCATTATGTTGAACAGTGTACAAACATGGTCTTATTTAATCCTTTAAATGATGTAAGCAACTTATAAGGTAATTGCTTTTATTTCCATTTTAGAGATGAGTAAAGTGAAGCCCAGAGAGCTGGTAAACCTTGATCAGATTGCTCAATATTTAGTGGAAAGGAGTGGATTTGAAATTAGGTTTCTCTAGCCGCACTTTCTGTGTCAGTTTCTCTTTACATTCCTCTTTTACAACCTGTATTTTTCTGTACAGTATTTCTGTCTTAGATTCTTCCCCAACTTCTTTTATGTCTACCTCACGGTATTGTTAAATCAGAATCTAGAATTTTGTATCTGTTTTCATAAAACGTATTATTGGTCTGCAATTTTCCTTTTTTTAAAAGTTTTTTTTTTTTTTTTTTTACTATCTTTGTTTTCTCAGAAAGTGTTCATTCCTCTCCTATATTCTGAATGAGATTGTGTAGAATTATATTGTTCTTTAAAAGAGTTCTTCAGAGAAACCATCTGGGAATGGAGAGTTCATTTACAGAGGATGTTTAATTACAAATTCATTTTCTTTAATAGTTGTAGGACGATTCAGATAATCTACACCATTTTAGGAGACTTTTGGTAGTTTGTGGCTTTCCAGGAATCGATCCCCTTTATGTGCATAGAATTGTTTAAAGCATTCCCAAATTATCTTTTTAATGTCTGCGTTGGAAACATCAGTAGTGATATAGCCTCTCTTCTTAATATTGAGAATTGATGTTTTTCTTGTTATTTTCCTTTTAAGTCTCAGTAGAGGTTTATCGATTTTATTGGTCATTAAGAACCTGCGTTTGGTTTCATTGATTTTTCTCTGTAGTTTTCTGTTTTTAATTTTAATGACTTCTTATATTTGGCATTTCCTTCTGTTTGCTTTGTATCTTTTATTTGGATTGCTCTTTTTTTTTCTAACTTCTTGAGGTAGAAACTTAAATTGTTGATTTATACCCTTATTTTTCCTAATATAATTTAGTGATGTATATTTCTTTTTTTTTAATTTAAAATTTTTTTGATGTTTTATTTATTTTTTTGAGAGAGATGGAGACAGACCATGAGCAGGGAAGGGGCAGAGAGAGAGGGAGACAGAGAATCCGAAGCAGGCTCCAGGCTCTGAGCTGTCAGCATAGAGCCAGACACTGGGCTTGGACTCATGAACCGTGCGATCAGGACCTGAGCCGAAGTCGGATGCTTAATCGACTGAGCCACCAAGACACCCAGATGCCCCAGTGTTACACATTTCTCACTAAATAATACTTTCGCTATATCTCACATATTCTTGTATGTTTTCACTTTCTTTCAGTTCAATACACAGTTGACCTTTGAACAACATGGAGGTTAGTGGTGCTGATAACCCCCCTACCACATGGTCGAAAAATTGGCCTGTAACTTTTGACTCCCCCACAAGTTAACTACTAATAGCCTACTGTTGACCAGAAGCCTTACTGATAATATAAACAGTTGATTAACACATAGTTTGTATGTTATGTGTGTTATATATTATTTTCTTAAATAATAGATTGCAGGCCATTTGCTTCCTTCCTTAAAAAAGGAAGCATCGGGAAAAAACAATATCTGTGATGATGAGGAAAGCAAAGTGTCTTAGATATGACATAAACCAAACTCCTCAATCCATAAAAGAACAAATGGATAAAAAAAGAACAAAAGAACAAATAAATAAATTGGAGTTGATCAAACTTCAGTGTTTGTGCTCCTCAAAAGCAACTAATGAGAGGATAAAAACAAGACATAGGCTGAGAGAAAATTATTTGCAAATTATGTATCTCATGAAGGAATTGCAACAAGAATGTGTATAAAACTTTGGAGATTCAATATTAAGAAAACAAATGACCGGATTAAAAAATGGGCAAAGGGATTTGAACAAATAATTCATCAGTGAAGATATACAAATGAGAAATAAGCACATGGAAAGATGCACAGCATTGTTAGTTGTTAGGGAAACAGTATAAAACCACAGTGAGATATGACTGTAAATCTATTAGAATGGCTACATAAAAAAAAAAAAAAAAAAAAAGCAAACCCAAAGCTCACCATTTCAGTTATTGCCAGTGATATGAGTGAGCTGGGACTCTTATACATTGCTAGTGGAATGGGAAATTAACCACTTGAAAACGGGCAGTTTGTTATACATTTATACATACATTTACCATATGATCCATGCATTCCACTCCTAGATATTTGTCCAAAAGAAATGAAATCATGTGTCCAAACAAATACTTGTGGACAAATGTTTTAGCAGCTTTTTAAAAAAAAGTTTATTTTGAGAGAGAGAGAGAGAGAGAGAGAGAGAGCTGGGAAGGGGCAGAGACAGAGAATCCCAAGTAGGCTCTGCGCTGTCAGTGTGGAGCCCTATATGAGGCTCAATCTCATGAGCCATGAGATGACGACCTGTGCCTAAATCAAGAGTTGGACACTTAATCGACTAAGCCACCCAGGTGCCCAAATGTTTTAGCAGCTTTAATTATAATAGCCAGTACCTGGAAACAATCCAGGTGTTATTTAACAGGTGAAGAGACAAACGTTCACCTGTAATGGACTACCATTTAGTAATATAAAGGAATGGACTATTGACACTTAAAACAACTTGGATGAATCTCCAGGGAATTTGCAGAGTGAAAGAAATCAGAGAAAAGCTGCCAATGTTATATTATTCCTCTCATAAACTCTAGAACATGCAAACTGATACACAGTGGCATAAAGCAGCAGATGAGTGGGTGTCTGGGAAGGGGGAAGTACTGAGGATGATGGGAGGGAGAGAATATAAAAGGACACAAGCAAACTTTGGAGTGATGGATGTTCATTCTCTTCATTGTGGTGATGGTTTCACAGGTATATACATATGTCAACACCTAGGAAATTCCACACTTTAAATGCATACAGGTTATTGTATATCAGTTATGATTAAATTGAGGTGTTAAAAGTAGACTCAGACTTATAATTATTAAAATTGTTATGATATAAAAAACTTTTGTCATTTAAAAGTACTAATTAGTGGGAAAATTACCCATTTCTCTAAATTCTGGATAAATGAACATAAATGTATTGATGGAAGTGGAGAAGGTGTTACAGTGTAAATTCATGTACCAAGATGAGTTATAATGAATGTTAATAATTTTTCTATATAATTTGTCACATAATTAGGATATATTTAATTTTAACCAATAATCTCCAAACACCAAATTATGGACATTTAGATAAAAATCTTGGTTAGTAACTTCTGATATTGCAATAAATAATTTTCTAAGTATCATTTTTTATAAATTAATTGATGAAAATACAGTATGAAGACTTAAAAAAAATATCTGAATACATTTGCCAACACTAAACCTAATAACTTTTCATTTTTTCAGGGCCCTCTGTCCTTAATTTTGGTGATATTTGCGTGAACTCCACAAATACTCGTCTACTGCATGTTGTTAATATGCTACCTATGCATATTTTGATCCAGCTAGATATTAATTTGAAAGAACTTCAGAAAACCAACCAGTTTTCATATGTGATTCCACCTACAGCTAGTACTTATATTTCAATGGTATTTGAATCTCCCACCATTGGAAAATTTTGGAAGTAGGATTTATTTTTTAATTTCTATATGCTAGAATTAAAGTGTCCTTGTGTAGAATATGTATTTACTTGCTTCAGTAATTGTAGCATATGTTACATTTGGTCCTCAAACATAGAAACTATACATACACCAGTTTATAGGATTTGTAGATTGATATTTCAGTGACAGCCTACCATAAATATTTTGATGTATTGCTTACTAAGGATTAACTGCAGATGTTAATAATATATGCATTTTTGCATGTAACTGAATTCTGTAATTGCAAATAGCTATTATCAGTTCAGTTTGGATGCTTTTGCTGTGTTACAGGTCATTCACCTTTACAGTGAACAATATACCTGGTGGGCATATCCTAGTGATGGCCGTTGTCATGCCAGTAGAACTGGAGCTATCTTCTAAAGAGCTAGTTTTGAGACCACATGGCTTCTCGATGAAAACATGTTTTATGGGGACAGTTGCTTTGTATAACCATCAGAATTATTTTGCCAAATTTGAATGGCAACCAGTAAACACAGAAAGAGGAATGGCATTTTCCATTCGTCCAGCTAAAGGTAATAGTTTATTCTATTTGTTTGATTTAGACACTAAATCATGGGCTCAGGCAGTAATCATTTATTGAGTGAGAACTGTATAATGGTCCTAAAAATAGAAGCAAATCAGATAGGGTCACTGGGGCATGTACTTTTTTTTTTTTTTTAAGTTTGTTTATTTTTTAGTAATCTCCACCCCCAACATGGGGTATGAACTCACAGCCCTGAGATCATGAGTCACATGCTCTTCCAAATGAGCCAGCCAGGCACCCCCTATTGTAACCATTTAAAAAAATATATTTAGTTTTAAATTTACATCCAAGTTAGTTAGCGTATAGTGCAATAATGATTTCAGGAGTAGAATCCAGTGATTCATCCCATACATGTAACACCCAGTACTTATCCCAACAAGTATTCTCCTTAATGCCCCTTGCCCTTTTAGCCCTTGCCCTCACCCACAACCCCTCCAGCAAGCCTCAGTTTGTTCTCCGTATTTAAGAGTCTCTTAGGGGCACCTGGTTGGCTCGGTTGGTTAAGCACCTGACTTTGGCTCAGGCCGTGATCTTTCAGTCTGTGGTTCGAGCCCCGTGTTGGGCTCTGTGCTAACAGCTCAGAGCCTAGAGCCTGCTTCAAATTCTGTGTCTTCCCCTCTCTCTCTGCACCTCCTCTGCTTGTGTCCTCTCTCTCAAAAAATAAACATTAAAAAAATTAAAAAGAATCTCTTATGTTTTGTCCCCCTCCCTGGTTTTATATTATTTTTGTTTCTCTTCCCTTATGTTCATCTGTTTTGTATTCTAAATTCCACATATGACTGGTCATATGATATTTGTCTTTCTCTAATTTCACTTAGTATAATACACTCTAATTCCATCCACATTGTTGGAAATGGCAGGATTTCATTCTTCTTGATTTCCGAGTAATACTCCATTGTGTCTATGTGTGTGTATATATGAATATATAAATAAATATATATATATATATATATATATATATATATACCACTCCATTGTGTATATGTATACACACACACACACACACACACACATACATATACATACACACCATGTCTTCTTTATCCATTCATCTGGCGGTGGACATTTGGGCTCTTTCCGTACTTTGGCTATTGTCAGTAGCGCTGCTATAAACATTGGGGTGCATGTGCCCCTTCAAAACATCACACCTCTATCCTTTGGATAAATACCTAATAGTGCAATTGCTGGATCGTAGAGTAGTTCTATTTTTAATTTTTTGAGGAACCTCCATACTGTTTTCTAGAGTGGCTGCACCAGTTTGCATTCCCCCCAGCAGTGCAAAAGAGATCCTCTTTCTCTGCATCCTTGCCAACATCTGTTGTTGCTTGAGTTGTTCCTGTTAGCCATTCTGACAGGTGTGAGGTGGTATCTCATTGTGCTTTTGATTTTTATTTCCCTGATGATGAGTGATGTTGAGCATTTTTTCATGTGTCTGTTGGCCATCTGGATGTCTTCTTTGGAGAAGTGTCTATTCATGTCTTTTGCCCATTTCTTCACTGGATTATTTGTTTTTTGGGTGTTGAGTTTGATAAGTTCCTTATAGATTTTGGATATTAACCCTTTATCTGATATGTCAGTTGCAAATATCTTCTCCCATTCTGTCAGTTGCCTTTTGGTTTTGCTGATTGTTTCCTTCACTGTGCAGAAGGTTTTTATCTTGATGAGGTCCCAGTAGTTCATTTTTGCTTTTATTTCCCTTGCCTCTGGAGACATGTTGAGTAAGAAGTTCCTGTGGCCAAGGTCAAAGAGGTTTTTGCCTGCTTTCTCTGCTAGGATTTTGATGGCTTCCTGTCTTACGTTTAGGTCTTTCATCCATTTTGAATTTATTTTTGTGTATGGTGTAAGAAAGTGGTCCAGGTTCATTTTTCTGCATGTCACTGTCTAGTTTTCCCAGCACCATTTTCTGAAGAGACTATCTTTATTCCATTGGTATGCGCTGCATACCTCCCTAGCTTTGTGGCTCAAGTTATGCAGATTGTTGTGCTAACCCTCACATCAATTTTCTAGGTGTGTAAAATGGTTTGGTGCTAATCTAGCTGCATTTCAGGGACGAGAGAAGCTGAGAACTTCCATGCTGCTCTGCCATCTTGGCTCCTCCTTGGCATTTACTTTTCCATATATGATATGTAAATCTGATTTGAAAATATGGATCCAGTGTTAGGGTTCTCCAGAGAAAAGAAGCAATAGGAAATATGTATAGAAAAAGAGGGAGGGAGAGGGAGAGAGGGAGGTGAGAGGTTGATTTTAAAGAACTGGCTCATATAATTGTGTGGACACTCTAGCAGGCTGGCAGGCTGGAGACCCAGGAACAAATTGATGTTGCAGTCTTGAATCCAAAGGGACTTCAATTTATTCTCTTCAGGCCTTCAGTTTACTGGATGAGACCCTTCCACATTGTGGAAGGTAATCTTTACTCAGAGTTTATTGATTTAAATGTTCATCACATCTAAAAAATACCTTAAATACCTTATGGGAACATCTAGACTGACCAAACAACTGGGTACCATAGCCCGGTCAAGTTTGGACAAGTTGACAAAATTAATCATCATAGATATGGATGAACATAGTATTGTTTTATTAGTTTCTGTTTGATGATGGTGATAAGATATGATTCAGAATGACATTTTTTTTAGATCATGAAATATTTTAGAAGGATCCACAAATTCCTTATAATCAATATTTAATACAGGTAATAATATCCAGTTAATAAAATTAAGAACTTAAGACTGTCATTTAAATAAGGAATTCATTAATAGAATGTATTCTCAGAATTACTGTTCTTGATGGTTCCATATATTTGTTAATTGTTACCCTTGTTTCTGCCATTCTCTGGACTCTACAATTCCCCATAATGTGCCTGTTACAAAACTGAGCCCTGTTACTGCTGAAGTGTTATCTAGTAGCCTTTCAAATTCAGCAAACATCATTGTTAGGTGCTGTGAGGATCTCGTGAGTACACAAGGTATCATTTAAAGAAATAATATGGCAAGTTAAAAGTTGAATGATCACTTTAATGTACATGTTATGCCTTTTCAGTTAAATGGAAGGTTCTGGATTTTTGTATCTGCAGTGACTCACATGGTACTTTATAACCAGCTGAAGTCCATTTCTGCTTGAATGCGAAGTAAAAGAAACTTTGGGGTTAGATATACCTGATTTCTTCAAAACGGATCTTAGCTTCTAGCTAGCTTTGTGATCTTGAGAAAAATACTCTATAAGCACTAGGTTTCCTTATTTGTAGAATGAAGAGACTAATATATCTCATAAAGATTAAATGTATGGAAAAGTCCTGTAAAGACTGGCAAAGAGTAGATGCCAAAAGAAGTAGATAACAATTTGATTATGAAAATTTGCTAATTCTGTTTGGACTTCTTTTTTCCCTGAAAATGTCCTCAGAGTAATAACAGCCTATCATGCATTACAGCGTATCATGCATCCAGCCAGCCATCCCCATTTTCAATCACTTGCTTCCTGCTTACTTCCCTGTCTTTTTCCTTCCCTCCTTTCTTCCCTGCACTCTTCCCTTCTCCCTTCCACTCCTTCCTTCCTTCCTGATTTTTCGTTTATGAATAGTCATCATTTGGGATCTGCATAGAGTATATTTCAGATTAAAGAATAGTACTGGTTTGTAGAAATCTTGCCATAGGTGTATATTCTTGTGAGTGTCGGTCATTTCCAAATAATGATTTTTATATAACTCTACCACTGGTTGTAACAGGGAGTGTTATAAACAAGTTCAGTATTAATTTAAATTCACTTAATTTTGGTATGAATATATATGTGTATATCTACAGTGGAAAATAGTACTGCACTTTCATTAGGGTTAGAGATCATTGATATCACCATATTTAATCTTGTTATTAGCCTGTATTGATTTAAAAATCTCAGATTATAATTTATTAAGCATTCAAGTTATACTTCCATGAATATTTAGCAGATTCATTTGACAAAGCTCTTTTTTTTTAAGTGTATTTATTTATTTTGAGAGAAAGTATGAGTGGGGGAAGGGCAGAGAGAGAAGGAGAGACAGACTCCCAAGCAGGTTGTATGCTCAGTGCAGAGCCCAATGCAGGGCTCCATCTCAAGACCGTGAGATTAGGACCTGAGCCTAAATCCAAAGTCAGATACTCAATTGACTAAGCCACCCAGCCACCCTACCAAGCTTTTTTTTTTTTTTTTTTTTTTTTTTAATTTTTTTATTAACACTGGTAAGACTGGGTCCTGCCTCAGTACTAGAGAGAAGCTGAGTAAATAATCAGAGAAGAGAGAGGAAATACTTCTGCACATTTCAGGATTCTAAATAAACCTTCTCTAGTTTTTTTGAACAGGCATCATACAATGGTAGTTATATTATCTGTATTCCAGTTATAGGTTTGATTAAGCACATGGTAAGGCACTGAGTGTGTCTGGAAAGCACAGTCCATGGCCCTTTTCCTTGTATTTCTCCATCTGAAGCAGGGCCGAATGGGTTGGGCTTCTCCTTTGAGGCTGCCATGGAAATGTAGTGATGATGCTTAATTTGTCAAAAGAGAAGTGGGTTTATAATATTATGAACTGGAAGGATGGTTATGCTGACACTTGTTGGAATTCTTATTTTTATAGGGAAGATTTTAATTTTTCATTTTCTTTGGGTTCCTCATAATACCTGTTAAATTTTTCAAAGTACAAAACACAAAGACATGTATTCTAAATATGTTTTTGAGTAAAACCATTAACCTTTAAGTACTTTTTTAAAAATGAGATTTCATTTTTTTTAAATGTTTGTTTATTAGGGAGATGGCAGTTTCTAGGCTGAGGAAGGCCACATAGTAAGGAATGGTAGTATAGGAAACTAGAAGGATTATTGCTCCTTGAAGGCATTGTCACCCTGCAAAGGCAGCCCTGGAATACCTATCTATGGACTTCTGACTGCATAAGATAAATAAGCCCCTATTTACCTAATCCTCTATAGCAGGTCTTTTGTTACTTACAGACAAATATAATCCTTTTTTCTTGTTTTTAATAATTTGTTGTCAAGTTAGGTCACATACAGTGTAGTCTTGGCTTCAGGAGTAGATTCCTGTGATTCATTACTGATATACAACATCCAGTGCTTATCCCAAAAGATGCCTCCTCAAAGCCCATTACCCATTTTTCCTACTCCCCCAACCCCCCACCCCCATCAACCTTCAGTTTATTTTCTGTATTTAAGAGTGTCTTATGGTTTGCCTCTGTGTTTATAACTAATTTTTCCTTCCCTTCCCCTAGGGTCTTCTGTTAAGTTTCTCAAATTCCACATATGAGTGAAAACATGGTATCTGTCTTTCTCTGACTGACTCCCTTAGCATAATACATTCCAGTTCTATCTACGTAATTGCAAATGGCAAGATTTCATTCTTTTTCATTGCCAAGTAGTATTCCATTGTGTATATATACACCACATTTTCTTAATCCATTCATCAGTTGATAAACATTTGGGTTCTTTTCATAATTTGGCTATTGTTGATAGTGCTGCTATAAACATTGGGGTACTTGTACCCCTTCGAAAAAGCATCCCTGTATCCTTTGGATAGAATCCTAGTAGTGCTATTGCTGGGTCATAGGGTAATTCTATTTTTAATTTTTTGAGGAACCTGTACACTGTTTTCTAGAGTGGCTGCACCAGTGGCTGCACTATTCCCACCAATAGTGAAGAGGGTTCCTCTTTCTCCGCATCCTTGCCAACTTCTGTTGTTTCCTGAGTTGTTAATTTTAGCCACTGACAGGTGTGAGGTGGTATCTCATTGTGGTATTGATTGGTATTTCCCTTATGATGAATGACGTAAAGCATTGTTTCATATGTCTGTTGGCCATCTGGATGTCTTCCTTGGAGAAGACTCCATTCATGTCTTCTGCCCATTTCTTCACTGGATTATTTGTTTTTTGGGTGTTGAGTTTGGTAAGTTCCTTATAGATTTTGGATACTAACCCTTTATCCAATATGCTATTTGCAAGTATCTTCTCCCATTCCATCAGTTGCCTTTTAGTTTTATTGATTGTTTCCTTTGCTGTACAGAAGGTTTTATCTTGATGAGGACCCAATACTTCATCTTTGCTTTTATTTCCCTTGCCGTCGGAGATGTGTCAAGTAGGAAGTTACTATGGCCGAGGTCAAAGAGGCTGTTGCCTGTTATCTCCTCTAGGATTTTGATGGTTTCCTGTCTCACATTTTTTAAAATATAATTTATTGTCAAATTGGCTTCCATACAACACACAGTGCTCATCCTAACAAATTCCCTCCTCCATGCCCATCACCCACTTTCCCCTCCCTCTCACCCCCATCAACCCTCAGTTCTCTGTATTTAAGAGTTTCTTATGGTTTGCCTCCCTCCCTCTCCGTAACTTTTTTTTAAAATTTTTTTAATGTTTATTCACTTTTTGATAGAGACAGAGCTCAAGTTGAGGAGGGGCAGAGAGAGAGGGAGACACAGAATCCAAAGCTAGCTCCAGGCTCTGAACTGTCAGCACAGAGCCCGACGCGGGGCTCGAATTCATGGACCATGAGATCATGACCTGAGCCAAAGCCAGATGCTCAACCAACTGAGCCACCCAGGCACCCCTCTGTAACTTTTTTTCCCCCTTTCCCTCCCCCATGGTCTTCTTTTAAGTTTCTCAAGATCCATATATGAGTGAAAACATATATCTGTTTTTCTCTGACTGACTTCTTTCACTTAGCATAATACCCTCCAGTTCTATCCACATCGCTGCAAATGGCCAGATTTCATTCTTTCTCATTGCCAAGTAGTATCCCATTGTATGTATAAACCACATCTTCTTTATCCATTCATTAATTGATGGACATTTAGTCTCTTTCCATAATTTGGCTCTTATTGAAAGTGCTGCTATAAACATTGGGGTACATGTACCCTTATGCATCAACACTCCTGTATCCCTTGGGTAAATTCCTAGCAGTGCTATTCCTGGGTCGTAGAGTAATTCTATTTTTAATTTTTTGAGGAACCCCCACACTGTTTTCCAGAGTAGCTGCACCAGTTTGCATTCCCACCAATAGTGCAAGAGGGTTCCCATTTCTCTACATCCTTTCTAGCATCTATAGTCTCCTTATTTGTTCATTTTAGCCACTCAGATATACATGAGGTGGTATCTCAGTGTGGCTTTGATTTGTATTTCCCTGATGAGGAGTGACGTTGAGCATCGTTTCATGTGTCTGTTGGCCATCTGGATGTCTTCTTTGGAAAAGTGTATTCATGTCTTCTGCCCATTTTTTCACTGGGTTATTTGTTTTTCGGGTGTGGAGTTTGGTGAGTTCTTTATAGATTTTGGATACTAGCCATTTTTCCGATATGTCATTTGCAAATATCTTGTCCCATTCCATTGGTTGCCTTTTATTTTTTTTTTCAATATAAGAAATTTGTCAAATTGGTTTCCAACGTTGGTTGCCTTTTAGTTTTGTTGATTGTTTCCTTTGTAGTGCAGAAGCTTCTTATCTTGATGAGGTCCCAATAGTTCATTTTTGCTTTTAATTCCCTTGCCTTTGGAGATGTGTTGAGTAAGAAATTGCTGTGGCTGAGGTCAAAGAGGTTTTTTCCTGCTTTCTCCTCTAGGGTTTTGATGGTTTTCTGTCTCACATTCGGGTCTTTCATACATTTTGAGTTTATTTTTGTCTTTGTTGTAAGAAAGTGGTGTAATTTCGTTCTTCTGCATGTTGCTGTCCAATTCTCCCAGCACCATTTGTTAGAGAGACTGTCTTTTTTCCATTGGATGATCTTTCCTGCTTTGTCAAAGATTAGTTGGCCATACATTTGTGGGTCCAATTCTGGGGTCTCTATTCTACTCTATTGTTCTGTGTGTCTTTTTTTATGACAATACAATGAATACTTTCTTGATGCTTACAGCTTTGTAGTAGAGGCTAAAGTCTGGAACTGTGATGCCTCCTGCTTCGGTTTTCTTTTTCAATATTACTATGGCTATTTGGGGTCTTTTGTGGTTCCATTCACATTTTAGAACTGTTTGTTTTAGCTCTGTGAAGAATGCTGGGGCTAATTTGATTGGGATTGCATTGTATGAGTAGATTGCTTTGGGTAGTATCGATATTTTAACAATATTTCTTCTTCCAATCCATGGGATGTTTATCCATTTGTGTCTTCAATTTCTTTCATAAGCTTTGTGTAGTTTTCAGCATATAGATCTTTTACTTCTATGGTTAGGTTTATTCCTAGATATTTTATGGTTCCTGATACAATTGTAAATAGAATTGATTTCTTGATATCTTTTTCTGTTGCTTTATTATTGGTGTATAGAAATGCAACCAATTTCTGTACATTGATTTTATATGCTGCAACTTCGCTGAATTCACGTATCAGTTCTTGCACTTTTTTGGTGGAATCTTTCAGGTTTTTCATGTACAGTATTACATCATCTACAAAAAGTGAGAGTTTGACTTCTTTTTTGCCAATTTGGATGCTTTTATTTCATTCTGTTGTCTCATTGCTGAGACTAGGACTTCTAACACTGTGTTAAACAACAGTGGTGAGAGTGGACATCCCCCGCATGTTCCTGATCTCAGGGGGAAAGCTCTTAGTTTTTCCCCATAGAGGATGATATTAGTGGGACTTTGATATATGGCTTTTATGATATTAAAGTATGTACCTTCTATGCCTACTTTCTTGAGGGTTTTTATCAAGGATGTTGTACTTTGTCAAATGCTTATTCTGCATCTATTGACAGGATCATTTGGTTTTTATCTGTTCTTCCATTAACGTGATGTATCACATTGATTTGTGAATTATGAACCAGTCCTGCAGCCCAGGAATGAAGTCCCCTTGTTCATGGTGAATAATTCTTTTAATATACTGTTGAATTTGATTTGCTAGTATCTTGTTGAGAATTTTTGCATCCATGTTCATTGGGGTTATTGGCGTGTAATTCTTATTTTTCATGGGGTCTTTATCTGGTTTGGGAATCAATGTAATGTTGGCTTCATAGAATGAGTCTGGAAGCTTTCCTTCTGTTTCTATTTTTTGTATCAGCTTGAGAAGAATAGCTATTAACTATGCTTTCAATATCTGGTAAAACTGCCCTGTGAAGCCATGTAGCCCAGGACTCTTATTTGTTGGGAGATTTTTGATAACCAGTTTAATTTCTTCACTGGTTATGGGTCTGTTCAAATTTTCTCCATTTTGTTGGCATATAATTTCTCATAGTATTCTCTAATAGTTTGTGTTTCTGTGGTGTTGGTTGTGAGATCTCCTCTTTCATTTGTGATTTTATATATTTGGGTCCTCTTTCTTTTCTTTTTGAGACGTCTGGTTAGGGGTTTATCAATTTTGTTTGTTCTTTCCAAAAACCGACTCTTAGATTTATTGATCTGTTCTTTTTCCTTGGACTGTATATTGTTTATTTCTGCTCTAATCTTTATTATTTCTCTAATCTTTATTATTTTTCTTCTTCAGCTGGCTTTGGGCTTTCTTTGCTGCAGTGTTTCTTGTTTCTTTTGCTGTTAGGATAGGTTCTGTGTTTGGGACCTTTCTTGCTTCTTGAGATAGGCCTGGATTGCAATGTATTTTCCTCTTACGACTGCCTTTGCTGCATCCCAAAGGGTTTTGGATGGTCATGTTTTCATTTTCATTTGCTTTCATGTATTTTTAAATTTCTTTTTTAATTTCCTGGTTGGCCCATTCATTCTTTAGTAGGATGTTCTTTAACCTCCATGTATTTGGAGGCTTTTAAAATTTTTTCTTGTGGTTGATTTCAAGTTTCATAGTGTTGTGATTTGAAAATATGCACAGTATGATCTCAGTCCTTTTATATTTGTTGAGGGCTGTTTTGTGACCCCAGTATGTGATCTTTTTTGAGGAATGTGTACATTTGAGAAGAATGTGTATTCTGCTGATTTTGGATGAAAAGTTCTAAATATATCTGTTAAGTTCATCTGGCCCAATGTGTCATTCACAGCCATTGTTTCCTTACTGATTTTCTGTTGCTTTTGAATGAAAATTTCTAAATATATCTGTTAAGTCCATCTGGTCCAATGTGTCATTCATAGCTATTGTTTCCTTACTGATTATCTGCCTAGATGCTCTGTCCATTGTTGTAAGTGGAGCATTAAAGTCCTCTACAATCACAGTATTGTTATCTGTATGTTCATTTATGTTTGTGATTAATTTATTTATATATTTGGGTGTGTTTCCATGTTGGGGGTGTAAACTTTTACAGTTGTTAGCTCTTCTTGATGGTTAGTCCCCCTAATTATGATACAATGTCCTTCTTCATATCTTATTATTGTCTCTATTTTTAAATCTAGTTTGTGTGATATAAGTATGGCTACTCGGCTTTCTTTTGACATGCAGTAGCATGATAGATGGTTTTCCATCCCCTCACTTTCAATCTGCCGGTGTCCTTGTATCTAAAATTAGTCTCTTGCAGGCAGCATACAGGTGGATCTTTTTTTTTTTTTTTTTTTTTTTAAATCCGTTCTGATACCTTATGTCTTTTGATTGGGGGATTTAGTAGTCCATTTACCTTCAGAGTGATTATTGTAAGTTATGGATTTGGTGTCCTGGTGTTATCTGTAGGTTTCATGTTTGTGGTGATGTCTCTGGTCTTTTGTAGTCTTTGCTGCTTTCCACTCACAGAGTCCCCCTTAGGACCTCCTGCAGGGCTGGCTTAGTTGTCATGAACTCCTTTAGTTTTTGTCTAGGAAAGTCTTTATCTCTCCTTCTATTCCAAATGACAGCTTTGCTGGATACACGATTCTTGGCTGCATATATTTCTATTCAGCACATTGAGTATCTCCTGCCACTCCCTTCTGACTTCCTAAGTTTCAGTGGACAGGTATCTTATGACCCTTATGTGTCTACCCTTATAGATTAAGGCCTGTTTTTCCATAGCTGCTTTCAGAATTCTCTTTATCTTTGTATTTTGTAAGTTTCACTCAGATATGTCATGGTGTTGGCATGTTTTTGTTGATTTTGAAAGGAGTTCTCAGTGCCTCCTGGACTTGGATGTCTGTGTCCTTCCTTATATTAAGGAAGTTCTCTGCTATAATTTGTTCAAATAAACCTTCTTCCCCTTTCTGTCTTCTTTTGGAATGCCTATGATAAGGATATTATTTGATTTCATTTCATTGAGCCACTTAGGTCTCTAATTCTTCCCTCATAGTCTAGTAATTTCTTTTCTCTCCTTTTCTCGGCTTCATCATTTTCCATTATTTTATCGTCTATTTCACCTATTCTCTGTTCTGCTTCTCTCATCCTTGCTGTCACTGCATCTAGTTTAGTTTGCATCTCATTTACAGCATTTTTAAATTCATCATGACTATTTCTTAGGTCCTTGATCTCTGCAGCAATAGATTCTCTGCTATCTTCTATGTTTTTTTCAAGCTCAGCTATTAGTCTTAGGACTGTTATTCTATTTTAATGTTCACATATATTGTTTATATCTCTTTTGAGCCATTCTCCAGCTGTCATTTCTTCCTTGAATTTCTTTTGAGGAGAATTACTCCATTTCATTATTTTGGCTGGTTTTATGTGTTTTAGTAGCTTGTTCTGACTCCTGTACCTGTGAATACTACTATATTAAAATGCAGTCATACTGTCTAGAGCCTGGCATGTCCAAAAGTGTTTTTGATGTGTGTTGCATGCTATCCATTGTTGCATCTTTGGTTGCTTTTTCTCACTGCTTATTGTGGTGGATTTGACTTTCCACCAGGTGTTCTTTGATTTTTTCATTGAAGTAACCCTGGAAAAAAGGAATAAGTGGGCAGGGGAAGAAGTCTTATCCCATACAAAGAGAGAAATGACAGGGGTCGAAAAAAATATCAGGCAGAGAATCAAAGAAAGTATAAGCCTTAATCTAGAGAGAGAGGAAAATAAAGAAGAAAAACGTACAGAAAAGGTATAAAAAAATTGAGTAAAAATGCCTGATGAAGCAAACAAACAACCAGAAAAGAGAATGAAAAAAAAAATATATGTATACACACACACACACACACACACACACAGACACAAAATAAGTATTGATCAAAAATCAAATCAGGATCTCTGGGCCTGATTCCAGTGGAAAGAGGTTTAAGAAATGGAGGGTGGTAGAGGGAAAAAGAAGAAAAAAGAGAAGTAAAAGAAGAGAAAAAAATAATAAAAGAATTAAAAAAGAAACAGACTAATATACAAAACATCAGGATAGTTGTCTCTTGGTGCCTGGGGGCTGTTCTGGTCTGGAGCAGAGGCCATCTGGTTTGGTTGGGGTCAGTCCTGCTCTGGTAGATAAGTAGTTACCCAGCACAGAGTGGCAGGGTTTGGTATAAGTGGGTTCTGTCCCCACTGGGGGCCACTGTGATGTTCTCTGAATCCCAGCCATGTTGGTGATGGGGCAGAAAATGGTAACACCCCAACTCTCTTCCCCAGATAGGGTGTCTCAAACCATGCTGTTCAGGCAGCCCTCACATAATAGTGCTGGCAGGCAGCTTGTCCTGCTCCACAGTCTCCTGTGCCTCCTAGGTGCTCTGCTCGGATTCAAACCTGATGTCTTAAAGGATCCTGCACCACAAAACCCAATTCTGGAATAGCGCCAGTCTGCCCAGTCGACAAAGAGCCTCTGGTTGGCGCCTGCAGGGTGTTTTGTCCTTTGAGGGGCAATAAACCCTCTTCCTACAGTACTCGAGGGAGGGGACTGCTCTTGCCCAGTGTGTCCCTGAGATCACTACAGCTCCCAGGGGCTGGCTCCCCTCCCCTCCCAGGCACATGCAAACAGCTGGCTCTGGTCCAGAGAAAGTTGCGTACCCCTGAAAACCCCTATCTTCACTTGTAAGGTTGTTTGCAAAGTAGAAACTGTCACTCTCTATATTTTTGGTTCCCCAGACTATGGTCTGGAGATGTTTTTCTCTTGTCCAAATACAATCCCACACGTCTCCAGCCTCTCCTCACTTCCTTTGGTCTCTCCACAGAAGGGGTCCCCTCCCCTCCGTACCTATGCCATCCGTTCTCCGTTTTATCTCTTCCACTTTGCAAACACGCGCTTCTGTCCCACTAAGCTGTCTCTTTCCACCTGTGGGGATCCTTCTGCCCCTCAGCAGATTGATTTCCTGGGTGTTCCAGATGACCTGACTTCAATTCAACTGTGTTGGAGGGATGAGGGGGAAATAATGATCCCCCTACTTTTCCACCAGCTTGATTCCTCCCAGACAAATATAATCCTGATGGACGCCACTAGACTGTTAGTTTTTCCCTGAGCAGTTTCTTTTCTCTTTATAAATTATGGTGCCTACCATAGTATTGGCACTCAGAAGTATTAACAATAACATCTGGCACTGGCTGTTTTCGTGGCATCACACACTATGGTAATTGCTTTACATGTCTTATTATCTCTCTACTTGACCACTGCAAAACTAAGAGGTACACACTATGTTTTTAAATTTATGGAAACTGCCATCGCATGAAAATGTACCTAACCCTAAGGCAAAATATATATGTGACACTCACTCATCATTCTGTTTAATGTTCCATGCATTTGAATTTTCCTTTGGAGGAAGAACTTGTAAGTCATTCTTTCCATCAAATATTATTTTCTTACTCCAAAGGAAATGATGAATTTAAACAGATAAAGCAGCCCACACCAAATGTGCCTAATATCTCCTGGGTTCTCAATACATTTGAATTATAGAAATGTGTTAATTACTGGTAGCAATATCAGAAGTTCTATCTCTAGGACTGTGAACACATAAAAACAAAAAAGCCTCTGGTAATTGTAATTTTTTACTCTGAAAACTGAATGAGTGATGTTAATAAGTATTTCAGAGTGTTGGGAAACATGAAGGAGAAAGTTTGCTAAATACTGGCATACTTTTTGTCAAATATTTTGATCTGCTTAATAAAATTGGAAAATAAGGTATGCATGTTAGCTTTTAATCAAATTCTCTAGGTCTGTACTCATTTGATAATCTCTCATATAGTATTTCCCTATATTTTGAATTTAATTTAAATAATTTGTTATATAATGTCATTACATTTTTATGCCAGCTCTTATTTTGGATATTAAAATAAATACAATTAAAATATGGTCCATATCTGTTCTTTCTAAATCCTCTGTAGGCACTGTTGAACCATATTCCTCCTTGCAATGTGAAGTAACTTGGCAGCCAGGTTTCAGTTCTCCGGAAAGGGGAGAATTTGTTCTTCACGTCAATGAAGGAAACACAATGACCCTAAAATGTGTTGCACAAGTAATGATTTCCATTGGATATGATTTTTATTTTGAAGACTCTAAATTGGTTGGGCATATATATGTGTGTATAGTTAGGTATATATATATTAGTAAAACTGATTTTCCTTGCAGTATTTTTTTAACTGAATTACCCATCCTCTTGGTACCACTTCTCTACCATAAATGAAGACTTTGCTAAAAAATGGTATTGTGTTACCTAGAATTAACTCAGAAATCCAAGACTTTGGTGCCAATGGTACTAGATTGTTATTAGAGCCTTTATAAACATAAAATAGCATGAGAGCCACTTAACAATTACTTCATTAAAAGAAAAGAAAAATAGAAAAAATTGTGTTTTTGTCCTACTATAATGCCTTGTTAGAATTCTAGTAGTAATTAATAACTCAGTGTGAAATGGATCATGTAATTTACATAGTAAGGAGATATGGAAATTCTTATTTTTATAGAACATACTGCTTATAATAAAAATGAGTAAAGTTAAAACTGCAGTATGTTGATTTTAACATTCTGTGGTAGAGCCCAGAAGGCCTTAAGTTCATGCCTTGTCATCACCAAGAATCCACTTTACTTGTGTACTAAATTTTCTTTCCAATATTGGTAGTAATTTAACAAGTCAATGCTGTTTTATTACATCTCGTCTCTATCTCCAGGCCATGATCATGCTCTTAAATATTTTAGCTATGAAGGAGCTCATAGCCTTAAGAGATAAGAGATTCATCCACTTTAATGATGGCATCAATCAGTACAGTCTTTCCTCTGCTCTAGGCTTGAAATCAGCAGGACCTTACTTTTTTCCCTATGTTTAAATTACTTACTGTTCTTTAAAAAACTTTCTATTGAAGTATATAGTATACACACAGTATATATTATACATACAGAAAAGTATATTATGATTTCCATATTGTTCAGTCTTTACAGACTGATGGCACCTTTGTAACTCACACCCAGATCAACCAGATCAAGAAATAGCATATGACTAATATTCCACAAGAACCATCCTTCCCTCCCCAATTTACAGTTCCAGTCACTCCATCCCTCCCAGAGTCATCACTATCCTTACTTCTAAGGACATAGATTAATCTTTGTTATGAGCTTTATTTAAATGTAATCAAAACATGTGTTCTCTTTTATGTCTGGCTTCTTTTGTTCATCATTAGGTTTGTGGGCTTTGTCTATTCTGAAACGTGTGGTGACAGTGTATTCATTCTCATTCCTGAATAGTATTCCATTGTGTGACTATACCATCATTTTTCTATCACACAGCTGATGGGGATTTGGATTGTTTCAGATTTATCACTACTATAATAGTGCTTCTGTTGACATTTTTATAGATGTATTTTGGTGAATATATGCACATAGTTCTTTAACTGTTGCTTTCATAACTGTGTATGACAAAGTTACTAATATAAATTTGCGCACATACCCCATGTGTATTTTTTCTAACAGATAAAAGATGAACAATTTAGTAGTTTAGGCTTTGCATTAGTAATGTCATTTATTAGTTACTTTGTGTCAGGCAGGATGCTAAATGCTATTCATGTATTTTCTAATTTAATCTTTACAACAACTCTGTAAGGCTGTATTTATGACTCAGTTGATGGATGAGGAAATGCAGGATTAGGGTGGGTAATTAACAACGGTGAGTTCACACATGCAGTAAATGCTCTAGATGGAATTTCTATCCAGATCTCTTTGCCTCCACAGTCTTTGCTGTTACCCTTTGTTAAACTTTCCTACCCTAGGATTGCTTAAAAATAAAGTCTGAGATCTCAATAATGGGTTAGGTTATTTTATGATAAATTCTTGACACCCTTAAAGTTAAATGAATTGTGAAGTGTTTCTCTTAAGAAAGTAAAGATGGAGGAACATGAAGTGATTAAATAAAATGTTCATTGTCATTAATTTATGAAGTATTTAGTTGACCACTTTGTTATGTTAGCTTTGTTTATTTTTTTAATTTTTAAAATGTTTTTTTTAACATTTTATTTATTTTTGAGAGAGAGAGAGAGAGAAAGAGAGAAAGAGAAGTGAGCAGGAGAGAGGCAGAGAGGGAGACACAAAATATGGAGCAGGTTCCAGGCTCTGAGCTATCAGCACAGAGCCTGACATCGGGCTAGAACCCACGAACCGTGAGATCACAACCCTAACCCGAAGTCAGACGCTTAACTGACTGAGCTACCCAGGAGCCCCTATTAGCTTTGTTTACAAATCTATTATTCCAATTTCCCAAGTCATATTCTTCAAATAATTATAAGAAAGTATTAAAACCTCCTAAGACAATAAATAATTCATCATAGATAGAGATAATAGGATGTGGTATAAAGAGCACTGAATAAGGAATTGGACTACTTGAGTTCCAGTTCCCCTTTGTTATTGTTTCCTTTCCTGTGAAATAGGAGAGATAGATAATATCAGCATTTTCACAGAGTGTCCTATGATACTGTAGTTGGGGAAGTTATTTGTGCAGGGTTAAGGAGGAGTTCTGTGCCTAAGTAATTCTGAATCACAGTGAACTACCTCCTCATTCTCAGATAAGCAAAGTGTGCATTATCAACATATTAAGTGCTAAGAGAAGACTTCTAGTAAAAACGTGTCAATATAATTTCATTTGGCACACTATTTCCTATGCTAGGGGACTCTTGAACTCTTTACTTTTGCAGAGCACATGGTAACACCCTGTACATGGTTGGATAGATGATTTCTAAGATCTCCTTCAGTGATTAATCTACATGATTCTAAGTCTCATATTTACTTTCTCCATTGAGTTGTCTTAATCCCCCTGCCTTCCTCCGTTTAGCAGTACGTTTTAGATCTTCCATTCTATTTTTCCTTTCTCTTAAGTACATCATAACATTTGATAACACTTCATATTCTAGAAATTTCCATGAAGCTGAAAAAATTTGAGTCCTTTGGTAGGGGATAAAAATATTTATTACTATTTCTATCATAACTTCTCTTTTATTATTAGGTTGGCCACACCAAGGTCGTATTTTTGGAGCCAAGGATCCTCTTCAGTAATAGCCCTCAAGGTTTAACAACTTGGAGGAAAGCGATTCTACACAATGTAGGACAAAACCATGCTTATTTCAAGGTAATGTAGAATCTTGGAATCTTGTTTGGAGCAGATCACATTATAATTTGAATTAGTCTTTTGCCATGAACACTGTAGTGTTGCTTTATAAATTGGCTGGTGCTAATATTAGTCTCATAATATTTCGTATGAGACTTATCTGAGTACATTTCATCTACTTTGTCCTTGTAATTTCCCACAATAAGTTTTTCTCCTTTTTTTCCCCTCCTTTAGTCTCTCTTTTTCTTCTTACCCTTCTTTTTCTTCCTGTCATTTTGTCTTATTGAAAAGATAATTTGAAAAAATAACACTTCAGAAAGTATCTATTGTTGCTATTACAACTCTATATTTAATTACATGTTTTTCCTTCTTTCTTCATTTTCACTCTATCATCAGGACTATTATGGTAGAAACTGGGACCTAGAGCAAGATCCTTCTAAAGATACTCTTTTTATACTTGTTGTTCCTGATTTGAATTACAGGGTGAGGGGTGTTTAAAGTGGTGATAGAATTTTTTTTGCTTAAAAATATATTAAGATCTCCCAGTAGAGGTTAGTGTTTGAAACTTTTCATTCAGGCTTTGTATCTACATGTCTTCTTCTGCCCAAACGAAAAGAAAAAAAAAAAAAAACAAAACAGAAAAACCCAGATACCTTTATCTATTCTGTTGCTTGAAAACTACTTCTGAGGTCTATTTGCTCCTTCATTCCAAAAATACCTTAGCCAATTTTCCTTTAAATTATTCTGGCTTCAAGCATGGTAGATACTCCTAAATTAGCCTCTGAGAAACCACACCATAAATCCTTTGGTAAGGTGCTTAGAACTTTTTCGAAGATCAAAATGATATCTTAGGCATTATGTTATCAAGGAGATAACAGAGAAGAGGAGGGTTATCATCTTGCTCTCCTCCCCCCCCCCCCCCCCCCCAGCCCTGTAATGTTGCTTTCAGTATTTACTGTCAGGAAAAAGACAAACTATCAAAGTAGTATCTAGAATTTTGTCATCTTCTCTAACAGATATGTCTCATCCTTGTAAGTTTTGCAATTTCTTGAAAACGTTCCAGACAATAAACTTCATCATCTTTTTTTCAATTGGATGCCACCACTACCGAAATTTCTGTTTCCTGGGTTAGGGCTACAAACCCTTCTTGAAGTTTATTTGTGCGTCTAGTGTTTGAAAACTTATTACAAAATCATCTCATGCTCTGTGCCCAGGGTCCTCTCTCTAGGTAGTAGTTTGGAAGCTTTCTTATGAAAGCTTCAGAACAGTAACTTTAAAGGGATAATGTAGCATTTCTGCAAATTTTCATTTACAGGTTTGTGACCAGAGTCTTTTGTCTACCATTAATATTGTTCCATCACAAGGAATAATTCCATTTGGGGGACTAACTGTTCTCAATATCTCCTGTACACCAACTGTAGCAGAAAAATTTGATACAAGAGCAAAGGTATGTTTATGCATATATGTATTCATACCTTATGTATGTCTATGTGGATTTGTTTGGTTGTTTTTAGATATTTATAATAGTAGGTATAATACTGTAAAATGTTGTGTGTGTTTTATTCTTAGAAAACTTGTTTTAATGATTTCTTCTAATGGGAATAGGGTTTAATGGTTTAATGGTTTATGATACTAATCAATTGATTTTAAAATTTGTGTTATTTTTTTTAGCAGTTGAGTTACCTCTAAAATATGCAGTTTTTAGAGGTCTGTGAAATAAGCAACTTTACCTGTATAATCTTATAGAAATGGTTAGCAGAACCTGGCAAGAGGATTTGTAGAAAATATTTTGGTGAAAGTTAGTAATGGAAATTTCTACTAAGTTGAAATGGATACCTTTCATCAGTATGAGGCATTTTTCACATGAAATTAGAATGATGTTTGGTGTCTCTAAGTTGTGCTAAGTCTTCATTAGTCATAGAGGAAAGGATGACTTTTTTACATGACATTAATTAGATATTTGATTTAACTAGATACCTTAAGAAAAATTAATCAATTTTGGAATGTTAATTCTAAGTAGCTTCAATGACTTTATGAATTGTAGGCAAATTCTATATGGTGTTAACATCTATATTTTATAGCATGCATAAAATGTGTACTAGTTTATATTCTTAGAGCTATTTAAATAGGAAAAGATATTACCTTGATTTTAGAGGCTTCTCTAAGTGATCGCTAAACAGAACAAATAAAACATAAGACCAGTCTCTGATAAATGTTATTATAAACTCAAGGAGTGGAATACTCTTTTTTTAAAATTTTTAATGTTTATTTATTTTAGAGAGAGAGAGAGAGAGAGAGAGAGAGAGAGAGAGAGAGAGAGAACACGAGTGGGGGAGGGGCAGAGAGAGAGGGAGACACAGAATCCAAAGCAGGCTCCAGGCTCTGAGCTGTCAGCAAAGAGCCAGATGCGGGGCTCAAACTCACAAACCGTGAGGTCGTGACCTAAGCTGAAGTCATACGCTTAACTGACTGAGCCACCCAGGTGCCCCAAGGAATGGAATACTCTTGATATTCAGTCTAATGATCAACTGTGTATATTTACTTACATTAGAAATGATAGGTACACTTATCAAATCAAAATGAATAGTTTTGGATATATCCTCTATTTTATCCTTAATTTCCCCTAACAGTTAATTTTTAAATAATTTGACAATATTATTAATGTGATAAACACCAAAAATTGTCCCAAATAAACCATCAAATGATTGTATCTTACTTTTAAACAGAAATATGTATTGAAGGGTGTTTATAAATTATATATTGTGGTATATGGTCTGAGGTTTCAGCAGAATTTTTTTATATAATATTCTGGAAAACATAAAAAATAATGCCACTAAAATACAGATTTTACTAAAAGATTAATTTCTACTGTATTTTAGAAGGTTATGCTGTTTTTACAATGCTTACCTTTTTAACAAAATATAATAAGATTCATTTATTCATCCGCTCAACACATATTTCCTGGGCACAAATTTTATGTTAGTTTCTGTTGTAGATTCCAGTGGATGACAAATGATGCGGAGGTGGGTAAAAAACAGCCCTGAAAAGTTGAGATTATGTATGGGGTTTATCAATGAAGAACATGTTGATTTGTAATTTCCTCTGAATCATTAAATGATGCTTTTTATGATTTTAGTCAAGTATTTTGTTTTTATAGTATATATTCTTTAAATAAAATTTGGAAGTTGTATAATATTATGAATATACTGATTTAGTTAATAAAATTAAATGGCACATAGCTTTCCCCAATAATTTTGAACAAATGATAATTTGGAGTTTATTTGCCTATGTACACTGTCACTGACTTTCTGTGGAAAGGGTACAATATATTCGTATCATACAATATACAGAAAGTATAGTGTCACTGAGTTTCTGTAGAAAGGGTAAAATACATTCATATCTCTTTCTTAGATATATATTTAGATTTAAATCTAGACTTGTTATACTCTATTCTTATACAGGTAAGGCTTTCAGCGAATGCTGTTATTGTGGTTCTGAGATTTTGCTTAGACACTTTAATATTCAGTTAATCTACATTTCTAATTTTGTAGGAATTCGTGAAACGAAATTCTTATTTCACTATCTTAACTTTCCCGGAGGCAGTTGAGTGTTCAGGTAGTCCTTTGTTCAAATTTAGCCACTGCTGTTCTGAGACATCAAGAAAAAAGCAAAATCCTCTGCCTCTCTGAGCCTCAATTTTCCTGAGTTGGAAATTAGGATATTCATATTAACGACCTCACAGGATACTGAGGAATAATAAGGAGACAATGTATTTAGCACGATTCCTGGCCCATTTACTCAGCAATGTTTTTTAGCTACTTTCATTATTATGGTCATTGTGGATGTTAGTGTCTCGCCATGGGAAGAAGTGTTTGTACTCAGTGCCCTGTCTGTTTTAATTTTGAATAATCTCTTGAAATTAGGTAAATACAAAAGGGATACAGGGAGTGGCAATAACATCTAGTCACATGGGTAGAACTCTGTCATCAAACTCATAAGCTGTGAACTGGTCCTGCTTGTGGTGTAGGTTTTTGAGAGTTGAACATTCATTCCTCTTAGGAACAAATTCTGCATAACAAGAAATGCGATGACAACTGCCAGAATAAATCTTGTGACATTTATAATATGGTATGAGTATTTGAATTTTAAAATATTACGAAATGCCAGGTAACACTTTAGCAAGATGCGAGGAGATTTTAATGCGGTTTCTACAAAGTTTTATATTTCTCTTAAATAAGGTTGCTATTCGCCATGCAAATGTCATAGACCTTAGGATTGGTGGATCTGTTGAGATTGCTGATGTGGAAATTAACCCGGTGAGTACGTTACCTATTTGTGGAACTGGTTTATAAGTGTGGTGACTTGTGTTTTGTGTCCCTAGTCAACCCATTTATGTTTAAAAATATTTTATTATATAATACTTTGGCACATCGAAATTTATATATGTAATATAAGTGATGAAGCAGAATATGAAATGAAGGTTTAATTATTTACCACTGAACGAGGTGGCTGGGTGGCTAGACACAGAAGCTGAAGCAGACTCCAGGCTCTGAGCTGCCAGCACAGAGCCTGACACAGGGATCGAACTCTCAGACCGCAAGATCATGACCTGAGCTAAAGTTGGATGCTCAACCAGTTGAGCCACCCAGGCGCCCCTGGCTCGTTCATTTTTGAGCTTTGTAACAAACATGTGCTGTGTGTAGTCTTTGGTGAGTTAGTTTTAACTGACTGTTATATTTGCAAAGTTTATCTAAATTGTGTGTAGCTGTATTTTTTTCCTTCTCACTTCTGCTTAGTAGTCCGTTATGTTGCAGTAGACCTGTTGTAATTTGTAGATCCATTCCGCTGTCCATTCAATGAAGTGTTTCTGTTTTCTGGTTACTACAAACATGACAGCTGGGAACATTTGTGTACATATCTTACAAGGTACAAATGCCAGTGTTTCTCTAGGAGTGGAGTTGCTGAGTCGCAGAATATGTGCATTTTTGGCTTCACAAGATAGTTTCCATATTTTCTTCTCAAGTTTCCAATACCCCCACATCCTTTTTTTCCATAAGTTGTATTGTAAGACTTCATGTTTATCTATCTATTAAGTATAAAATGATATCTCACTGTGGTCTTGATTTGCATTTTCTGAACTATAGTTGTATATATGTATGTATGTATTTTTAATGTTTATTTATTTTTGAGAGAGAGAGTGTGCAGGGATGGAGGAAGGGCAGAAAGAGGGAGACACAGAACTCGATGCGAGCGACAGGCTCCACACCGTCAGTACAGAGCCTCATGTGGGGCTCGAACTCACGAACTGTGAGATCATGACCTGAGCTGAAGTCGGATGCTTAACCGACTGAGCCATCCAGGCACCCCTAGTTGTATTTATTTTTTAAATCATTGCTCTGTACCCTGCTAAAACTTTGTCCTACAATTGACAGAGTACATACACACACATACTTTTTTTTTTTCCCCCCTGGCAAGTCTCTCAGGAATTAAGTCTGGTCTCATCTACCCAAAAAATTTAACTGTAATCCTTCAAAGCAGGCTCATATGCCCCTCCATTGTGGAATTTATAACATGTTACAAACATCTTAAACTCTGGGAACATCTTCATCATAGCATTTATCCTATTATTTTGAGGTCATCTGCACATCTGTTTTTGTCTCCCACTAGTACTGCAGCACCTGACACCATTCTGGTGCTGAATTAAATTGAGCAGATCTTGATGAGGCTGCCAGTGCCTCCAGTAGGGCCTCATTTCTATTCTGTACTTTAATGGCATCACCACAATTCTAGTGTCTTCCTTTAAGTTATAATTTTCTTTTATTTAACTAATTTTTTTTTAATGTTTGTGTATTTTTGAGAGAGAGAGAGGGAGGGAGGGAGAGAGGGACACACAGAATCTGAAGCAGGCTCCAGGCTCTGAGCTGTTAGTGCAGAGCCTTAGGTGGGGGCTTGAACTCAAGGACCTCGAGATGATGACCTGAGCCGAAGTCAGACACTTAACTGACTGAGCCACCCAGGTGCCCCGTTGAGTTATAATTTTCTAACCTTTATTTTATTTGGTGTTGAAGACATGATAAGTCCACATCAATTGGCAAATACTAGGCTAGCTTGTCCAAGACTGTGGTGATTCTTTGAGACTAAACCCTTAGTATCCAGAGTGCTTTTTTCCATTGCTATAGTGTTTCTCCTTGAACAATATTAGAAGTATATGGAGACTTTTACTATTTAATTTCCACACCCTAAAGGAATTTGTGGCATGCTTTGCATGTTATGGTACAATCGAGTAATTTTTTAAGACTTGATATTAATATATATCAATATTCCTTAATATGTTGAATTTTAAGCATAGCTGCCTAGCTGCCTTTTAAAAATAATATTCTGGCATCACCAGATATTATCAGTAATACATGTATTTATTTTTATTTTTTAAAAGATTTTTAAAGTTTATTTTTGAGAGTGAGTGAGCAGAGGAGGGGCAGAGAGAGAGGGAAAGAGAGAGTCCCAAGCAGGGTACACGCTCTCAGCACAAAGCCCAACATGGGGCTCAGACTCACAAACCATGAGATCATGTCCTGAGCTGAAATCCAGAGATGGACGTTTAACCGACTAAGCCATCCAGGCACCTTTGTCAGTAATACATTTAATAACTGTATGGCATGGAATATGTATCTTAAAAACAATTATGAAATTTTATCCGAATGAACATATGGACAAGACCGGCATGGCAAAAGAGGAGTGATTTTTGTGCAAATACAAAGCATCAGACTTTTATTACCCATATCGGATTTTACAGATTTCACCTGTAGAACTAGGTTGACATTATAAGTGAAACAGATAGTGGCCATTTGACCGTAATGCAATATTTTCCTCAACATTTCTCTTTAATGTTATGTATAATTCTTTTACTTAGAAACTGTAAGGCTAAAATGTAGTAATTCTGCCAAAAGAGGAATCCTACAGAATTTTGTGATGTCAGCACATGCTTGGCACGTCTGCTGAAGTTAAGATACATTCAATGGCACAAAAACAGACACTCAGATCAATGGAACAGAATAGAGAACCCAGAAATGGATCCACAAACGTATGGCCAACTAATCTTTGACAAAACAGGAAAGAATATCCAATGGAATAAAGACAGTCTCTTCAGCAGGTGGTGCTGGGAAAACTGGACAGCGACATGCAGAAGAATGAAGCTGGACCACTTTCTTACACCATATACAAAAATAAACTCAAAATGGTTGAAAGACCTAAACATAAGGCAGGAAGCCATCAAAATCTTCGAGGAGGAAGCAGGCAAAAACCTCTTTGACCTTGGTTTCAGCAACTTCTTACTCAACAGGTCTCTGGAGGCAAGGGAAACAAAAGCAAAAATGAACTATTGGCACCTCATCAAAATGAAAATCTTCTGCACAGCGAAGGAAACAATCAGCAAAACTAAAAGGCAACCAACGGAATGGGAGAAGATATTTGCAAATGACATAACAGATAAAGGGTTAGTATCTAAAATCTATAAAGAACTTATCAAACTCAACACCTAAAAAACAAATAAACCAGTGAAGAAATGGGCAAAAGACATGAGTAGACACTTCTCCACAAAAGACATCCAAATGGCCAACTGACACATGAAAAGATGTTCAACATCACTCATCATCAGGGAAATACAAATAAAAACCACAATTAGATACCACCTCCCACCTGTGAGAATGGCTAACATGAACAACTCAGGCAACAGTAGATGTGGTCGAGGATGCGGAGAAAGAGGATCTCTTTTGCACTGCTGGTGGGAATGCAAACTCGTGCAGCAACTCTGGAAAACAGTATGGAGGTTCCTCCAAAAATTAAAAGTAGAACTACTCTACAACCCAGCAATTGCACTACTAGGTATTTATCCAAGGGATACAGGTATGCTGTTTCGAAGGGACACATGAACTCCCATGTTTATAGCAGCACTATCAACAATAGGCAAAGTGTGGAAAGAGCCCAAATGTCCATCGATGGATGAATGGATAAAGAAGATGTGGTGTATATATATATATATACAATGGAGTATTACTCAGCAATCAAAAAGAATGAAATCTTGCCATTTACAACTACGTGGATGGAGCTAGAGGGTATTATGCTAAGCGAAATTAGAGAAAGACAAATATCATAGACTTCACCCATATGAAGACTTTAAGATACAAAACAGATTAACATAAGGGAAGCAGGGGCGCCTGGATGGCTTAGTCGGTTGGGCATCAACTTTGGCCCAGGTCATGATTCACGGTTCGTGAGTTCGAGCCCCGCATCGGGCTCTGTGCTGACAGCTTGGAGCCTGGAGCCTGTTTCGGATTCTGTCTCTCTCTCTCTGCCCTTCCCCTGCTCGCATTCTGTCTCTCTCTCTCTCTCTCTCTAAAATAAATAAAAACATTAAAAAAATTAAAAAACAAAAAACAAAAAATAGCTGCATCTTAAACTCACCAAGTTGTGCACATTAAAAAAACAATACATTCGATAAACATGACTTACATATATTTAAGCTAGGTTTCAGGTACTAGAGATATAAAAATGAATCAGGCCTAAGGTCCACTAGGAGAGACAGATCTGTAAACAAATAACCAGTCTTTATGATGTAATGGTAAGTAAATATAAGGAAGAGAAGTAGTTCTGAGCACAGCATAATAAATTTTGGTTTATCTAACTGGGATTTGAAGGATACATAATATTTTATCAGGCAATTTCAAGTTAGAGAAAAGCCTTCCTAACAGAAGGGACACATTGATAAAGACACAGAGGGTGAAGCATCAGGTATTGGTTGGAAATGACAGGTCATATAGCTTGCTGAAGTATGAAGTCATGGGGTAAGAGTGGAGCTAGGTGAGGCAGGGGAAGGTCAAGATGAGCTTTATGAGCCCTGCTAACAAACTTGGGCTTTGTGTGGAAATTGAAGGAGAATCATCACATTTTAAGATAGGAAGTGATATGATCAGATTTACGGTTAGTTTAATTTGTGACTTAGTTGTGGAGGGGAGAATTGGAGAAAGTTCAGGTCAGAAATGAAATGAAAAGTGATGAGTTACTAACTTCATACAATTATGTTAGGGATAAGAGGTGAAGGAGGCAGAATGAACAGGATTTGGTAACTGATTACATATAGGAGGTAGGGGGAAGGAAGGAAAATGTGACCAATTTTTATAGCATACTGTAGTTAATGTCCTTGATAAGAAATAACAGTGTAAAGTTTTTATCAAGGTGTAACTAACATATAACATTATCTTAGTTTTAGGAGTACCACATAATGATCTGATATTTGTATGTGTCGCAAAATGATCACCATAATAAATCCAGTTAATGTATTTCACCAAGCATAGTTAAATACTTTTTCTTGTGATGAGAACTTTAAGATTCTTAAAGTATAATTTTTGGTTTACATTATTTTCATAGAATATTACTCTGCTTTCTAATTCTTTCTCTTTTTTAAATTTTAGGGCGTATTTAACTTCAGTGGTACCTATGTTGGCGCTACTCAGATTATTCCATTTATAATAAAAAACAAAGGTATAACACGTGCCAGAGTGGAATTTAATCTACAAGACTTTGAATATTTTTCTCTGGACTTCCAACGTAAATTAGGTATATTTTTTATACTATATTAATACTCTTTTAAACAGTTTTAAGTTGCTTTAAGGTACGATTTTGAAAAATACTGTAAGTCAAGGGCAATTGTTCTTAAATGTTTTTAATTACTCAGTGCATGCTTTTCTTATGGGTTATACTCTATAACTCATCATGGTTTTATTTCTGGAAACATACCAATATTAATATAAGAATATTTTGCTAATGCATAACATATAACTATGCTTATGAGTTGATTTAATATAGTTAGTTAAGACTGTTATGTGTAAGTATATATTATAAATGAAAATGAAATTATTAATTGCTAATTTTGATTGCCCAAGAATTTCAGGTAAATGTCTGTGGAGAGCTATCTGTTTACTCATGTATTAAGTATCTTTATGTCACATTAAGTTTAAAAGATAGGCACTTCTTTTTTTTAAATTTTTTTTTTTAAGTTTTTAATGTATTTATTTGGGAAGAGAGAGCACAAGCAGGGGAGGGGCAGAGAGAGAGGGAGAGAGAAAATCCTAAGCAGGCTCCAAGCTGTCAGCACAGAGCCCAATGCGGGGCTTGATCTCACAAACTGTGAGATCATGACCTGAACTGCAGTCAAGAGTTGGACACTAACTGACTGAGCCACCCATGTGCTCCAAAAGATAGGTGCTTCTATAAAGACATTTCATTTGTTTACTCCAGCGGTTGGCACAGTAAGGCCTGTGGCTAAATCTGGCCTGAAATGTGTTTTTATACATAAAGTTTTATTGGAGTACAGACCCACTCATTTGCTTGCATATTATTTATGGCTCCTTGCATATTATAATGGCAGAGTTGAACAGTTGTGATAGAAACCATATGGCTTGAAAAGCCTACAGTATTTAGTATCTGGACCCTTACAGAAAAATCTTGCCAACCATTGGTTTGGTCATTTCTTCTTCCATAAATATTTGTTGAATACCAATTATAGGCTAGATACTAGACTTTGAGTCTTTAAAGAAAAGAAATTTTCTATGTTCTTAAGAAGTGAACAGTAAGTTTATCAGTCAGGGTCTCAGTAGTCAACAGATCACTCATTCAAAGGGTTTAACTGAAGAGAATTTAAGGAAGGAATTTATCTATGGAGGTGGGAGTTGGGTTAAAAGAAATCAATAAGGGGGGACACCCGTGTGGCTCAGGTCATGATCTCATGGTACATGGGTTTGAGCCCGCGTCAGGCTCTTTGCTGACATCTCGGATTCTGCACCCTGCTTTGGGTTCTTTCCCTCTCTCTCTCTGCTCCTCCCCCGCTTGTGCAATCTCTCACTCTCCCAAAAATAAATAAACTTAAAAAATCAACAAGGGATGGAAGCTACTACTACCTCCACACCTGAAGGAGTAAGAGGAGGCAAGATATTACTGGAGCCTCATGATCAGTGAAACTATGCAAGAGGGACCAACTGATAAGAGCTTTAGCTGTAATGGAGTCCAGTGATTGCCAGAACGGTGGCCAATGCAGTAAAGACATGAGAGCATAAATACCCCCTACCTTCTGACATCCCACTGCTATGTCTCCCTGTGGTTGAACCGAATCAGAGGCAGAAGAACAACGGGGTCTAGCTGAATCGACCTGTAGAATTCAGGACAGAGCAGTACAGAGCAAGATGGCTATTGAATCTAAGTGATAAATGAAGACCACCTGTAACAGGACAGCTGGACAGAAAATCAGGTTATTACCATATAGCATGGCAGATGCTATAAGACAAGGCAGTACATGATGCTAAGGGAGCATATGTCAGGAAAACTCGTTGAGAATCAGTAGTAAGGAAAGATTTCTTGGAGAAGCTGATGCCTAATCTGAGTCTTGAAGAATGAGGAGGAGATACACAAGAAAAGGAAATATGTGAACGAGTGTAAGCAGAGGCCTAGAAATGAGTTAATATGGCAAGTAGTTCAGGATGTGTACAGCATGGAGGAACTGGACTGCACAGGCAAGTGAGACCCAGGTTACTAAGGATCTTTTCTGGACTTTTATCCTCGAGGTTAGGCAGCACCATTAAAGGATATATTATCCAGGCAGTGGTGTGATTTAGGCTCACATTTTGCTAATTTTTCTTTTGAAGCCAAGTTGAGAATGGGCTGGGGGAACATGTGGGAATGAGAAGGGCAAGACCAGAGGGAGATTAGCGAGGGATTGTGGCCCTAAATGTGAGAACTGATGAAAGCCTGAGCACAGGCAGTGGTGCTGGAGATGGGAAGGAAGGGAGTGCCACGGTCCTGAGATAGTACAAATACTCTGACTTGGTTACCGTGTGGACACAGGTATTAGGGAAGAGGAGCAAGGCTCCAGTGTTTCCCGGCTTTTGGTTGTAAGAGGTAGGTGACTGGAAGTACACTTCATATCTGATGTAATATAGAAGGAGGATCAGGTTTAGGTGAGCATGCTGTGTGAGGACACTGTGCCCTAGCTCAGGAATGATTACAGTAGGCAGTTGGAAATACATATGAAGTCTATATTTTTTTTTCAGTCTCAGTATTGTGACTTCAGTTGCTTAACACTTTACTCTTGCCCTCTGCCTCATATACTCTCATGCACCTTGTTCAATGGATCACAGACCCTTTGCTCTTCTGTAAAGCTAGCCTGCAGAGGGCATTTGTTTCTACACTTTGGCCTTAGCCCTGGGTCAAGCCTTCCTTCTAGGCCACTTCTTTATCTTTTCCAATTTTCCCTTGCCTCCAAGCTTTTCTCCTCATACCTTT
The DNA here is from genome assembly GCF_023721935.1 of Panthera uncia. Lineage (NCBI taxonomy): Eukaryota > Metazoa > Chordata > Mammalia > Carnivora > Felidae > Panthera > Panthera uncia. The sequence goes on from NC_064817.1 coordinate 30,149,652, forward strand.
TTCAGAGAGTGGTCTCCTTAAAGCAAGGATCTTATCACATCTGTCCTCTGCTCACAGAGTTTTGCTGGGGGGCACCTGGGTGGCTCAGTCGGCTAAGCATCTGACTCTTGATTTCTGCTCAGGTCATAGTCTCACAGTTTGTGAGATTGAGCCCCACGTCAGGGTATCACAGCACGGAAACTTCTTGAGATTCATTCATTCATTCATTCATTCATTCTCTCTCTCTCTCTCTCTCTCTCTCTCTCTCTGCCCCTCCTCTGCTGGCGTGCATGTTTTCTCTCTCAAAATAAGTAAATGAACATTAAAAAAAACTTTTTGCTGGCTTCCTGTTACCAATAGCAGTGATTCTTAGCAGTAGGCTGCTGACACAGTCTAGGAGTACTTCCCTTGATCTTAATAATTATTAACAATTTACAATAAAGTTTATACTTAAAGTGTTCTGAAAAATGTATGCTGTTATTATTAAGTATTTGACCACATAACTACCCTTCTGCAACAAATTAGACGGTTTTTCTCATGGTCATTTCACAATTATTGGATAGAGGACTTAAGGGAGAGGAAGTGTTGAGAGCCATTTAGGTAGGACTGCACCTTGTCTTTCCAGTCATCTTTCCCCTTGTAGGTTCCCGCCCCTCCCTCCCTCCCTCTCTCTCTCTCTCTCTCTCTCTCTCTCTCTCTCTCTCTGCTGTAGCCAGACTGTGTTCCACATTTCCTTCCAGTGGCCCTGGGTTCCCTTCTCCTAGGATGCTTCTTCTTCTGTTCCTGGTGCCTGCGATCCCACCACTTTTATAAATTAGCTTCAGCCTTACAAGTCCCTAGGAGTCATTAACCCCATCCCCATCCCTGTCCAGTTGTTTAAATTATTTTTTTAATCTTTACTCACTTAGGACATTGTGTAAGTCTCATTATAGTACTAACAATTTCTGTCTTGTATCAAAAAGAGCTGTGTACCTGTTTGACTCCCCTACCACACTGTGAGTTCTTTGAGGTCAAGGACTATGTAAGTTTTCTTTTCTACTAGACTTACCCAATATGGTGCTGTGTACATTATAGGCACTTAAGAGATACTTTTTGAAGCTGTCTTGCATTATTGCATTTCATAAACTATATGTTAATAAATATTACAATGATATTTATGAAAATTTATTTGTATTGTATATATTCCTAATGTATTTATGAATATTTATTCCTCTTTTTATTATATTTTCTGTCTTCTAGATATATACTCATTCTAGGTGGGTACTCTTTCCTGTATAATATGTATATCTTTTCCCACATTACAAACAGTGCTGGTGTTAATACACACTTCATGGGCTTTTCAGTCATCTAATGGTTTTTACGTTATACATCAAAGTGAGTGAAATTGAATAAGTTGAAGGAGAGTGCAGTCAGTGAGTTATCGAAGTTCTTTTCCTGACAGGTGATTGAAATAATTACCATTCCTTGGGTTAATCAGAAAACTCTAGGGAGAAAAAAGGATTTTTAGAATTGTTTAGTGAGGACAGAAGTTCTACTGTAACAAACATTTGATCTTTCAGGAACTTCTTTTAGAAATTTATTTAAGTGGTTTTAATTATTGACCCTGAAGCTTGCATTATTATTTGACAGTTGTTTCTTTATCTTCACCTAATGCTTTCGTATCTAGAGTGATTCCATTTTGTCAAAGAGTGACCTTGTATAAAATTCTGCTTTTCTTCTTTGTGGACACTTGGAGCCATCAGGAGGAGGTCTGGGTCTTCGCTGCTCTGTCTTTGCTGGAGAATGAGACCCTCACTTTCTTGGATCTACGATTCGGTCCATTACCTGACTTTGACCTTCATTCCTTTCTACATTCATCTGAATATGACTGTGATATGCTGCTTCGACTTTGGAGGTTTTTAAAACTGGGTTTACCGTCCATTTGCTGATTAAATATGTTTGTTCCATTTTTGAATGTCAATTTGGCTGATTAGAACCATGGTATTAGGAGCAATTTTTTAACCAACAGCGAGTTTATGAAGCCCTGCACAGATACTTTAGCAACTGCTTTTTGATTGTTATAGACATGCCTATGAGGTTTCTCAAAGTTTCATTTTCCACATTTAACAGTGGTATTATAGATATGTATCTGACTTTAAAAAATGTTCTTTTTTATGTCTTTTAGGGCATTTCACAGACCCTGCATTTCCTGACATATATTCTCTGGAGGTAGAGGAAGGGACATCTCTGGAATGTGGCATAGCATTTTCTCCCAAAGAAGTATGTTCAGCTTTCTATTACTCATTTTACTGGGGAGTAGTGGAATTAGATAATCCTAACTCAGAAGCTCTCAAAGGTCATCTAAGCTCTTTTTGTGGTGGGTCTTTTTCTTACTTGTAAACATGCCTTGGTATACCTTTTAATTCGGTAAAATGATTACTAGAGCTGTCTGGCTCATGCTTCCAGAGTCTCATGAGGTACAGAAAACACATACAAGGAACCTAGGGTCTCAGTTACGTTCTTTACAAAGTTCAGTATATGGCATGTTATGAAGGAAAGTTGAGGCTAACCCCAAAATCACTTATATTTGAGCTAGCATGTGCTTTGTACTTACATTTAAATGGGTATGTTTAATGCTTTTAGAATCACTACTTGAAATTACCAAAGATGTGCTGTGAGGATTTAAGAGGGGTTCCTATGATTCTGGTTCTTTTTATAGTATCCCTTGATGTTTAGTAATTTCAAAACAACAAACAAAATCAAAGAAAACACCTTTCCTGGAATATGCCCAGGAACAAGGGGTACCACTGGCAAAATTTCAGGAGCCATTTCTCATATATTTTTACTTCAGAAGTTTTGCAAAAGTGCCAGGAGAGAGCTTCTTGCTACTCTCAATGTGAGAAGTCATGTTGATGGGGTTCTTGAGCACATGGCTAAGAATTGTTAAGACATCTTTGGTACAAAAAGGTGATTTTATTAAAGCACGGGGACAGGAACCGTGGGCAGAAAGAGCTGCACTGGGGTTGTGAGGAGTGACCGATGATAGACTTTTAAGTTAGTATAGGTTAGGGATAGTATAAGTTTCTAGGGAATTTGAAAGCAAGGCTTTCAGGACCTTGAGGGGCTAGCTATTATTAAGATAAGGTTACTTTTAGTCTTTAATAAAACAAAAACATTAAGGAAGTCAGGCAGCCATGAGTTGCTTGAGGAAGGTCATGCTCTACATGTTTCAGGTGTCTGTCAGTGAGCTGCATGCTATAAGGAGATTTAATTTAAGCTAAGTTTCTCTTGCCTTTGTTTCCCTCACCAACGTTGCTGTATCCTCCTAAACAAGAATCAGACTTCTCTATGGCAGTTAGAGTATAAGACTCTTATGTCAAAACACTTTTTATTCCAGCATGACTAGCATGATGCCTTGTACCCAACAGGTATAAAATAGAAAGAACTAAGCAAAAATAATAATACAGTTAGAAAGTGTGTTGAATGCAAAGTACTATCTTTAATGATCCATTTTAAAAAAAATGTTTATTTCTGAAAGAAAGAGAGCAAGTGGGGGAGGTGCAGAGAGGGGGGATGAGGATCTGAAGCAGGCTCTGTGCTGACAGCAGAGAGCCCTATGCAGGGCTCGAACTCACAGACTGTGAGGTCATGACCTGAGCCTAAGTCAGACGCTCATCTGACTGAGCCACCCAGGTTAGGTGCGCCTAATGATCCATTCTTAGTAATGTCACTGAAGTACGGTTTCCTGAGATTGAAGTCCTATTTTAAGAACAATGATGGCTGTCATGTAGCTTTCAGGAAGAAAAAGAAAAGAAAATGTGAAGATATGGTTAGATTTAAGAAAATGCTAGAGATTAATTTTGCTTTTTTTTTTTTTAATGTTTATTTATTTTTGAGAGGAAAACAGAGCACAAGCGGGGGAGGGGCAGAGAGAGAGGGAGACAGAATCTGAAGCAGGCTCCAGCCTCCCAGTTGTCAGCACAGAGCCTGAAGCGGGGCTGGAACTCATGAATCCTGAGTTCATGATCTGAGCAGAAGTCGGACCCTTAACTGACTGAGCCACCCAGGAGCCCCTAATTTTGCTTTTTTAAGTAAAGTACATTAGTTGGGATATTTTTTGTAGGTTTTGTGCACATGTGATTCACATGGAATGATATTGTCTACAGAGTTCACTCTTGTGTCTTTTCTAGTTTGAGGCAAGTGTAGTGAATGAGGTAGCAAAAGCTACTTTTCTGACATTAGAGAAAATGAAATTTTTCATCTTAAACACAACATTAAGTATACTCAGATGCATACTATACTATATTTGATTTCCATAGGTTTGGTAAAGTAATTATTCATCTACATTAATGAACAGTGATATTTAGATAGTTTTACATTTTTGGAAGAAAATTTTTTTATTTTTTAAAATTGAAGTATAATTAACATACAGTTTTATATTAATTTCAGGTGTATGGTATAATGATTTGATAATTCTATACATTACTCAGTGCTCATCACAATAAGTGTACTCTTAATCCCCATCACCTATCCCCCCACCCACCTACACTCTGGCAACTGCCAATCTGTTCTCTAGATAGCTACTTTAAAAAAAGGTTTTTGTTGTTGTTTATTTTTGAGAGAGATAGAGTGCAAGCAGAGGAGGGGCAGAGAGAGATGGAGACACAGAATCCGAAGCAGGCTGTAGCTTCCGAGCTGTCAACACAGAGCTTGACACAGGGCTTGAACCCATGAACCATGAGATCATGACCTGAGCCAAAGTTGGATGCTTAACTGACTGAGCCATCAAGGTGCCTCTCTAGATAGGTACTTTTTAGCAAGGTTATCAAGAGGAGAGAGACCATCTTTTCTTTATTTGGAAATTATCTTGCAAATACTTTTCTTTGGCCTACTTTAGGCTATTAGAAAATAACGAAGTGTAAATATTATTTAGATTTTTATCTTTTCAGCAGAGGACTTTGAAGTTCATGAAATATTGTCAAGGTATTTCTAATTTGTCTTTCTAATTCAGACAAAAAGCATAATTAACAAGTGATTTGAAGAGATTCAGAAGATGTTTATCTTTCTCATTTTTAGAGTATTCTAATATCTACTCAACTCTCATATACACTATTTGCAAGTTTTGCCAGCATCAACTTATATTTTAATCTGGTGTGTCAATGATACTCTCTTCCTGCTTATTAAAGTTTACTGCCAAAGTTAAATGGGAAGTTTAGAAGAGTGGAGAGAAAAAAATAAACAATAAATAAATCCTATTACTTAACAATGACCTCTGATTATATTTAGAGCTCTGTTTTTCTTCCTTTTCCTCTATCTATATTTTTGTATTTCTACATCTATAATTAGAATGAAATAATACAGCTCAATACTTTTTGAGCTGTTTGTTATATTTTTAAAGTTTATTTTTTAAGAGAGAGAGGGCGAGCATGTACAAGTAGGGGAGGGGCAGAGAGAAGGAGAGAGAATCCCAAGCAGGCTCTGTGCCATCAGTGCAGAGGCTGATGTGGGCTTGAACTCACCAACTGTGAGATCGTGACCTGAGCTGAGATCAGGAGTTGGGTGCTTAACTGACTTCACCACACAGCCACCCCTCTTTATGAACTATTTATAATCTGCATTTTTTACTCAGTGTATCAATTAAAATGTTATGGATAGCTTTTTGTGTCATTAAGTGTTCTAAATACAATTTCGGTTTTTAGGGATGATCTATCCTATTATTTAACAGCTATATCATGTTATAGTCACTTAACTAATCCTTCTTACTCTACCCTTAAGATTTTTTCCGTTGTTTGGCTTTATGAATGATACTGTAGAAAACATCCTTGTAGATAAATGTTTGCTTTCACATTATTTATTTTGATTATATCTTTCCAGAAGGAGAATAGGTGGGTCAAACCCTATGTACATATTTTAGGCTGTTGATATGTATTGCCAAGTTGATCTCCAAAAAAGGTTATACCAAGTTATATTAAACCATAGTAACAGTGTAAATGTTGCTCTTTGTCTTTATTTGCACAACTAGGTTGCATCAATTATATATGCATGTACATGTAATATTTTACCAATCTGATAGGTGAAAGATCATTTTAAATGGCATTTCTTGGATTCTTCGCATATAACAAACCCCCCTAACACAGTAGTGATTTATTTGCTAACAGTTTGGCCTGGTTGATACTGTTAAAATTGTTTTAGCTCTCTGGTGGGATAAGTGGCCTCTATTCTTTTCTTTTTAAAATATTATTGGCTATTTTTCACTTTTATTTTTCCTGATAAACTTTCGAATCATTTTCTCAAGTTTATAGCTACAAGTTATATAGGAATTTTGATATGAGTTGCATTAAATTAATAAAAAAATTACAGGGACGTCTGGGTGGCTCAGTCAGTTAAGCATCCAACTCTTGATTTCGGTTCAGGTCATGATCTCATGGTTCCTGAGATGGAGCCCTGCACTGGACTCTGCGCTAACAGTGTGGAGTTTGCTGGGGATTCTCTCTCCCCCTCTCTCTCTGTCCCTTCCCCGCTTGTGTGTGCACACAGGCACGTGTGCACTCTCAAATAAACTTAAAAAAAATTACAAGGAAGTGATGTCTGTATAAAATTGAGCTTCCTATTCAGAACTAAGATAAGCCTTTTTATGAAAGTGTTTTATGATACTCAGCAAAATTTTGAAATATTTTGAAGTAATTTTTCAATGCTGTTTCATGCACTGTAAATGGTTTTATGTATTTTGTGTTCTTAAATTTGAAAATAATGTTGGTGAGTTATAAAACTGTCTATTTTTAAACTTCAAGTATTTTTAATTATTTTTTCAATTTATTTTACACTTCTTAGGAATACTGTAATAGACTGCAAAATTATTGTCTTTTCCAATTAAATAATTATAATTTTTACCTATTTTTCTTCCATTACATTGTTTAGAATTTCCAGAACAAGGTGACATTATTTTCTTGGCTTATCTTATTCCTAGTTTTCTGTGAAGCAACCTATGTTTTAAGCCCGTGTTGGGAAATATCTTTCTAGTACTAATTTAAAATAAATTTTAATCCAACATAGATGTAGATTTTTTTTTTATCTAGTCAAATATCTTTATGCCATCAACCATATTATTATTCAAAGGGGGGAAAATGGTTTGATATGTAATTCAACAATTACATTTGTAGCATTAGTATATTTTTTTGCACCCATCAGACAATCAGTAAGTACCTATTCAATAAGTAAATTAAAATGCAGTGCATAAACCTGCACATTCATTTCTGAGAGCTTATTGTCTTTTTTCTTTTGGATAGTTAGAATTGACATTAATGAGGAAAGGGGATGTGCATTTTAATTATTGGCACATATATCCACATTGCCACAGTAAATGTGTATCAATTTATATTTCCATCAATAATCATCATTCAACAAATATTTATTGCACACATACTAGCTACCTGGCCTTATTCTTGACCTTGGAGTTATAGTAGAAAACTTTCATCCTAATGTAGCACCATGCTGTCTTTTCTTCACATCTTCTTCTTTATACTGGGTATTATCATTTGCTAATGTAAAACACACGTGACAGAAATCCAGTGTATCTATTTTTTTTTTTTTCATTTGTGCTTTTTGATGTCATATCTAAGAAGCTATTACCTAACCTAAGTCATAAAGGTTTTTATGTTTGCTTCTGGGAGTTTTATTGTGTTAGCTCTTATGTTTAGGTCTATGATTCATTTTTTTTTTTTTTTTTTTTTTTTTTTGAGGGAGAGTGAGAGGGAGGCAGGGGCAGAAGGAGAGGGAGAGAGGGAATCTTAAGCAGACTCTACACCCAGTGCAGAGCCTGACATGGACTTGATCTCCCAACTTACCATGAGATCATTACCTGATCTGAAATCAGGAATTGGGTGATTAACCGATTGAGTCACCCAGGCATCCGTATGATCCATTTTGAATTATTTTTGTGTATGATGTAAGATAAAAGTCTAGTTTCATTCTTTTGCATGCAATGTCCATTTGTTCCAGGAGAATTTATTTAAAATATTATTTTACCCCATTAAATTGCATTGGAACCCTTGTCTAAAATAAAAAATGGGGGCGCCTGGGTGGCGCAGTCGGTTAAGCGTCTGACTTCAGCCAGGTCATGATCTCACGGTCTGTGAGTTCGAGCCCCACGTCAGGCTCTGGGCTGATGGCTCAGAGCCTGGAGCCTGTTTCCGATTCTGTGTCTCCCTCTCTCTCTGTCCCTCCCCCGTTCATGCTCTGTCTCTCTCTGTCCCAAAAATAAATAAACGTTGAAAAAAAAAAATTAAAAAAAAATAAAATAAAAAATGGGGCGCCTGGGTGGCTCAGTCAGGTAAGCGTCCAAATTCAGCTCAGGTCATGATCTCACAGTTCATGGGTTCGAGCCCTGTGTCTGGTTCTGTGCTGAAGGCTCAGAGCCTGGAGTCTGCTTTGGATTTTGTGTTAACTCTCTCTCTGTCCCTCCTCTGCTCATGCTCTCTCTCTCTGTCTCAAAAATAAATAAACATTAAAAAAATCTTTTTAAAGTGAGACATCGGATTTCAAAAAAATAAAATCAGTTAAACATAAATATAAGTGTTTATCTGTGGAGTTTCAGTTCTGTTCCACTGATCTAGATGTCTTATTCCAACAACACAATGTCTTGATTAGCATAGTAATTTTGTAGTAATTTTTGAAATTGGAAAATGTGAGCCCTTCATCAACAGTTTTGGCAAATTTGTGTCCTATGAAGTTCCATACGAATTTTAGAATTACCTTTCCAATTACTACAAAAAAGTCCAGCTTGGATTTTGATAAGGATTGTGAAAAATCTATAAATCACTTTGGGGAGTTTGCCATTTTAACAATATTAAGTCATCTAATCAATGAACATGGGGTCTCTTTGCATTTATTTAGGTCTTTAATTTCTTTCAACATTGTTTCGTGGTTTTCAGTATACACATTTCCCACTTCTTTATTAATTTCATTTTTAATATTTTAATGCTATTGTAAATGAGATTTTTAAAAATTTTATTTGCAAATTGTTCATGTTAAGTGTATAAACAATTGATTTTAAATGTTGACCTAGTATTTTGTAAATGGTTTGTTAGTAGATTCCTTAGAATCTTAGAATTTTGTGTCCACCAGAATATGATTTCTGTAAATAAAGAAAATTTTACTTCTTCCTTTCCATTCTGGATTCCTTTTACTTTTTTCCTCCCTGATTTCTAGAACCTCCAGTATAATGTGGTTTAGAAGTGGTGAGAACAAACATCTGAACTTGTTCCTTGGTATTAGGAGGAAAACATCCATCTTTCACCTTTAAATATGATGTTAGCATTTTTTGGGGGTAGATTTTTTTTATCAGGTTGAGGAAGGTACCTTCTATTCCTAGTTGAGAATTTTGATCATGAAAGAAAGTTGGATTTTGTAAAAAAATTTGGCATCTATTTTGATGGTCTCGATTTTACCCTCTATTAATATGGTGCATTATATTGATTGATTTCTGTATGTTAAACCAACCTTACATTCCAGGGATAAATCCCACTTGATCATTTTACTTAGAGTATAATCCTTTTTATATATTGCTGCATTCAGTTTCCTAAATATTTTCTTGAGGGGTTTTGCATCTGTGTTCACAAGGAATATTGGTCTGTAGTTTCCTTCCTTCAGCTGTCTTTGGTTTTAGTATCAGTAATATTGGCTTCGTAGAATGAGTTGAGAAGTGTTCTCTTCTAATTTTGAAAGAATTTGTGAAGGATTGGATTGTAAATCTTCATAATATAGTGGTACATTTCTCCATTGAAGTCCTCTGGTCCTGGGCTTTCCTTTGTCATATCTATTTTAAATTACTAATTCATGTATTTGCTTGTTATATACCTATTTAAATTTTTCATTTCTTTTTGAAATTATGGTAACAATCCTTTAATTGATAATTATATAGTACTTAGAGTTTATAAAGTTCTCTCATATCTAATATCACTTTATTTCCACATGAATCCAATAATACAAGCATTGAGACCTTAGATTTTCCTCCCCCCTTCTCTAGTCATACAAGCTGATGCACAGCCAGGCTAAGTGACTTGTTAAAGCTCCCTGCTGTTGAGCTATAGAGCTTGAATAATACAGTGTTATATCCTCAGCCTCCTGACCACTGGACCTTCATGATACCATGTTAGGAATCCAAACATGGTGAAGAATAATACATCTTCCTTTAGCCAATGGACACAAAATTTTTGTATTTAATCTTTAGGTTTTATTAACTTTTTTCCTAGTCATTAGCACTCAAAATCTTCAATTTTATAGTTACACTCATCAAAATGTCAATTACTATTTTTATGTGATCTCTTTTCTGTTCCATTTTCTATATTTGTAGGAAGAAATTTGCAGTCACAATTAGTTTCTTCTGGGATTAAATTTATTTGGGGGATAATTTCTAGATACTTAACTAATTATGTCTACAAGGGTATCTATAGAGGCAAAATAAAAACCCACAATACAATGGAAAAAAAGAAAAATTGATATTTGTCAGAATTTTGTAAAGTTTGGGGAAACATTATCGTGAAATAAATATGCATCTGTATAAGACACCTCAAAAAATTAAAGTCTTGTCACTGGAGGTGGCTTGATTTTATCATTTTATTTAATATATCCATCATCCCAGTTCTTAAGCATGAATAGCATTTCTGTATGAGATCAAATCATGGGCAGACTTTAAAAAAGTAATTTTGCATATATTCCTCTTAATGAAAATTTATAGCATCCAGAACAAAAGGAGAGTTTCTCTTGTTTCTAATTCTTCAATTCTTCATTAGTGTTGACTTTTAGATTTCGTTTCCAGATTTCATATGAGTTTCCTCTGACTTAGGTCCCACTTTGGATGGAGCCTCTTGCATGCTCATCTAATTTCCTGTTGTTCATTCTGAAATGACCTTTTATTCCTTTAGTATTTATGTTTTCTCACTTGGGAACTTTGTGATTTGCTCTAATCAGTTCTCTGACTTCCCTTCAGAAAACTAAGACCAGTAAGTTTCCCCTACTTCCCCTGCCCCCTGTTATCTATATCTTAATAGTTTTCTCTTATACTTCTTCCTGGCAAGTTTCCCTGTTGTTGTTTTTTTTTTAATTGAGATATAATTGGCATATAACATGTATTAATTTTAGGTGTACAACATAATGACTTGATATGTGTATATGTTGAGAAGTGATCACCACAGTAAGTTTGGTTAACACCTATCACCTCATATAGTTACAGGGTTTTTCCTTGTGATGAGAACTTTTAAGATCTATCTTAGCAACTTTGAAATATAACAAAACAGTATTGTTAATAATAGTCCGCATGCTATACATTATATCCCCAGGGCTTATATTGTATGTAACTGGAAGTTTGTATTTTTTGACCACCTTCAGCCACTTAATGGGTGAAAGTGGTCAAATTTTCTGTTTCTTCTAGAGAAGTTTTATCTAAGTTATCTAATTTGTTGGTATACAGTTATTTGTGATGTTCTCTTACTATTTTTATTTTTGTGGGATAGGTAATAATGTTCCTTCTTTTATTTCTGACTTTATTTTAGAATTGAGTCATCTCTCTTTTCATCTTGGTCAGCCTATCTAAAGGTTTTGTCAGTTTGGTTAATATTTTCAAGATTCAATATTTGGTGTAGTTGATTTTCTGTAGTGTGTTTGATTCTTTCATATATTTCCACTTCATCCTTTATCATTTACTTCCTTCTGTTTACTTTAGTTTCACTTTGCTTTGTTTTTGCTTTTTCCTTTTTTTTTTTTTATGATGGAAGGTTAGGGTATTGATTTGAGATCTTTCTCATTTTTTTATGAAGGTTTTATAGCTCTACATTTCCCTCTAAGCATTGTTTTACCTGTATTAAAGTTTTGATTCGTTGCATTTTCATTTCTGCTCATCAGAGTGTTTTGCAGTTTCTTTTGTAAGTTTTCTCCTTGACCCATTGGTTATTTAGGATGTGTTGTTTAATTTTCACGTATTTGTGAATTTACCAGATTTCCTTGTGCTATTGATTTCTAATGTAATCCCATTGTGACTTGGGACTATATATTATTTAAATAAATTTAAATTCATTGAGGCTTGTTTTATTAGTCTATATAGATTATTTCCCTATGTTGAGGTAAACCTAAAACCACTAAGAGAGTTGAAAATGATTGCGTCTGGATTTGTATATGTGTTTAGTGTGTGTATGTGTGCAAGTATATGATGGTGGAGAGAATGGAATGGTAATTTTCAATATAAGCTTTGTGGGATTATTTTTGTTTTATTTTTTTCAGATCTATACTCTTGTAATTGTGATAAAGATAGTAACTCACAATAAAAACTAAATAATCCTTTTTGTGACAAGTTAATATTTTAAAGCATCATGTCTTTCTCCTACCCAATGCCTGCATCTTGTATGTACACAGAAATATGCAAACACACAGACACACAGACACACACACACACACACACACCTACACACAGATATTCTTCAATAAGAAACTAAGGAAAAGAAGAGAAAGAAACTACTTTGTGCAGTAATCTGTACACTTTTAAGTATGTTAAGATAAATTTATATATTTTCTGAGTAAGTCTATATCATGATTTCATATTTTTATTAGTGGAAATATATACAGTGTTTTTAATATCATCATTCATCCACAAAAGCATTTTAAGTTAAGGGTCACTAAAAATTAGAGAAAGATATAATCCAATTTAAGTTTGTTACATGACGTTTTGGGATGATGCATATGCAATTTGGTATTTTCATTTATTGAGTTCAGTTTGCTATTTAACACTGCCGACAATTAAAAACTTATTAATCTATTTTTTTAAAAAAATAACATTTGTTTTTGAGAGAGAGAGCAAGAGAGAGAGAGCGAGACAGTGTGAGCAGGGGAGGGGCAGAGAGAGAGGGAGACACAGAATCTGAAGCAGGCTCCAGGCTCTGAGCTATTAGCACAGAGCCCAACATGGGGCTTGAACCCATGGACTGTGAGATCATGACCTGAGCCAAAGTCAGATGCTTGACCCACTGAGCCACCCAGGCACCCCCTTATTTTTTTTTTTTAATTTTTTTTTTCAACGTTTTTTATTTATTTTTGGGACAGAGAGAGACAGAGCATGAACGGGGGAGGGGCAGAGAGAGAGGGAGACACAGAATCGGAAACAGGCTCCAGGCTCCGAGCCATCGGCCCAGAGCCTGACGCGGGGCGCGAACCCACGGACTGCGAGATCGTGACCTGGCTGAAGTCGGAGGCTTAACCGACTGCGCCACCCAGGCGCCCCCAGGCACCCCCTTATTAATCTGTTTCTAATGTTTAGATTGTGGCTCTTCTAGGATTCCAAAAATTTATTGTAAAACTAAAATAAATTATATGTACTTAGTTCTTTAGTGTGCCACACATTCCTTAAGATTTTGAATTGTTCTGCCTTTACTGGGTATTTTAAAGGGGGATTTACTTAGTGTATTGTAATGAAATTCAGTGTACCACTGAGAAGAACATAAAAAAAACCCTGCAGAGTCGGTATACCCTATGAGATTTTGTTCTATAAATTTGTGCCAGTGAGGCACATTGATTATCTGGTTTCTAATCATTTCAGATATTCTCCACTATAGCTAGCTGTAAGTTATCTTTGTGTCTGCATGTGTGTGCGTGTGCGTGTGCGTGTGTGTGTGCGTGCGTGTGCAGATGTAAATAGCCAATGGATGCTCTGTTGGTTGACCTGTGTAGCAGGCAAATGTAAAACCAGCAATCAGGGGCTTGATTTCATTCTAGTTGTATCTGTTCTGTGCCTATACCGCACCAGATTTGGGTACAGTTAACAGTGCTGGGGGGCAATTATAGGTGCATTTGGCATCTTTGACTGGAATGGCTTATTTAGACTGTCATTTGAGACCCTTCTTTCGTTGCGATCTAGTCATGTGTCTTCTGGGCCAATGTGTAGAGTTGTGTTCCCTTATTGGTAGTCACTAGCCATTTAATTAAATGAATATTTAAATTAAATTTTAATTAAAGTTAGATCAAATTAAAAATTTATTAACTCAGCCAAAATAACAACATTTCAAGTTCTCAGGATCTGCACATGGCTATTGGACAGTGTAGAACTTTTCCATCTTCTCAGAAGGTTGTATGTGATAGCACGGGTGTAGATCTTTCCTGGTTTTTACTCTTACGTTTCCTGACGTGAAAGCCCAGGTTCTCGTCTCTGGAACAGGATAATCTATAGTGGCTTGGTTGCTCTGAAGCTCTCATTTGTCCTGCTCTATATTTGCCCTAAAACTCTTGAAAATGAGGGAGAATTATTCAGTTTTTTCACTGTTTTCTTCTTTCCACCAACCTTTGTCTTTTGAGGATATGCCACCTTTGGGTAAACTTTTGTAGTGGTTATTCTGGATTTACAATCATTGTTACAGGAAGCTAGGATGATCTTTTCAGGATTAAAAGAGAGGACATTTGAGGAAGATGGTGGTGTAGGAGAACGCTGGGCTCACCACGTCTAGCTGATCGCATAGATTCCACCCACATCTGCCTAAATAACCCAGAAAACTGCCAGAAGACTAGCAGAACGGACTCTCCGGAGCCAAGGATAGACAAGAGGCCCATGGAAGAGGGTAGGAAGGGCGGAGAGGCGGTGTGCGCTACACGGACTGACGGGAGGGAGCCAGGGTGGTGGAGGGACAGCCTGCCCAGCAAGGCAGAGCCCCCAAGTCTGGCTTGCAAAAGTGGAGGGGCTAGACTGCATGAGTTCTGACACCCAGCGGGACTTAACATCTGGAGTGTTAAAAGTCAACAACTCTGCTCTCAGGGAGCGGGGAGGGTGACAGAACACTGGGAGGGAGTGTTGTTGAGCCTGGGAAGACAGAGCTCAGCTTGACAGGGGAACAAAGGTGCTGTAAAGCACCATCTCCCTCTCCCATCTTCCAGCCATAATCCCAAAGGGAACCAGTTCCCATCACCGAACTTGCTTGCACCATGCAAACACCAAACACTGCTTCTGTGGATCCATCCCTCTGATGGGTCTACCTCCATCCTGGTGCTGCAGGGCCCCTCCCACAGGGGACCACCTATGGCAAAGCAAGCTATGCCTGCCCTTCCCACCCCTGTGCACTTTGCGGATCCACCCCGGCTAATACGACAGATCCAATTGAAGCAGCACCACAAACCTGGCAGTGTGCAAGGAGCCCAGACAAGGGCCACACCACTCCACAGTGAGTCCTGCTCCTGAGAAAGGGAAGATAAGGTACACACCAGTCTGACTGTGGCCCTATCGGTGGGCTAGAGACACACATCAGGTCTGACTGCAGCCCCACCCACCAACACAAGTTACTCCATACAGCACAGGGGAAGTGCCCTGCAGTTGGGAGCCACCCAAGTGACTACCCAAAATGACGAAACGGAGGAATTCTCCTCAAAAGAAACTCCAGGAAGTAGCGACAGCTAATGAATTGATCAAAAAACATTTAAGCAGTATAACGGAACAAGAATTTAGAATAATAGTCATAAAATTAATCGATGGGCTTGAAAAAACCATAGAGGACAGCAGAGAATCTGTTGCTACAGAGATCAAGGGATTAAAAAATAGTCATTAGGAGGGAAAAATGCTATAAATGAGGTGCAAAATCAAATGGAGGCAGCCATAGCACGGATTGAAGAGGCAGAGGAGAGAATAGGTGACTTAGAAGAAAAATTATGGAAAAAGAGGAATTTGAGAAAAAGATTAAAAAATCCAGGAGATGAGGGGAGAATTAGAGAACTAAATAATGCAATCAAACGGAACAATATCTGTATCATAGGAATTTCAGAAGAAGAAGAGAGAGAGAAAGGGGCTGAAGGTGTACTTGAACAAGTCATAGCTGAGAAATTCCCTGATCTGGGGAAGGAAAAAGGTATTGGAATCTAAGAGGCACATAGAACTCCCTTCAGACATAACTTGAATCGATCTTCTGCACGACATATAGTGAAACTGGCAAAATACAAGGATGAAGAGAAAATTCTGAAAGCAGCTAGGGATTAACAGGCTCTAACTTACAAAGGGAGACCAATAAGACTAGTGGCAGACCTCTCTACTGAAACTTGGCAGACCAGAAAGGAATGGCAGGAAATCTTCAATGTGATGAACAGAAAAAAAAGCAGCCGAGAATCCTTTATCCAGCAAGTCTGTCATTCAGAATAGGAGAGATAAAGGTCTTCCCAAACAAACAAAAACTGAAGGAATTCATCACCACTAAACTGGCCCTACAAGAGATCCTAAGGGGGATTCTGTGAGTGAAATGTTGCAAGGACCACAAAGTATCAGAGACATCACTACAAGCATGAAACCTACAGATATCATAATGACTCTAAACCCATATCTTTCAATAATAACACTGAATGTAAATGGACTAAATGCTCCAGCCAAAAGACATAGGGTATCAGAATGGATAAAACAACAAGACCCATCTATTTGCTGTCTACAAGAGACTCATTTTATTTTATTTTTTTTAATTTTTTTTTTTTAACATTTATTTATTTTGGGACAGAGAGAGAGCATGAACAGGGGAGGGTCAGAGAAAGAGAGAGACACAGAATCTGAAACAGGCTCCAGGCTCTGAGCTGTCAGCACAGAGCCCGACGTGGGGCTCAAACCCACGGACCACGAGACCATGACCTGAGCCAAAGTCGGACGATCAACCGACTGAGCCACCCAGGCGCCCCAGCAAGAGACTCATTTTACACCTGAGGACACCTTCAGATTTAAAGTGAGGGGATGGAAGACTCTCTCATGCTAATGGAAGTTAAAAGAAAGCTGGAGTAGCCATACTTCTATCAGACAAACTAGACTTCAATTAAAGGCTGTAACAAGAGATGAAGAAGGGCATTATATAACTGTTACAAGGTCTATCCATCAGGAAGAGCTAACAATCATAAATGTCTATGCGCCGAATATGGGAGTCCCCAAATATATAAAACAACCACAAACATAAGCAACCTTATTGATAAGAATGTGGTAATTGCAGGGGACTTTAATACTCCACTTACAGCAGTGGATAGATCATCTAGACATAGGATCAATAAAGAAACAAGGGCCCTGAATGATACACTGGATCAGATGGACTTGACAGATATATTTAGAACTCTGCATCCCAAAGCAACAGAATATACTTTCTTCTCGAGTGCACATGGAACCTTCTCCAAGATAGATAACATACTGGGTCACAAAACAGCCCTTCCTAAGTATAAAAGATTTGAGATCATACCCTGCAGCCTTTCAGACCACAATGCTATGAAACTTGAAATCAACCACAGGAAAAAGTCTGGAAAACCTCCAAAAGCATGGAGGTTAAAGAACACTCTACTAAAGAATGAATGGGTCAACCAGGCAATTAGAGAAGAAATTAAAAACTATATGGAAACAAACGAAAATGAAAATACAACAATCCAAACGCTTTGGGACGCAGCGAAGGCAGTCAGTCCTGAGAGGAAAATACATTGCAATCCAGGCCTATCTCAAGAAACAAGAAAAATCCCAAATACAAAATCTAACAGAACACCTAAAGGAAATAGAAGCAGAACAGGAAAGACACCCTAAACCCAGCAGAAGAAGAGAAATAATAAAGATCAGAGCAGAAATAAACAATATAGAATCTAAAAAAAACTGTAGAGCAGATCAATGAAACCAAGAGTTGTTTTTTTGAAAAAATAATCAAAATTGATAAACCTGTAGCCAGGCTTCTCAAAAAGAAAAGGGGGATAACCCAAACAGATAAAATCATGAATGAAAATGGAATTATTACAACCAATCCCTCAGAGATACAAGCAATTATCAGGGAATACTATGAAAAATTATATGCCAACAAACTGGACAACCTGGAAGAAATGGACAAATTCCTAAACACCCACACCCTTCCAAAACTCAATCAGGAGGAAATAGAAAGCTTGAACAGACCCATAACCAGCGACGAAATGGAATCAGTCATCAAAAATCTCCCAACAAATAAGATTCCAGGACCAGATGGCTTCCCAGGGGAGTTCTACCAGATGTTTAAAGCAGAGGTAATACCTATCCTTCTCAAGCTATTCCAAAACATAGAAAGGGAAGGAAAACTTCCAGACTCATTCTATGAAGCCAGTATTACTTTGATTCCTAAACCAGACAGAGACCCAGCAAACAAAGAGAACTACAGGCCAATATCCCTGATGAATATGGATGCAAAAATTCTCAATAAGATACTAGCAAATCGAATTCAACAGCATGTAAAAAGAATTATTCACCATGATCAAGCCAGATTCATTCCTGGGATGCAGGGCTGGTTCAACCTTCGCAAATCAATCAACGTGATACATCACATGAATAAAAGAAAAGATAAGAACCATATGATCCTGTCAATCGATGCAGAAAAAGCATCTGACAAAATTCAGCATCCTTCCTTAATAAAAACCCTCGAGAAAGTCGGGATAGAAGGAACATACTTAAACATCATCAAAGCCATTTATGAAAAGCCCACAGCTAACATCATCCTCGATGGGGAAAAACTGAGAGCTTTCTCCCTGAGATCAGGAACACGACAGGGATGTCCACTCTCACCGCTGTTGTTTAACGTAGTGTTGAAAGTTCTAGCATCAGCAATCAGACAACAAAAAAGGAAATCAAAGGCATCAAAATTGGCCAAGATGAAGTCAAGCTTTTACTTTTTGCAGCTGACAGGATATTATACATGGAAAACCCGATAGACTCCATCAAAAGTCTACTAGTACTGATACATGAATTCAGCAAAGTCGCAGGATACAAAATCAATGTTCAGAAATCAGTTGCATTTTTATACACTATTAATGAAGCAACAGAAACACAAATTAAGAAACTGATCGCCTTCACAATTGCACCAAGAACCATAACATGCCTAGGAATAAACCTAACCAAAGATGTAAAAGGTCTGTGTGCTGAAAACTATAGAAAGCTTATGAAGGAAATTGAAGAAGATATAAAGAAATGGAAAACCATTCCGTGCTCATGGATTGGAAGAATAAATATTGTGAAAATGTCAATACTACCCAAAGCTATCTACACATTCAATGCAATCCCAATCAAAATTGCACCAGCATTCTTCTCGAAGGTAGAATAAGCAATCCTTAAATTTGTATGGAACCACAAAAGACTCCGAATAGCCAAAGTAATTTTGAAGAAGAAGACCAAAACAGGAGGCATCACAATCCCAGACTTTAGCCTCTACTACAAATCATCAAGACAGCATGGTATTGGCACAAAAACAGTCACATAGACCAATGGAATAGAATAGAGACTCCAGAATTGGACCCACAGAAGTATGGCCAACTCATCTTTGACAAAGCAGGAAAGAATATCCAATGGAAAAAAGACAGTCTCTTTAACAAATGGTGCTGGGAGAACTGGACAGCAACATGCAGAAGGATGAAACTAGACCACTTTCTTATACCATTCACAACAATAAAGTCAAAGTGGATAAAGGACCTGAATGTGAGACAGGAAACCATCAAAACCCTAGAAGAGAAAGCAAGAAAAAACCTCTCTGACCTCAGCCGCAGCAATTTCTTATTTGACACATCTCCAAAGGCAAGGGAAGTAAAAGCAAAAATGAACTCTTGGGACCTCATGAAGATAAAAAGCTTCTGCACTGCAATGGAAACAATCAGCAAAACTAAAAGGCAACCAGTGGAATGGGAAAAGATATTTGCAAATGACATATCAGACAAGGGGCTAGTATCCAAAATGTATAAAGAACTCACGAAACTCCACATCCGAAAAACAAATAATCCAGTGAAGAAATGGGCAGAAAACATGAATAGACACTTCTCTAAAGAAGACATCCGGATGGCCAACAGGCACATGAAAAGATGCTCAACGTCGCTCCCCATCAGGGAAATACAAATCAAAACCACACTCAGGTACCACCTCCCACCAGTCAGAGTGGCTAAAATGAACAAATCAGGAGACTATAGATACTGGAGAGGATGTGGAGAAACAGGAACCCTCTTGCACTGTTGGTGGGAATGCAAACTGGTGGAGCCACTCTGGAAACTAGTGTGGAGGTTCCTCAAAAAATTAAAAATAGACCTACCCTATGACCCAGCAGTAGTACTGCTAGGAATTTACCCAAGGGATACAGGAGTGCTGATGCATAGGGGCACATATTCCCCAAAGTTTATAGCAGCACTTTCAACAATAGTCTAATTATGGAAAGAGCCTAAATGTCCATCAACTGACAAACGGATAAAGAAGATGTGGTTTATATATACAATGGAATACTACGTGGCAATTAGAAACAATGAAATATGGCCTTTGGTAGCAACGTGGTTGGAACTGGAACATGTTATGCTAAGTGAAATAAGTCATACAGAGAAAGACAGATACCATATATTTTCACTCTTATGTGTATCCGGAGAATCTTATCAGAAGATCATGGGGGAGGGGAAGGAAAAAAAAAGTTAGGGAGGGAGCTAAACCATAAAAGACTGTTAATAACTGAGAACAATCTGTGGGTTGTTGGGGGGTGGGAGGGAGGTGAGGGTGGGTGATGGGCATTGAGGAGGGCACCTGTTGGGATGAGCACTGGGTGTTGTATGGCAACCAATGTGACAATAAATTTCATATTAAAAATAAAAGGGGACATTTGACTGACACCTGCCCATTTTCTATTCATAAGCATTGTTTTCTACCAACACTGGTTGGGGGACTGAAATCTTCTTCAGAATATCATTTTTAAATTTGAGTTACTCCTCTGTTTGAACAACGACATCCATGAAAGTGCTTCAGTGGCACACGTCACAATCCCTCTTCATTAGATACCTCAATGGTTTCATAATGATAGCCCTCAGTTTCTTTTCTCTCTCTGTGTCACTGAGTTTCTGTGTAAGGTAGATAAATCTTGAATTCTTAACAGTTTTGTTGAGAGATTAAGACTTAATGTGGATGGAGAAATCATCGAACCTCTGAATTTTGTATTCAGAATAATTACAGTGCTATCTTGGATATAAACTCATTTTATGTAAATTGTCCGTGAAGATGTGAGGTATGAGAGGGCAAGTCCAGCATAACTTCCCACGTACATGCTATTGGCAGTTACAGAAGGCAGGGAATGACTGTCAGCTTGTGAATTCAGCACACAACACATATACTGGTGGAGTTTTGTATGTTGAACTACCTTTGCACTCTTGGGGTAAACCCCACTTTGTCATGGTATGTAATGCTTGTAACATGCTGAATACAATCCTTAAGAGAATACTAGCAAACTAAACCTATCACCATGTTATACCCTTTGACTATTTTCCAGAGTTCTAACAAAGTTTGTCCTGTAAACCTTTGCTTGTTTTTCAATGTTTCTGTGGAGGGATGGGCATTTGGAGTTTGCTTTCCATTTTTTGGCAGATATGATCCTCTCCTTTCCTGATGTGAACCCTAAACATCAAGATGAACTCTTTTTTTTTTCTCTTTGATGCAAAGTTATATTTCTGTCATGGCTGGACCACAGAGTCTTCATTTTAAAATGGGAGACTCGCTCTGTATAATTGCCAAGATGTTCTGAATCTCTAAGTGTTCATTCTTCTTCTATGACTCATTAGCTGTCTATATTATTAGTCCGTTTTAGATTTTGAAGCCAGATGTATTAAAACCAGAGCTAAGGAATTAGCCTTAGCTTCTTTTCATTTCATTTGTTTTAAAAATTATGATGCACTAAAAGTCTCTTTCTGTTATATGAACATTGACAAATTGTACAGTAGAATAGCAAATAAAAAAATCAATATAGAGAACACTTGTATAACCTCCTGTACATTTTTCTTTTACTTATTTGCAGTCAACCTTTCCCCCAACTCCACTTCATGACAAAAAATGGTCTCATTTTGTTTGTATAATTTTGCCTTTTTCACTTATATATCATATTAAATGAAGTCATAGGATATATTGCCTTTTCAGTCTGGCTTCTCTTACTTAGAATAATACATATCATATTCATCCATATTATTATGTGTAACACTAATATGTTACATTTCATTGTTGAAAAGTATTCTTTTGTGTGGATTTACCAAAGTTTTATTGTCTATTCGTGATCTGGAGGGAATTTGGTTTGTTTTCAGGTTTTAGTAATAGTAAAGCCACTATAAAATTTACATTCAGGTGTTCATTTCTCTTTGGTAAACACCTAGGATGAGGAATTGTGGGCCTTATATTAAGCGCATATTAATTTTCTGAGAAAATGGAAAACTGTTTTACAAAATGACTATGAAATTGTGCATTCCTATCAACAATGTGTAATATTTTAGGTGGTCACATCTTCATCACCACTGGGTAATGTCATTTTGTTTAAGCCATTGTGATAGGTGTGATGGGTGTTCTGTCCTCTGAATCAATTTGCATTTCCCTAATGTGTGATGATGTTAAATGTCTTTTCTTGTGACAATATGTCATATGTGTATTTTATTTTCTCAGTTGTCTTTTCACATCATTTACTTAGTTTTATTAGGAAGTTTGATTTTTATTGATTTTTATGTATGCTTTTATATATTTTGAATACAAATTGGATTTTTTTTTTCGTCCAAAATGTGTTTTTGGCTTCTAATTTTATTTTTTTAAGCATTATCTTTAACAGAACACTTGTTTTAGTTTTATTTTAGGACATTTAATTGTATTTTTTTGTAGATTATCTTTTTGGTATTACATTTAAGATATCTTTGCCTAACCAAGGATTACAAAGGTTTTTCTTCTACGTGGTTTATAGTTTTAGGCTTTATATTTAAGTCTTTGGTCTATTTTGAATTAATAGGAATTATTTTTAAAATTTATTTCTTATTTTCAAGAATTATTTTTGGGCTTATGAAAAATAAACCAAGTCTTACTTTGAAAAAAATGCAGTTTCAACATCACAAGATAAATTTCTCTATGAAACTGTTTTTTTTTTTTTTTATGTTCAACATCACTCATCATCAGGGAAATACAAATCAAAATCATGATGAAACACTACCTTACATCTGTCAGAAAGGCTGAAATTAATAACACAAGAAACAGCAGGTGTTTGCGAGGATGTGGAGAAAGAGAAACACTTGTGCACTGTTAGTAGAAATGCAAACTAGTACAGCCACTCTGGAGAACAGTATGGAGGTTCTGCAAAAACTAAAAGTAGAACTACTCTACAATTCAGCAATTGCACTCTTAGTTGTTTACCCAAAGCATACAAAAATACAGATTCAGAAGGATGCTTGCACTCCATTGTTTATAGCAGCATTATCAACAATAATCAAACTAGAGAGAGAGCCCATGTTCATTAACTGATGAATGGATAAAGAAGAACTGATGAATGGATTGTGTGTGTGTACACAATGGAATATTAGTCATCAAAGAATGAAACCTTTCATTTGCAATGACATGGTTGGAGCTAAAACGTATTATGCTAAGTGAAATAAATCAGCCAAGAAAGACAAATGCCATATGATTTTACTTACATGTGGAATTTAAGAAACAAAACAGATGAACATAGGGGAAGGAAACAAAAACAAGAGAGGGAGGCAAACCATAAGAGACTCTTAACTGTAGAGAACAAACTGAGGGTTGCTGGAGGGGAGGTGGGTGGGGGGGATGAGCTAAATGGGTGATGGGTATTAAGGAGGGACTTTGTTATGATGAACACTGGGTGTTATATTTAAGTGATGAATCACTAAATTCTACTCCTGAAACCAATGTTACACTACATGTTAACTAACTAGAATTTAAATAAAAACTTGAAACAACAAAAAATAAAAATGTTTGAAACCTAAAAAAAGTATTTTTTTTAACTGCTGTTTTGCTAAATCCGTAGTATCTCATTATAGCTCCAGAACTTACTCATCTTGCAGAACTGAAACTTGGTTCCTCTTGACCAACATGTCCCCATATCTCTCTCCTTCCCAATAGCCCCTATGTACAGCATTCTATTTTCTGTTTCTATGACTTTGTTTCTGATTCCACATATAAGTGAAATCATATATTATTTGTCTTTCTGTGTCTAGTTTATATCACTTAGCATAATGTCCTTCAGGTTCATCCATATTGTTGCGAATGGCAGGATTTCCTTCTATTTTCAAAGCTGAAAAACATTCCATTGTATGTATACACCACATTTTCTTTATTCATTCATCCTTTGATGGTCATTTAGGTTATTTCCGTGTCTTGACTGCTGTGAATAATGCTGCAATGAACCTAGGAGTGCAGGTATCTCTTTGAGATCCTGATTTCAGTTCTTTTGGATAAATACCCAGAAGTGGTATTGCTGAGTAATATGGTAGCTCTGGTAACAATATTGTACTTCATAATGAAATTTACTAAGAGGGTAGATCCTAAATGTTCTCACAATGAGGAGGGGAGGTGAGAAAGGTAAAGTATATGAGGTGATGGCTATGTTTTAATTAGCTTGATTGTGGTGTTATTTCATTATATGTCTATCAAATCATCGAGTTGTACACTTTAAATATATACAATAAAAATAGTACCACAGATTTCTTATAGCACAAATAATCACAGGTGTAATGTATTTTTTTTTGTCCGTCAGGTGGCAACGTATGACTTTTGCATTCAAGTTCAGATTAATTTCTTTGAGGCTTCAGAACTTTACACTAAATGTTGTTTGTCAAAATCTCCTATGATTCCAAAGACAACACCACTTATTCGACCATGCTATGTTCAAGCTACTGGTATGTACTGTGAAACAGTTGGTGTGCATATATCAAATATTGACACTTGAGCAGCTAAAAGTTTTTAAAAATCAGATTATGATATTTACTTTTTAAAAAAAGAAATATTAGAAAGTACAATTATCATATGATTCCTGTGTGTGTGACTTAAATTGTGAGTCTGTGAGATTGAATTTTGAGAAACAGTATAACAAAACCTATGTGAGTTCGCTTCTAGCTGAGTCACAGAAACTATATCAGGTGAGTTTCGTGTAAAGAAAACTTGATTTGCATCAAATAAGGAGATCCAGGGACATGATTTCCAAAGCTGTGACTCCCTGAGAGAAGGTGAAGGGATACCTTTGGTTTAGGGTTAGGATGAATATTTAGATGGTTAAGTCTTCTCATTGTATGTAGAGGCGGGCATAAGGCTATCCATGTGCTTTAAGGAAACATGCCTATGTATACATTGTATGTTATGCAAATGAGCTCGAGGTTCTTTCTTGGGTGGAGATTTTAGTATGATGATGAGATAAAGGTAATGGTAGGTCATTCCAGAGGTCACTTGATGTTTTGCCTAGGCATGAATTGTAGGTTTTGCTCAAAAGGTCTGTGTGGTCTTGGGCTGGTAGGAGGTCTGGTCAGGGCAACCTGCAGGGTGGTTTCCAGTTAAGAGGTAAGGCAGAAAGAAGATCTTAAGGAAAAAATGTAAGGCAAAAGTTAGTGAGTTCAAGCAGGTGGGTAGTAAATGTCAGGTCTAGCTGGTGACAGTAGCATAATAATCTCAGATTAGTGACTGTTGCTTAAAAATATAGGTTATAATTAAAAACAAAAATGAGTTTAGTTACTTGTTGTGTGGGTACTTTTTAAATGATTAAATTAAAATAGAAATTATTAAAATATACTAGATATATAATGCACTGATAGAAATTTTATTTAAGAAATCCCCACCCCCCCAAAGGAATAGGTTACTAAAGGACTAAGCATATGTATAAAAGGAGAAGTAAAAAAGTAAGTAAGTAAATAAATAAATAAATGTAAGTATATTAAATTTTTTTTGTATTATTTACTTAATTTTCTCCAAATATTCAAATATAAAACCAGTGCACTCTGTAAACCCTACTTTGGCAAGCTTTGGTGGTTTTGCATTTTATTACATGTGTTTCAGTATTTTTCATGAAAAGTTAAGTCTAGTTTATGCTATATTATGCAATATTTTGTTTTTTAATTCTGACATTAAGTTGTCATTAATAATAAAATAGTGCTCAGTTGATAATTACACTTGGCATCTAGTAAGAGAAGCCTCATTAAAGTAGCATATACAATGCAGAGATTTATTTCATTCCTTTTTTTTTTTTTTAACATTTTTTTTTTCAACGTTTTTTATTTATTTTTGGGACAGAGAGAGACAGAGCATGAACGGGGGAGGGGCAGAGAGAGAGAGGAAGACACAGAATCGGAAACAGGCTCCAGGCTCCGAGCCATCAGCCCAGAGCCTGACGCGGGGCTCGAACTCACGGACCGCGAGATCGTGACCTGGCTGAAGCCGGACGCTTAACCGACTGCGCCACCCAGGCGCCCCTCATTCCTTTTTAAAATACAGAATTAGGGGGCGCCTGGGTGGCTCAGTTGGATAAGCATCCGACTTCGGCTCAGGTCATGATCTCGCGGTTCGTGAGTTCAGGCCCCGCATCGGGCTCTGTGCTGACGGCTCAGAGCCTGGAGCCTATTTCAGATTCTGTGTCTCCCTCTGTCTCTCTGAACCCCTCCCCACCCCCCC